>NC_090933.1:971939875-972242905 GCF_040938575.1 Ambystoma mexicanum | reverse complement strand
AGTATAAACAATACAGTAATGATTATATTTCTCTTTATTAACCTACAACACTTTAGTTGGACCAGGACCAGTATAGTATTAGCATTCCAGTGATAATTATCTTTCTCTTTATTTACTTTCAACAGTTTATCTGAACAGGAATTATATTGGCATTCCAGTATTGATTTTCTTCATCTTTACTTATTTTTGATACCTTGTCTGGACTGTGATGAATATGAACATTCCAATGGTGATTCTCTTTTTCTTTGTTCACCTTCATATTTTGTCTGGACTGGGACGAGTATGAATGTTTGAATAACGTCTGTCACTTCCCCTCCTGAGTCTCCCACTTTCCCCAGTACCTGTTCTGTTTAGGGGCAGCATCATCAGGTTTCTTGATGGGGTAGGATTTTCTCAGTGTCTTGTCAGGTTGGATTTATGGAGTGTTTCGGGTATCCGTCTTTCCTGTTTCTCCACATATGTCTAGTCGGTATCTCAGGCTCTGAATCGTTTACCAAGGAAGTGGTGTCAGCATCATTCACAGACCCACTAGTCCAGCATAGCTTGGTAATGGTCATGCCACCACTTCTCTCTTCCCTGGGGTAATGGTGCCTTGTGTACTATTTGCTCTCTCTGCACACTTCTCCTTCTCAGTGCCACAAGCCTGAGGCTCGGCCCAGTTTCGCCTCTGGTATCAGATGCTGCATATCCACCTTCTCATCCGCATACACTTGTGAGCAGATTTGTATTTTGTGGGTTCTCTCTCTCTCCTCTGCTTCCCCATGCTGTGAGTCTCGAGTTTCTCCCCTCCTGCAGTCTCCATCTTTTCCCCTAATGACATAGCCGTGGGGTTTCCACAGGCTGGTGTTGCAGTCCATCTTCTCTGTTTCTTTGACAGTATGTATTCCTCCATAACCTATTTTCTTCATCTCCTGACAAGGCAAGTTTTCCATTAAAGGTTTTATCAAGATTTCCAGCTGACAATGACGCATTTGAGTGCGCTCTTCAGGTTTTTTCTCATTGGATGTTTTTGGGGGTGCAGGGAGACATGAGTGGGGGCCTGGTAGAGGGTGCCCCTCAGTGCTGAGGGGTGGGGGTGCAGGGAGACAGGAGTGGGGGCCTGCTGGCAGGTGCCCCACAGTGCTGGGGGGTGGGGTGGGTGGGATACATGAGTGGTGGCCTGGTGGAGGGTGCCCCTCAGTGCTTGGGGGTGGGGTTGGTGGGAGACATGAGTGGGGGCCTGCTGGCAGGTGCCCCTCAGTGCTGGGGGGGCGGGGGGGTAGACATGAGTGGGGGCCTGCTGGCAGGTGCCCCACAGTGCTGGGGGGTGGGGGTGCAGGGAGACATGAGTGGGGGCCTGCTGGCAGGTGCCCCACAGTGCTGGGGGTGGGGGTGCTGGGGGACATGAGTGAGGGCCTGCTGGCAGGTGCCCCACAGTGCTGGGGGGTGGGGGTGCTGGGGGACATGAGTGGGGGCCTGGTGGATGGTGCCCCACAGTGCTGGGGGGTGGGGGTGCAGGGAGACATGAGTGAGGGCCTGGTGGAGGGTGCCCCTCAGTGCTGGGGGGTGGGGTGGGTGGGAGAAATGAGTGGGGGCCTGGTGGAGGGTGCCACTCAGTGCTGGGGGGGTGGGGGGTGGGAGACATGAGTGGGGGCCTGGTGGAGGGTGTCCCTGCACTGCTGGGGGGTGTGGGTGGTGGGAGAAATGTGTGGGGGCCTGCTGGCAGGTGCCCCACAGTGCTGGGTGGTGGGGGTGCAGGGAGACATG
The DNA here is from genome assembly GCF_040938575.1 of Ambystoma mexicanum. Taxonomy (NCBI): domain Eukaryota; kingdom Metazoa; phylum Chordata; class Amphibia; order Caudata; family Ambystomatidae; genus Ambystoma; species Ambystoma mexicanum. The sequence continues at coordinate 972,241,159 of NC_090933.1, read as the reverse complement.
AGTGGGGGCCTGCTGGCAGGTGCCCCACAGTGCTGGGGGGTGGGGTGGGTGGGAGACATGAGTGGGGGCCTGGTGGAGGGTGCCCCTCAGTGCTGGGGGGGTGGGGGGTGGGAGACATGAGTGGGGGCCTGCGGGAGGTGCCCCACAGTGCTGGGGGGTGGGGGTGCAGGGAGACATGAGTGGCGGCCTGCTGGCAGGTGCCCCACAGTGCTGGGGGGTGGGGTGGGTGGGAGACATGAGTGGGGGCCTGGTGGAGGGTGCCCCTCAGTGTTGGGGGGTGGGGTGGGTGGGAGACATGAGTGGGGGCCTGGTGGAGGCTGCCCCTCAGTGCTGGGGGGGTTGGGGGTGGGAGACATGAGTGGGGGCCTTGTGGAGGGTGTCCTTGCACTGCTGGGGGGTGGGGGTGGTGGGAGAAATGTGTGGGGGCCTGCTGGCAGGTGCCCCACAGTGCTGGGGGGTGGGAGTGCAGGGAGACATGAGTGGGGGCCTGCTGGCAGGTGCCCCACAGTGCTGGGGGGGTGGGGTAGGTGACAGACATGAGTGGGGGCCTGGTGGAGGGTGTCCCTCAGTGCTGGGGGGGTGGGGAGGAGACATGAGTGGGGGCCTGCTGGCAGGTGCCCCACAGTGCTGGGGGGTGGGGGTGCAGGGAGACATGAGTGGGGGCCTGCTGGCAGGTGCCCCACAGTGCTGGGGTGGGGGTGCTGGGGGACATGAGTGGGGGCCTGCTGGCAGGTGCCCCACAGTGCTGGGGGGTGGGGGTGCTGGGGGACATGAGTTGGGGCCCTCTGGCAGGTGCCCCTCAGTGCTGGGGGGTGGGGTTGCTGGGGGACATGAATGGGGGCCTGCTGGCAGGTGCCCCACAGTGCTGGGGGGTGGGGGTGCAGGGAGACATGAGTGGGGGCCTGGCGGATGGTGCCCCACAGTGCTGGGGGGTGGGGGTGCAGGGAGACATGAGTGGGGGCCTGGTGGAGGGTGCCCCTCAGTGCCGGGGGGTGGGGTGGGTGGGAGACATGAGTGGGGGCCTGGTGGAGGGTGCCCCTCAGTGCTGGGGGGTGGGGGGTGCTAGACATGAGTGGGGGCCTGGTGGAGGGTGTCCCTGCACTGCTGGGGGGTGGGGGTGGTGGGAGAAATGTGTGGGGGCCTGCTGGCAGGTGCCCCACAGTGCTGGGGGGTGGGGGTGCAGGGAGACATGAGTGGGGGCCTGCTGGCAGGTGCCCCACAGTGCTGGGGGGTGGGGTGGGTGGGAGACATGAGTGGGGGCCTGGTGGAGGGTGCCCCTCAGTGCTGGGGGGGTGGGGGTGGTAGACATGAGTGGGGGCCTGCTGGCAGGTACCCCTAGTGCTGGGGGGTGGGGGTGCAGGGAGACATGAGTGGGGGCCTGCTGGCAGGTGCCCCACAGTGCTGGGGGGTGGGGGTGCTGGGGGACATGAGTGGGGGCCTGCTGGCAGGTGCCCCACAGTGCTGGGGGGTGGGGTGGGTGGGAGACATGAGTGGGGGCCTGGTGGAGGGTGCCCCTCAGTGCTGGGGGGTGGGGTGGGTGGGAGAGATGAGTGGGGGCCTGGTGGAGGGTGCCCCTCAGTGCTGGGGGGGGGTGGGGGGTGGGAGACATAAGTGGGGGCCTGGTGGAGGGTGTCCCTCAGTGCTGGGGGGTGGGGGGGAGACATGAGTGGGGACCTGCTGGCAGGTGCCCCACAGTGATGGGGGTGGGGGTGCAGGGAGACATGAGTGGGGGCCTGCTGGCAGGTGCCCCACAGTGATGGGGGTGGGGGTGCTGGGGGACATGAGTGGGGGCCTGCTGGCAGGTGCCCCACAGTGCTGGAGGGTGGGAGTGCTGGGGGACATGGTGGGGGCCCTCTGGCAGGTGCCCCTCAGTGCTGGGGGGTGGGGGTGCTGGGGGACATGAATGGGGGCCTGCTGGCAGGTGCCCCACAGTGCTGGGGGTGGGGTGGGTGGGAGACATGAGTGGGGGCCTGGTGGATGGTGCCCCTCAGTGCTGGGAGGGGGTGGGGGGTGGGAGACATGAGTGGGGGCCTGCTGGCAGGTGCCCCACAGTGCTGGGGGGTGGGGGTGCATGGAGGAGACATGAGTGGGGGCCTGCTGGCAGGTGCCCCACAGTGCTGTGGGGTGTGGGTGCTGGGGGACATGAGTGGGGGCCTGCTGGCAGGTGCCCCACAGTGCTGGGGGGTGGGGGTGCTGGGGGACATGAGTGGGGGCCTGGTGGAGGGTGCCCCTCAGTGCTGGGGGGTGGGGGTGCAGGGGGACATGAGTGGGGGCCTGCTGGATGGTGCCCCACAGTGCTGGGGGTTGGGGGTGCAGGGAGACATGAGTGGGGGCCTGGTGGAGGGTGCCCCTCAGTGCTGGGGGGGGTGGGGGGTTTAGAAATTAGTGGGGGCCTGGTGGAGGGTGCCCCTCAGTGCTGGGGGGGGTGCGGGATGGGAGACATGAGTGGGGGCCTGGTGGAGGGTGCCCCTCAGTGCTGGGGGGTGGGGGTGCAGGGAGACATGAGTGGGGGCCTGCTGGCAGGTGCCCCACAGTGCTGGGGGGTGGGGTGCTGGGGGACATGAGTGGGGGCCTGGTGGAGGGTGCCCCTCAGTGCTGGGGGGTGGGCGTGCAGAGGGACATGAGTGGGGGCCAGGTGGAGGGTGCCCCACAGTGCTGGGGGGTGGGGGTGCAGGGAGACATGAGTGTGGGCCTGGTGGAGGGTGCCCCTCAGTGCTGGTGGGGTGGGGGGTGGGAGACATGAGTGGGGGCCTGGTCGAGGGTGCCCCTCAGTGCTGGGGGGTGGGGGTGCTGGGGAACATGAGTGGGGGCCTGCTGGCAGGTGCCCCACAGTGCTGGGGGGTGGGGGTGCTGGGGGACATGAGTGGGGGCCTGGTGGAGGGTGCCCCACAGTGCTGGGGGGTGGGGGTGCTGGGTGACATGAGCAGGTGTGCAGGGTAGTCCCCTGTGGTGTCGGCTGCCTGCAGGGGCCGTGGAGGGTGTACAGGGAATACCTGGGAGCACCCAGCCAAATCGCGTGTAGAATTTCCCACGTACCCCTGAAATACACGTACCCAGTCAAATCGCGTGTGGAAATTCCCGCGCACGTACCCAGCCAAATCGCGTGTGGAACTTCCCGCGCACCCGTGAAATCCACGTACCCATCCAAATCACGTGTGGAACTTCCCGCGCACCCCTGAAATCCACGTACCCAGCCAAATCGCGTGTGGAAATTCCCGCGCACGTACCCGGCCAAATCGCGTGTGAAACTTCCCGCGCACCCCTGAAATCCACGTACCGAGCCAAATCGCGTGTTGAAATTCCCGCGCACGTACCCAGCCAAATCGCGTGTGGAACTTCCCGTGCACCCCTGAAATCCACGTACCCTGCCAAATCGCGTGTGAAACTTCCCGTGCACCCCTGAAATCCACGTACCCAGCCAAATTGTGTGTGGAACTTCCCGCGCACCCCTGAAATCCACGTACCCAGCCAAATCGCGTGTGGAAATTCCCGCGCACGTACCCGGCCAAATCGCGTGTGGAACTTCCCGCGCAGCCCTGAAATCCACGTACCCTGCCAAATCGCGTGTGAAACTTCCCCCGCACCCCTGGAATCACGTACCCAGCCAAATCGCGTGTGAAACTTCCCGCGCACCCCGAAATACACGCACACGTTATTTTTCAGTCAGCGGGTGTCCGTGTTTGTGGGTACCCCTTTGCACGTCATTTGTCCTGGAGGGCCACAGTATAGGACATTCATCATAGCTGTATATAGGTGCTATTTGTTGGCGCACCTTTTGACGCACATTTATTACAGGCGCAGGGACGCTACCGCCTGCTTTCTTGTGGCGGTCGTGTTTGTGCCTTAGCGCTGGTTTGACCGTGCGCTGTTTTGCCCTATTCGATTCCATGAATACGTGTTGTAGGCGAGCGTGTGGGCGTTCCGTGCACTTGCACCCTCTACTTCCCCCGTGACGCCCACATTTTGGCAAGTTGTTCCCCATTCCGAGTGTTACGCCCCGTGTTATGCCTACTTTTGTTGTGTGCGCCGCGCTATGTGCGATTTTCGCTGTGGCCTGTGCGATTTTCGCTGTGACCTGGCGCACGCCGTTAGATGGCCTGTGCGCCAACGTGCGCCGCGCACTTTTTTAGCGCACATCCGATGGTTTTCTCGCGCTCGGCCTTCCATGAATCGATGTGCGCTGCTTTTCGTGCGAATTTCGCACTTGCACTGAGATTTTCGCTATTCCACTGCGAATCGCACGTTTTTGGCCACTTGCGCCGCGCTAATTATTCCATGAATCGGCCTGTTAGTTTTTTCCATAAGGTCGGCCTGTCAACCAGGTTGAGGGCCATACAGAGGTCCATCGATGCCACAAAAGTGGGTCTCGCTCCCTTTGCATTGATTTACTTTGCCGACATCTAAGAATGAGCCCCCCTGCAGTGAGTATCACACTTTATTTTAAACCCTATTTTTTTACAGGCCAGAATTTGTTTGTGGGAAATCCATTCCTGAATGTCCAACAGCACCATTGAAGAAAACATTTTAGATTCCAGATCCGCGATTGCTATAGGTCTGTAACTTGTGGGGGACATACGGGATCCCTTTTTAAAAATAGGCTGGACAATTGAAACCCTCCAAGTTTGAGGAAAAGTTTTAGTTAACAATACATCCTTTAACAAAATACATAAAACTCTAGCCCAATACAATGGGTTAGATTTCAAAATGTTGTTGGTGAGATGGTTGGGGCCAGGTGCGCCCAAATTCTTAGATTTCATTATTAGACCTCTACCCATCTCCACTGAGCATTGTATTGGCCAATCCAGATGTTCCTCACCTGTCTGCGCGTAAATCTGAACACCAGCTTTGTATGTACTCGAAAAGTGCCCCTGCCAGACGTCCCCAGGAATTGGATTCAGCAGTAGATCTTCCTGTGTTCGCTGTAAGCTGTTAATAAGGTGCCAAAAATAGGATGAATTGGTACCCCTCAATGCCATCAACATTATTTCCCCGTATAGTTGAACTGTCCTATTCTGATGATTGATCAGCCAGTTTATATATGACTGTTTGATTTTTTAAATTCTTTTCGATGTTTCAGTATCTTGGCTCCCTTGTTTTTGGAGTCTATGTACCTCTTTTTGCAAACATGCTTTCTGTTCGTGATCCTCGGGATCTGAGCAATGTTTTTGGGGTTTGTTGCTACCTCCCCTTTTTAGCATCTGTCCCTCATGATCTGAATCTGGTTACTAATATTTAGTTCAAAATCATTCACAGAATATATGTGATATGTGACCACACGGTGACTCAGCGGCGAGATGTTATATTCGCAAATCATGATAACTGTAAACTCTGTGTTTTCTTATAGGACCATTTGATTCTGTTCCCTTTGAGGTTTATCAAAGTACCGTCATTGTACACACATGATTTATCCTGTTGGACTTTAGTCTCAATCTCCATTACTAACATACAATGATCACTGACTGAAACCTCTTTTACTTCAAACTTCGTGAGACAATTACTCAGTTTTGCCGAGAGAAAAAATTAGTCAATTATAGATGTAGAGCCCCTTGCTTTCAAAGTAAAGTGATCATTGTACATTAGTTCCAAACCCCATAACTCGCCAAAGTATAGACAGAGGATACCCCTTAATTTGGAATTGCCACTAATCAGATTTGATGTATCCCTGTTGGAACACAAATCATCCCTGACAACCCTGTCCACAAAACAGTCGGCATTTAGATCACCCGCAAATTATTATTTGACCCCCTAAATTGTCATGGAGCCAAAAGTCAATGTTGTTTCCTGAGATGATTAACTCATTTTCCAACTGCTGGTGGGTAAGTGCATTTGCGTTCCAGTATACGTTGACTATCAACAAAGGGTAACCACCATCCCCTACCCCAACATTGAAAGTCACTACTAGGAATGACTGAGTGTTACTCCATCCCCCCATTTTTACAATAGACAAGGTGTTTTTGGAAGACAAAATTAACCCACCTTTTGGATGGCCCTTCGACCCACCCAATGTACATATTTCCTCCACTATGAAACCCTCCCAGTCCAACTTAACCATAGCCCAGGTTTCCTGGAATAAAATGAAGTCATAGGTTAAAAGCCCCTTCATAAGAATCTCACTGTTCAATAGATGGTAACATCCTTTGGAGTTCCAACTTAACAATGGCCCAATTGTGTCTGCATGCTAGAGTGGTTTTCCTAGCTGTTTCAATGTATTTATTGCATTCCGTAAGGATAGAGCCAACCATCTTCAGTCTTGTTTGTCTAAAGCATCTTCGTATCTGGAGTTGGCTGGTTCCTCATTTTGTCTGTTAGGATACCCATTTGTTTTATAATGCCTGCCCCCTATTGACTCAAATTGAGGTGTAGGTGTTTTAAATGGGAAGAGATCAAAACCCCTTTGATAAAGTGTTTCTGATTCTTTCATCAGCAGCGATCTAACCAGAGGGGAGGGAATAACTAATCTTACGAAATCAAGTCTATACTTGTGGATAAAGTCAATCAATTGTAAATCCGCCGAAGATATTAAGCTCAACTCTGGAATAGATGCAAAAAGAGAAAGAATATAAGGCCTGTTCAATGACAGGTTCCCACCTTCCCTAAACAGTGAGCTCATTATCAGGCCCGGTTGATCAGGGTAAACAGGATTTCTTAGCTTGTGTTGAACGTTCCCGATCCCTGTATCCCTCGTTTCTCCCCCTCCCTCAGTGTTTGCACTGTGAGACTCAAATTTAATTGCATTTACTTCTGCATGAGCACTAGTGGATTTCTAACCATCTTCCACCGGTTCCTTTAAGTTGTCTTTTCTAATGTCGAATCGTTCTTTCTCCTTTAGTTGTTGATTTTCCATCATAACCCCCTGGACAGCTCTTAAGAACTCTTCTAAATTTGCCTAGGGCTCTTTGGGAACTTGATTTATTATCTTGGTATGCTCTTTTGGCACTGTATCTACAGGCCCTTTAAATCCAGGCCACAGTTTAGATCCACTACCATGGTCATATTAGTGAAAGGGTTTGTGTTACATATGCCCTTATCTTTATGGTATAGTCCTTTGTTGACTGTAAGGCACTTGCCTTGAGTAGGGAGAGATCTTGGTTCCAGAGACGGATGATCAGCCGCAACCCTCTAAGCCTCCCCTACCCCGCTAGCCCCAGATTTGTTGTTTAAGGTCTCACCCTCACTAATATTCCACCCTGATTCATGTTCCTTACGTATATTATTAGCCAGATTTCTAAATATTTCAAAAATATCATTCAGGCCATTTTCCAAATTCTTCAATTGTTTAACAATGTTTGGAGAATCTTTTTTCTTTTTCATTATATTGTACATACCCTCCTCCCCTTCAAAATACTAATTCTGAGTAGACTGTTCAGAAGAATGTTTAGCCTCGGGCGTATTTGTTAAGTCTACTCTATCATTGGAGGGTCTAGTGTGGGGAGCACTCTGAGCCTTCATGCCGATACGCTCATACTCGATCAAATGGACAAATCCAATAGTCCTCAGAAATGTTCTGGACGTTTTGTTTTTTGATTCATTTTTTTTTCATTTTGTTATTTTTTTTCACCTGTTTTTTGGCCATTTTATTATTTATTTTATAATCCCCCCTCAACAGCTGGCGACCTGACAGTATTCCCTATCTGGAACCCCAGATTTGTCCCCTGAATAGTTTTATTTTTTTATTTTAAATAATTTTTTATTAGTTTTTCAATACAACCAACAATACAAACCAAACACGCAGTGCAATCCACAATCATTACATTAACATCAATAAGTCTTTGTTCACTGCCCCCCTGTTCCCACCCCCTTCACGAGCCTGTTTGTCCTTCACACTAATTATCTGCTACACACAGCAGGGCGTCATTTTCATCAGATTCCTCTGGATCTAACATTGTTCCAAATAGTCCAGATATCAATGCTTTCCATGCCATCAGGGTACTCACTTCTTCCTCCCAAGACATGCTACTTGCCTCCTGCCACACCACCATTTCAGCCTCCGCCTATTTCTGTAATTCTTTCCACCACACCTCCACCCGTGGCTTATGACACTTTTTCCATCCCACAGCTATCCTTCGCTTTGCAAGCACGTACGCCAAGTCTTTCAGTTTCCCAACATGCTTCAGTTTTCGTGGCCTAGGAAACCCTCCCGACAGGCAGGCCCAAGCCGTGTCTACGGCGAGCGTGACCCCTTTCTCAGCTAGCTTTTGTGCGACATCTCTCCAGAAACACTCGATCACTGGGCATGACCAAAACATGTGTGTCATATCAGCATTCTCCTCATCCCACTTAGGGCACGCCTGTCTCCCAGCATTCCTGAATTTCGATATCCTCAGCGGGGTCATATACGCTCTATGCATTACGTACAGCTGGATTTGCTGCAATCTGGAATTCCTAGATACTTTCTTATGGTATCCCAGGGCCGGCTCCCACATCCCATCCTCCATTTGGGCTCCCACCTCTGTTTCCCAATCCAGTCTCAAATGTGTCAATTCCTTTCCAACTTTAGCCATTACCATCTCATACAGTCTAGAGATCTCATGTCCCCCTTCAGCTGTGTCATATATCATCCCCATAATGGCGTCCGGTTCCTCCGCCAGCACTGTCTCAGGCCACGTTATTCGAATCTTCCGCACCAACCTGTGATACGTAACATACTGGCCCCCATGTAGTCCTGCCTCCTCTCCAAGTCCTTCAAACTCCCTGATGGTCCCCTCCTGCCATATATCTCCCAACGTTACTAGCCCAACCGACTCCCAATATGTTCTGATAATCACCCTCAGTTGCTCATCTCCTCCCGCCAGAGCAACCAGAGGTACCTGCGGGGAACACGGGAATGGGTCCCCCATCATTATACATGCTCGTCGCCACATTTTCCACTCAAGCCTCATCATCCCCGGGCACTCCTTTATTTCAGACTCAGGTAACCAGATAATTTCTTTCAGGTAAAACGGGGCACAGTCCTGCCCAAACAATCTAAGTTCAGTGGTCGCTTCATCGGAAAGCCATTTGGCCACAAACTGTAATTGACTCGCTATATAATAAGCCTCAAAATTAGGTAGCTTGACACCCCCTTTTTCGTGAAAATTCTGCAACTTCCAGAGCGCTACTCTATTCCGGGTACCATGCCACAGAAAGTCTCTACAGATACCATTTAGTTGAACAAAAAACCTCTTGGGAATCATATGTGGGATATTGCTAAAATAACGTAGGAGCCTAGGTAGAACCACCATCTTAAGCATCGCTCCCCGCCACATCATCGCTAAGGGCAATTTTTCCCAAAACCTCATACATTTGCGGATCTTCCCAACGGCCATCTCGGTATTACACCTGTGTTCCTCCTCCGCCGTATGGCACACATCTATGCCAAGGTAGCAGAAGGAGCCCACAGTCCACAGCACCTGCAACACCGGCAACCTTTCTACAGGGATTCCCTTGTAGCTGCCCAGCGGGAAAATGCTAGACTTTTGGGGATTCACCGCTATACCGGACAGCCTCGCATACCTTTCCATCACCTCCAGAATATACTGAAGATTTTCTTCCGGGTATCTCAAGTATAATAACAAATCATCCGCATATAGGGATATCAGGTGCCGTTCCCCCCCAACCTCAATACCTATTGCATCATATTGCTGCCTCAGGTATAGTGCCAGGGGCTCCAGAGCCAGAATGTACAACATCGGGGATCAGGGGCACCCCTGTCTAGTGGCTCTACTAAGTTGCCATCTCTCAGATACCACTGTTCCTGTTCGCACTCTGGCTAGTGGCGCACTATACAGCATCTCCGCCCACCTAATGTACCCCGGCCCCATTCCATACTCTCCCAAGGCCGCCAGCAGCCACGACCATCTGACCGAGTCGAAAGCTTTTACTGCATCTAAAGACACGATTGCCATCTCTCCTTCATTGTCACAGCCCCATTCGATCACCCGATGGAGTCGCCTGTGGTTGTGAGTAATATTCCTGTCCGGGACATAGCATGTTTGGTCCGGGTGTATTAATTTGCTTATTACTTTCCGCAGTCTATTCGCCAGGACAGCTGTTAATATCTTGCTGTCCTGGTTCAGCATCGACAACGGCCTGTACGATCCGCAGCTATGCCCAGGTTTATTAGGTTTAGGGAGCGGTATTATGATCGCTTCCCTGAGCGACTCCGGCAACCGTCCCACTTCAAACGCCTCATTGAGCATTTCCAACATTGGGGGGAGCACTTCCACCCCATATGCTTTATAAAATTCACTAGGTAATCCATCTGCTCCCGGGGTCTTACTAGTAGGTAGCTGTCTAACAACCTCCTCCAACTCCTCCAAAGTAATTGGTGCATCTAGTTCTTCTCTTTCTTCTGCGCTTATCTTGGGCAATCCCATGTCTTGCAGAGTTTCCAGCATCTCATCCCGGCTGCCTCCTACTCTATCCTCATATAGTTCTCTATAATAATCCGCAAATCCCCTGTTGACTCCCTCTTGGGTGTCTGACACCTCCCCATCTTCTCTGGTTATTGTCCTAATCGGGGGCCTAGGGGTTTCACTCTTATATAGCCACGCCAAGAGACGGCCCGTTTTATCTCCACCCGCATGTTGTCTCTCAACATACTTTTTGTAATTGAGGTTGCAGAGCCTTTCCCAGTATTCCGTGCACTGTTGCTGTAGTTTAAGCACCAGCTCGGTGTCTATGCTTTCACTTTTTAGTTCTCTTTCTAATTCCCCTTCCACCCTTTGTAAATCAACCAGGACCCCATCCTGCAGGCCTTTTGATTTAGCGATGGCCACATCCCGCATCACCACCTTGAAGGCCTCCCACAGTGTCCCCGCCGAGTCAACGCTGCCCGTGTTCACCTCAAAATAGCTAATGATCTCATCTCTTATACCCTCCCAAAGAACCGGATCTTTAAGCACCTCCGCACGGAGGCGCCACATCGGAATCCGTGCCCTAGGGCGGAAGTATTGCCACCCCAGAACCAGGGGCGAGTGATCCGACAGGACCCTCGCTTTATATTCTATGTGAATGATCTCTATCATTACATCTGATGTGGCAAAGACATAATCCAGTCTAGTGTGCAGCTGTTGTGGGGCCGAGTAATGTGAATATTGCCTCTCATTAGGATGCGTTGTTCTCCACACATCTACCAATCCAAAGTCGTCTAGCAACGACTGCAATGCCCTAGCTGCTGGAGGGAAATCCCCTCCCCAGATCACCGCGCTATCCACGCACAAGCTCAGGTTGGTGCACATCGTCCGGAAGTACTCCGCCGTGTTTTGATTAGGGGCGTACGTGTTTACAATGCACACCTCTTTATTCTCTACCAACCCTCTCACTACGACCAAACGCCCCTCAGTGTCCACCGTTTCCTGTATCAGTTGGAACGGGACGTGCGGCGCCACCCAGACCAGCACACCCCTAGCATAGGCCGAGTACGAAGACCCCACTACAGTACCTTTCCATTTTCTCCCCACCAGCTCCAGTTTTTCCCGTGTCAAATGTGTCTCTTGTAACAATGCAATATCTATCTTTTGTCTTTTCAAATACAGCATGACCTTATTCCTTTTTAGATAACTATTGAGTCCCCTGACATTCCATGTCACTATTCTAAGATCCCCCATGGCTCGTCAGTACCCATCTTCCTCCCTCTCAGCCAACCCCATCCGCCTGCGCAATACAGATGCAATTCTAGGGCTATTCCCTGTAGGCTCGTGTTTAAACTCAAACTCCCCAAAACTATATACACATCAAACTCCCAACCTCCCTCCCCTCCCCACGCCCATCCCCTCCCCAGCAACTCCCTCCCCAACTGTTGCCCAGCTCCATCCCTGGATCTCAGGCACCCCCACATCTAGCCCTGTCTAGTACGCTCAAAGCTCAGTAGGGTGAAGTCGCCCTAATGGCCACTTAACTATTAATACTAAATGGGGGTGTGAGGACTGGCCCTGAAAGGCTCCTTAATAAAGCAACAGTCACAGTGCACACAATACATTATCTATCCTACTCCGGTCCCGTCTACGAACAGGCCACATCAATGACTATAATCAAGTCCCATAGTCTTAAGCCACACCATCTCCCTGTGCTCCCATTACTCTTTACTTAACTCGTCCGCCTCCTTCTCTCGCCTGGATGTCTGGCTCCTGGGGGTAGCTCTGCGTATCAAGCCATCCCAAATCCTCCGGAGTGTCGAAAAATAGAGTTCTGTTTTTATAAAAGACCTTCAATTTCGCCGGGTAAAGTAGCATGTATTTCTGGCCGGCCTCCCTCAGTCTCCTCTTAACAGCCCCGAAGTTCATGCGGCTCCTCTGCACCATCAGGGTGTAGTCCGGGTAGGCTGTTATGTTTGCCTCCCCTCGCTTGATTGTTCCACCTTTGCGAAAGTGTGCCAGAATCCTTTCCCGGTCCCGATAGTTAAGGATCTTGGCGATAACTGGCCTAGGCAGATTGCCTGGCGGCGGCCTCCTCAACAGAGCCCTGTGTGCTCGTTCCACAGCAAATCCTTGAGACAGAACTCCTCCGGTTATCTCTTGCAGCAACATGTTTTCGACAAACTCCGTGGGGTTGTGGCCCTCTGTTCCCTCCGGTATACCCACAATGCGGATGTTGTTCCTTCGGGCGCGTCCTTCCGCTTCCTCCGCTCTACTCTCCAGGTTGCCCACTCTTTGCACCAGGACATGCAGTTCCGACTTGTGTGAGGCGCAGTCCGCTGTGTTCGAACTCCCTTCTTTCTCCAGGCTCTCTGTGTGCTCCGCCAGGGACCTCACATCCTGTCGGAGTAGATTCACCTCCTCCTGCACTTCACCGACCTTTAGGTCCAACACTGTTTTCAATTCAGCCATAACTATTTCGAGCTTGGCCTCCCAGGCCGCTTTCAAGTCTGCTTTCAAGTCCACAATCGCAGCCAGACCTCTTGATTCGGACCCGCGGCAGCCATGCCACCTGCGGGGGGCTTGTCTTTGCTCCTGGCACTTTCCAGGCCCGGCGGTGTTCTGTCAAATTCGTCCAGCGTAGGTTGCTTCACTTTTTGTCTTAGAGGCTTGTTAGACATGACGGAGCAGCCGTATGTTGTGGGTCCGCCCACCTCTTATGCTCCACAAGTAGGTGGGGGGGCGCGCACTCCGTTCCAATATCCAGGGCCTTACCCAAGCATGGGGGCCTCAGACCCTCAAAAACTCTGCCAGCCTCCTTCGTGGTGTGCCCTAGTCAATCAACAGCGATCAACAAGTCCATTCACACCCTCCTTCCCTGTTATTTGGGCGGTACCAGGACACACGTGCTGGGCAGCACCTTCGCATTATTTAGCTCACACATGATTGCGCTCGGAGGTGCTCCACTGCCATGCAGAATATCATCGGGGTTCTGTGCAAAGCGTCGGGGTTACCATTATCCAGTGCGTACAGTTATTCACACCCAAGAGGGTTTCCTCGGGCTATTTCAAGCTGGCCCTTGTTGTCCGCAACGGACTGCACTCTTCCACGTATCAGCCTGCACTCCCACGTCAACCTCACATTGTTACTTGCCGTGCCTCAGTCGCCGCACTCTCACCCACGTGTGCGGCCCTCCTGTAGCTTCACGGCCAGCCTCCTCCGGGCGGGCCGCCTTTATATGTATTAGCAGGCGTGTATTAGATGTGCTTGCCGCGCCACCCGTCTTGGGGGCCTCAGGCGTGTATGCAGGGTCCGGTTGCCATGCTCAGATCCGGTGTGCGCCTCTTCGGTCCCCCAGAGCCGTACTGCACTACCCAGTACCGGTGCCCCGTGTCTGGCTGCCCCGCCGCGGGTGCGCCTACTTGCTGCACCCACAGTGGCTCCTCTACAGCAGGGAAGAGTTCAGGCCGCTGCTGTCTTACAGGGCCACTCCATAGCTTGCTTCTGCCCACTTTCCAGTGTTGTCGGTGTTGATCTCTGGGTGGGGCCCTTCCCCTCACGTAGCCTGCAGTGCTGGTCACTTTACACTGTGCCTCTAACTTTATCCAATCACTGAATAGCTCTCCTGCGTGCCCTGTACCATCTACCTTCCTATTCCAGTTTACATGTACTCCTCGCTTAGAGCATTCAACTGCCGACAGAGCCGCTCCCCACTGATACAATGTATCCGATAATGCCGTGATCATCTGTTCTCCTCTGATGTTTGGGTTTCGGATCTTGGCCGCACGCCAGTCTGTTTGCAACAGTTGCACAGCACCTCCGTCTGCAGCTGGAATGAACGTGGTCTCGTAATGCAGCTCTCATCAGCTGCCTGCTCCCCACTTCCATACATTCGGCGCTGTCCCCCGTGCTCTAGCCGTTCTCTGTGTGCCACTGTGGGTCATTGAGGTGAGTGGGGGCACTTGTGCTCGCTGCCAGTGTGCCCCTAATTTCTAATATAGTTCCGTGTGCAGGATGCGCTGCGCCTTTTCTCTTTCTGCTTTACGGGGGCACTAATACACCGTCGGCGTCGCTTTGCAGCTGCTCTCCCTAGGAGCCTCAAGGGTTCAATTCCATTATAGCCCCCAATGCGTGTTGTTCGCCTTTGTATCGCAGACATTTTCTTTTGTTGTCCAAACGCCCCACAGGCTCACCTCTTCACAAAGCCTCTCCTTTCGTGATGCATTCAGTGCCGGCGGCCATTTTCTCAGAGGTCTCCGCAGTCCGCTTTTGTTACAGTTTTCACTGTAGCTACTTCATTACAGCTCGGTTTCCTACCAGGAGACGTCCTTCGTGTGCTGCATGCGTTCCCACATCCAAAACTGCCAATATTGTGCCTTGTGCTTCAGATTAAGTGTGCTTATTCCGCAGGATCATGGAAGGATTATTCAGGAGCCAGCCAGAGACCCGTCCTAGCTCATGGCTCCCAGGCCACGCCCCCGTCCCCTGAATAGTTAGTAAAAGTGTATCAGCTAGTCTGGAGGGTAACTCTTCGGCATCCTTTGCTATCTTTACAAGGACTTCCTTTTGTTTCTGTAATTCAGTTAAGTTAGCTCTCTTAAAAAATGCCCAGCATCCTAGATAGCTCCCCTCCCCCAGTAAATTCCTCCACTCTCCCCGCTCGAAGATCATAAACCTAATCTTGATGAGGGTTTTGGATATGAAGATTGACGGTGTGTCAATATATCGGTCTTCAACACCATGATCCTGCATTTGTTGAGGCTTATCTGATGCATAAAGGCCACATGGATTTGCTCCATTAATTGGGTTAGCATTTGAGTGACCGGAATTGTGTTCTTCCATAAAAAGGGATTGAGATGCATATGTTTCTATATCTATCTTTTTTAATTCAACCAAGCAGTCCTGGGCACACTGTAGCAACTCCTCCTCCTCATCACATGGTAATGGTAGGGGAAGTGCCGCAGTCCACGCCAGGCTAGCTCTTTGCGTGCTAACCGCATCAAAGAAGTCTGCCCCTGGTTCTTTCCTGATCAACGGGATTTTGTTTCTCTTCATATTCCTTGACACCAGCTTTGTACGCAAAGAAGGGGAAAGCAGTAATTTGTCACCTACTTTGAGAATCGAGATGATGAACACTTTAAACTCACTTCATATACGGTCTATGACCCACTGCCCTCTGCCCTGAGACACCCGAACAGCCAAACAGCTACCTCACTTGCGGTGCTCACTTCGGGTGCACCCATGCACGCGAACCACAGTAAAGTAGTCAGCCGGGTGTCTGGGGGCAGGTCAACAGTGGCATAATGCATGAAGACTGCAAAAGAAACCAAAAAGCAAACTATCACGTTACGTTGTAAGTCCAGTGAAAATATAGAGAAAAGCAGTTTTGAGGCACTAACTATTAACAAAGAACGGTAGGTTTCACCTACTGCAAATTTAGCCCCAAATTAGCACGTCCATATAGGTTTCGCCTCTGTGCTTTGAATGATACTTCCTCTTGCAAATACAGCCGCAAAAGTCCGTCCAAACTCCAAAGTTGCAACAATCGCAACAAGCTCAGACCAGCACGTCCTGCACAGCCAAACAGCTACCTCACTTGCAGTGCTCACTTCGCGTGCGAAGTAGAGCACCTTCCTCCAAATTAAAACTTCATAGGATATTAGTTTCTAGGTAAGCCAGACTGAGAGGGCATCCAGGCTGTAGACTAATTTAGGGATCACTTTCCCCTTATAGAACTTTACGGCTGGTAAGAATGAATTTACCAAACTTCGGATCCATTGCCTTCATCGGCCCATAAGTGCTTTCTTCTTAAACTAAGTAGAGATTTTCCAGGATGTGCCAATATAGGGATGCCTAAATATAATATTGATGATGCTAACTCCAGTTGCTCTTCATTAATGTACCAAGCATACATACATGTTTTACCCGGTTTACAGATTTGTATTATTTTTGTTTTAGCAGGGTTAATTTTCAATTTGCATCAAGCCATGTAGCTCTCAAAAGCTTGGAGAAGGTGCTGGAGACTAATAGGTGTCCTATCTACTTTTATAAAATCATCAGTGCAGGCTATCCAAGTTACGCGCATTTCCCGAAACATTAGACTCACAAAAGCAACACTGTGCAGCATTTCCCCTATGTCCACCACATATCAATTGAAAAGGTACGGTACTAATACACACTCATGCCTTTGTCCAGAACAGGTCTTAATTTCCTCGGACATTGCACATTCTACATTCAGTCTGACTTGAATGGTAGTGCCTGTGTGGAAATAAATCAGAATTCATAACAGACCCATTGGCAGACCCCAATAATTTAGCTTGGGCCACAATAGTTTTCAGTCTACCAAATCAAAGGCCATTGAGAGGTCTAAGGAGGCAGCATAGTGGGGTTGCATCTATACTCCATGCTAACTTTTGGATGCAGGACATAAGGAAGCCATTGCAATCAGTCCCTATATTCCACCTAAACCCCAGTTTGAAATTTACTAAAAATCCCCTTTTCTTTTTCCCACAATTCTAATTTTTCTAAGATGTGATGAGGTGGTAATGTAATGCAATCAACCTGTCCCCCTTTTTTATATACTGGGACAATGAAGTATTTTTTTCTGAGAGGACAGAGTGCTTCTCTCCCCAACAGCATCCTTTAAGAGAGCACATAGGATACCTGACCAAAATGCAGGCTGTTGCTTGAAAACTTTATTTGATAGAAAGTGTAGCCATCCTGCTCTGGAGATGCTTGATTTCCTAATTATTCTTTCAATATCCTCTATACTAATATATATCTGTCACTTGTTCTTGAGGTCGAAGGAGTTTGGACACCCAATTTCCTACCATAAAGACCATCAAAGTTCTGAACCCAAGCTTCTTCCCCTATTGGGTTTGCCTGCCACTCCAGTTGTTTAACATCCAGGGAGTTCACTACTCGCCGAATGTTTTGATCTTGTTTCTTTAAAATGATATTGAGCATGTACTCCCTGTCCCTTTGGATTAGGAAGTGTTGGTGTGACTTATGTCAATTGCACCACCGTTGCTTCTCTTTCTAAGAGAGAAACTCTCTGAATCATATCCTGCCCGCCCATCTTAATATCTCGAATAATTTTCCAGCTTGCCTATTTCCCTTTCTGAATTATCTTGTTATACATATGGGGTTACGGGGGCAAGACGTTATTAAATTGGAAGGAACCTGCAGCTATAGCTGCCAAGCTCTGCCACGTTGCTATGTTAATGGCTCTTACTGTGTATGTCTTTAGCTTTTCTTCTAAATGTGAGGCAATAACAGTGTTTTTCATCTCTTCACTGAAGAGCTTTAGATTGTACTCATTCCATGTAAAATGGTTGATCTGGAAATTTACTGTAATGGGCATTGTTATATCCCTGGGGATCAAACACCCATCTATCTTAAAATGATCAACCAGCCTGTTGTGGTCAAAGAGCGGGATATCTAACACTCCAAAGTTTGTACAATTCTCAAGGAGTACACTGGAGGTGAAGACATAACGAAGAACTGACCTAGCATGGTCATTTGACCAAGTATGACAGGAGGTTAGGTCTCCCAACATTTGTATGTTTCACTACTCCCAGAACACCCTCCATGCTCCCAATGCATATTTGTCGAGCACACCCTGTCCCCCGTAACATTCTCATGCCCCTGCATTTCAAAACAGTAGGAGTTTAAGTCTCCGGACCCCAAGATACAGCTTCCTGAGTAATTTATATTCCAATCTTCGATAATTTCTGCAAGAGCTTCCAAAAATTCAGGCAACTAGTGCACCTGTCCAATAGATGTTAATAAGCAATATATAAAAACACAGTGCACACCTGTTCACCTTTCATAATTATGGCTAGCAGCCCCTTGAGGTTTCTAGCTGCTAAAGAATTTGCAGTTCAGCATCAGTTTGTAGTGCTGTAATATGGCCCCCAGATGGATGGCCCAATGGGCCCTTTAAAGTTAGCTGAAATGCAATTTAAAAACCATCTATCAGTAGACAAGCAGTCCATCAAACTTCCTGCAGAATAAGTAGCTCATGAGCCCTTAGAAATGCTCAAAGATCCTCATTACACATTGACTCTTTAGGTCACCATACATCCCATAATATCATTTGAGGTTACACTGTGCGCTAAAGGGTAGTACCCAAACTAAAGTTTCCAATTGATCGTATGGTAAATCGGGCCTAATTCTGCCAGTACGATTAGATTGTTTGGAAACTATCAGATTGGGTAATCACTAGCAAACATGGGCAGCAGGGGTTGCGGGGGTGTCTCCCGCTCCCCATGTTTGGTAGTGATGGCCTTTGGGGGTAGCAGGGGTGTCCCCCACTTCTGGAGTTCTGGAGGCAGGAGATGGGGAAAAAAAGAAAAAAAGAAAAGCGGACCGTGTGGCGTCAGAACCAAGCCGTATAGGAGGGATGTGTCCAACGCTGCAGGGTCAGAAGATGAGCAGATGCAAAAAAGGTAGATAGGGGGTGGGTGGGGGAGTGTATTTGGGACTGTGGGGGGTTTAAGTTTGGCCAGATTTGCTGGTGGAAAAATTGTCTCCGTGGTTGAATTGACCCAGGTCAATTCGGCCATGAACTATTGTGCCACGGCCAAATCGTATACATCCCGCTAAAGACTTCCTCGCATCTCTTTCAGCTGTGCAATAGATTCTTTAATTGTTAAGGCTAACCACCTCTACTCCCCAGCATCATCTCTATTGGTGTGGTACACATTATTTTGGCCAGCCGATTTGCCCACATTTTGTGACTGTGGTGTTTATGGAAATAGGCCAATTAAAAGCTGCAATTGTGACTACAACCAACTTTAAATGGAGCCAGCACTGAGGTATGACATATGGGAATCCTTTTAACTCACAAAGACCCCCAATCCCAGCATACAGGATGGTAGGACAGATACATTCTCTTCACAAGCTTATAAACACTTTGACCCCTGCCCACATCAGATAATGATACTCCTGCAAATAGTGGAAGCAATCCAGACCACAATATAAAGTTTGTGTTCCATCTTATTACTTGCCCTGTGTGTATTTTAGAGGTGGACATTTCAAAAATAATGTATATTCAGATGAATCCATGGTCCTGCTGAGTTCAAATTTATTAACACCATTTCATAGTTCTTCCCGAATGAAAGAATTTAACACTTGACAGGACTTTTCCAGGTTTGGAAATGTATCAAGAGGAGAAAGAAGACACACCATAAAACCACAGATATTCAAATTACAATGGCTCTTAGCATCAGCCAAGCCTTCAGCCAAAAAGACCATATGAGCAAGGTTTGAGTCAACAGGAGCAGATTTCCAATACTGACTCAACTGAAAATTACCATGATCATAGGCTTTGTATCTAGGCAGAATAGCTACAAATTGTAATGAAAAGTTTTTGTATCAAGGAAAATGCCCTTTAAATATACTTTCGATTGTTTACATCGCCTGTATCTCTGGAACCAAACATCTTAAAGAACTCATTTAGGTGTTGAACACTTTCAACTGAATATCCTCTATTAGATGGACCAAAAGCATTTTTTTAAAATTCTAATTAGGTGAAAGTACATTTCATTATGCTGGAACAGCGCACCCTAGCCAACCATATATCCTAGTGTCCACAGTGATGAGCCTGTTATGTTGAGATGGAAAAATAAATAGAACATACATGAAGAATTGAGTTAAATTAAAAAAAATTATAACTCTGAAATTATTTGTGTTGTAATTATAAAAGGTGTATCAATTGATTTAAGCCAGAGAGGGGAATCTGGTGAGCAAATTATTAAAGTGGAATTTTATGTTTCAGAAGGTGATACATTTTAATGCAAGAAACCTCTGAGATTACATAATATTAAATGGGAGGGAATCTGGATGTAAACATTTCCCCCATTGACTGCCCCCTTGATTATATATGCCCAATGAATACCCAGGGGAAGAGCTACTGTGATGTCACTTTGGGAACATTGTCCAATAATATACATTGACCATTTAGATTGGGGAAAACATACATACCTCAAAAAGGTGAGGTTTCCATAAAAAAAAAGATCAAACACATACTGAGAATGGGACTCAGACTTAGACACTCACGCACAGACACTCACTGAAGAAACTCACTTGCTCACTCACTGACTGATCAGGAAGAAGGAGAGAAAGGAGGATTGATAACAACCAGAGGAAATGTATGTGATTGCTTTCTTTTTTGAACCCATTGTGTGTTATTACCAGAGCCCTGAAAGTGCGACCTAGAAGGAATTAAAGTTCTAGGACTTTTTCAGTGGAAGAGAAAGCATACAGGCTTTGGAGAAAAGCTGACCCAATCTCCTGGATTATGCCCATCGGTTTCTGGAGGGGGAGAATTAAAGCAGTCCTTAAGAGGGGGTGCCCACCTGTCTGTGATGCAGCCAAAAGAAATCCTGATGTGAATATTTTCTAAAAGGGAAGTAATCTTGCTGGGAGGGATCCTATAAAGGGAATTAGAGTAAATCCCAATCTGTATTATTTGTTAGTACTGGGGGGTGCAAAAACGACATTAATTGTGCATCCCGTGAAGTTAGGGAACATTTCCGAAGTGTATGTGCTGCTGGAAAATATATATATTGATAGATTAGGTCCCATAGTCTGTATACAGTGAGATTCACTGGACCCTTTTCTCTGGCAATAATGTCTAGCACAGGATATCTATTAACCGGGGTTGAAAAGGTCATACGGTGTGCACACCTAGAAAAAGAAGATAATTGAAGACATTCCTGGATATATCATCAAGCAGAATATTGTTATTAATGTGAGGTTGCTCAAGTTAAATGGGAGAGTGTGATCATTCACTGTCCATTTCTTTTCGCTGTTCAAGGTGCCCATTGAACGGGAGAAAGGTACATTTTACCTGGTAATTGAATACAAACATCACTGAAGGGAATTTTGACAACATACTGCTGAACATAAATTTTCTTTTTACAATCGAGTCACGTACCCAAAGGTCCAATAAATTGCTACAATTGAGTTGAAACTATGGGGGGAATTTTGAATAAAGGGGACATAGCAAGAATTAGATAGGCAGGAATATTCTAAACTAATTTGTTGTTTTGCACAAATGAAAGATTTCTCCTGGACACTCATGCACTCAATCCATGGTGCCTGTATGTTCAGGGTGAATTCAATGCATAGGAACATATGGTGAAGTGTGAGCTACAAAAGTCTCTATTTCCAAAACCTTGGCATTTAAAACTGAAGTGACTAGTGTGTTGATTATTTCTTTATTATATGAATTTCATGAGGGAACAATTTCTTTATCTGTAATTTGATACAAATATTTCTATTTAGTTAGTAAATAGACCTTCTGTGCAACCATGTGTGTTTCTTGTTCCAAATGGGGAGGGAAGCTATGGGTAATCAAATCTATTAAATTGGGTGTACTTGATTCATAAAAAGAACTTGATTAAACACAGGAGTATTGTGTACCGGTAATGAAGTGTTTGGAAAATTTCCCCAAATTAAATATCGCCCAATTAGAACACCATAGTGGTGTTTACGTGGTTGTGATTTGTCAATCTGTGGGATATATGAACCGATATAGCCTGCAGATTGATGACAGCCCGCAATGGTAAGTGAAGTTATTACCTGTGCGCACGCCGCAGCCACAGGCCATTCAAAGCTGGAAAGTTGGCTACATATAATACGGAAAGGAAAGAGTTAATGTTCTGTTCCGTATTATACATAGGAAAGCAACGTGAGCCAGGTAGCCCTGCCCACTGAAATGAAGCTGGAAGAAATGCTTTTGCAAGGAAAGCGTTTAAAAAAAGCCGACAAGGAAAGGCAGAATTCTTTCCTAATATAGAACGTGTGTGCTTTCATTTTTGGCCAGATTCGTTTTACGTGGAACCTTGCCCTGATGTCCTTGGTGCACCATTCTATGGGAATTGGTAATCAAACAGAAGGAGTTGTAAATGTAAGTTGATTGTTCTTTGTGTATTTGCATGATAAATTAGTGTGTGTGCAAAGATGTTGTGCAAATGGTTTTCTACTCAATTTAAAGGTGCAATGCTTGAAAGGTAAAGGTTTTGGAGTGAATAAAAAAAAACACCTGAAATGTACTTAATTAGGACACTGGTCAGGCATACACACACCTGATTTCTACTTAATAGCATACTCCTCCCACCCAATCACCCTCCACCACCCTATACAAAAACACAACCAAGTCAATGTGTCTACAACATTTATGTATAATTTCTCTATTTTTTCTACTTCGATTAAACATGTCTCATTTTTTGTGCTTTAATTAAAAATTGAGAGTGTTCTAATAGCTTTATAGACCTGCAGCTCGGGTCGTACCGGGCGCTATGGTACCTCATACCTGGTTAAAGGCCAGGGCGAAGCAAGGGCCAATAACTCAGTCTTCAGGGCCCATAATGCCGGGTACGGCCCTCGCTGCAGGTCTATAAAGCTATATGAAAACACCCTACAGGCCCAGTGTGAATGAAATTGATGCACTACTGGTAATACAAGTTGGGTAACGTGCATAGCAGGTGTTAGCAATGGGAGTTTTGGAATAGAAGTGTGCTATAATCAGGGAATATTTTATTTCCCTAGACAAAGGAAAAGACAGAGCGCGCAAGTGCAATAGTTAATGTCGCTGGTAAACACAGAGGGGAGGCATGGCAGAGAAAAGAAGGTTAAGGTGGAAGTACCTCTAAATTGAAATGGCCATTGTCTCCAGCATCTCGTCTTTAAAAAGACTTCAAATAGGCCTTTGCGAAGGTCGCATCTAGATGTTCCACAAGTATTGTACCATGCAGGGCTGCTGGGAGTTGGAGACCCACAGTTGGTCGTTATGACACAGCTAAAGAGGAGAGGCAGTTCCCTGTGAGATGCTAGTCAGCCTCATATGAGTTAAAGACCCACAATATTACATGAGTTAAAGACCCACAAAAATAGACAATGTATGTGGTGCTATGCGGACACAATCTTTTTATTGAATGCACTAAAGTTTCGAACAGTGTGTGAAAAACGGAAATTATATTTTCCTGTTTCATTTACAACACGTTATCTATACTTTCCTTAAGCACCAGAAACAATTGTATTTCAGTGAAATCGAGCATTTGTCTGAAGAACGTTTTAGAAAGCATGTGAAATACCTCAGTATGAAGTATTTTGTTTGTTATACACAGTGTTTCGATGAGCTCAGTCACGCTGTTTTACAATGATTGGAGCCATTTGATCCTTTCAACCTTGCAATAATATTAATGGCCCCTTCCTCGAGATACTACCTAATGGTAAGATCCCTCAACCCTTGTTAAATGCCCTTGCTTTGCCCCGGCCTTTAAATTGGGATGAGGGCCATTACTACCTGGTAATGCGGTTTGGACTGCACCATTATAGTTTAAATATAAACTGTCCTGGAACCACATCTACATGATGCTGCTAATGTTGCAATGATCTGACTAAAAACGTGTTGAAACACCATTAATAGAAAGAATTATAGACCATAACATTCATCTGCTTGCCACCATGTCATAACTCGCACTGACCCCATAAAGTGGAAAAAAATACTCCCTACATTTCACCTAGACATTATTTGGCTAGCCAAACTACACAAACATACACCAAACTTAACTAACATCAGCACACAACAAACAATCCCAGACACTGGACCTTACCCTTATGGACAGAACAGACCAGTGCAAACAACTATAAACAGCAGCCAATCTACACATGAAACAAACTAAAATACACACCAACATAACACTCTCCACGACACTGGACGATCCCCTTACAGATACAAAAAGCCAGTGTGCACGATTATACTACCAGCCGAACCACACATGAAACACACAAACACTCACCCTACATCACACTATCACATGACGGATGAATTGAGTCAGGTCATACTACTAACTGCAAGACAACAAACACAGACACCAGTTTCTCCTGGTTCTGAACCTATCCTATCATTCTACGCTCACTAACCCCCGCCCCCTTCTTTCTTGCAGAACCACGTGAGCACCTGTAGAACACACAAGTCGTGGTAACTCTGTGCGTTATAAGAAAACATAACAAAAGAAATCAACTATAAGAAAATGGCCCATAAAAACAAAGACTCCAAACGCTTTTGTTCTTTTTTTGTACCTTTCCCATTCCATTAATCCGTTGAATTATTTTCATAAGTTTGTTGTTAACCTGCTGTATGAATGTATATACCTAAATGCTGGTGATGATGCTGCCTGGTATTGCCTGCTGATAGGATGAGTAAAGAGCATACCTTTCAATCACCCTCTTTGTAGGGAGTCTGACAATGTTGTGTAATTTGCACCTTCCTAACAAGTCAAAAGCCACCAGTAGATTTAAAGGGTTTCCCTTATAGCAAAACATCAAGTCCACCAAAAAGTGTTTGATGCCATTGACGTACGATATCCAGACAAATACCTTTCCCCTATATCTGGATATTCAGCAGGTTGAGATGTATGCAAGAGGCTTAAGTGTGACCGTTTCACATTGGAGTAAATGCTATTTTGGGATATTGGCCTTGAAATAGAGGTGGACATAGAAAATTCCTAACATATATACTTACATGCATACAATCACAGATATGGGTTTCCCAAACAGCACTTTAAGACGGAATAGCAGCACCCATGAGATGGATGGGGATGCAGATTAGTGCTCAAGCATCAAATCAATAATGTCAACTCAATGATTTGGCAAAGGGAATCCGTTTAATGACAAGTACAAACAACGGGGAGTTATGAATATCAACAGTGGCACGATCTTCCTTCTCGCTTCAACTCCAATGAACTTCACAAAATGTACATCCTTTATACTAAAAACTCATCATCGCTGACGTGAAATGCAAAAAATGTTGCATGCAACTCTATTGGTTATAGGAGGGTAACTTTACTATAGGTACAATATCTGTATACAGAAACGGGCAGAGGGGATTGCATAACTAGTGTCAGGTGGGGCATCTAAGCCCCTCCTCTAGAATGATTACTGTAAACGTCACAAAAAGTAAGACGTCTCATTGGTTCTACAGACTATAGGATCCTAGATTACTTGGTACATTGTGATTGGGTTGATACCATGTCACCTTGTACTTTTCCACTTTACTTAGCAGCATGCAGAATGGTTGGCCAGGTGCAGGGTGCCCATCGGTTCCCCTAGCCTCCCACCAACCAGTACCACCATCCATCACTGACCCACTGGCCATGTGTCAATTTGTTTCTAATTTGTAGGCCTCGATGCTGCCTCTCTGTCTGGGAGAACTCAGATATCTGTGCATGACTCAGGGTTGTGTGTAGGTATGAAGGCCCTAACTCTTCTTGCTTGGTAGGTCACGTGTTTTAGGCACCATGAAATTGGCGCATATCCATGTAATTTGTGTATTTGATTTTACCTTTCTGTCCACCAAATGCCTTCTGCTGCTTATCTCAACTCCTTTAAACAGGATACTCCGCTCTTGGTGTCATAAATTATATTAGCCTTTGTCAGCTAAAATGGCCTTGGTTTCGTTGCACTGGCCTTGTGCCTCTGAGTTTTGTTTCTGTCCTTGGCTTTTGATTCCCGTGTTTGCAGGCCTTCTCTCCTGTGGCCTCTGGTAACTTGAGGTTGGTTCTGCTCTTTTGCAAAGTGGACATGTACGTTATATAAAGTGCTCCTTTTGAGGTAGATATGTATATGTGGCGCTTGCTGCATCTAATTTCCTACTAAGCCTAGCAAGCCACACAATTTCCTCAGCTTTCTTGCATTTCCAAGCATATGTATACTTTTATGGCATAAGCTTCTTATACTTGACATTGTCCTTTTACTTCAACTCAGGATGTCGCTTATCCATGGTGTTTCGTCTTTTTTCATTATTCACTGGTCGTTGTTTTCTTTATTTGCGAGCCAGTCTGAGTTCTTGTGACATCACCATTCATCTTCTTTTCAGACTATCTTGGCCTCTTCAGGGGCTGTATTCAGATGATCTTCTTTCCGTTTTATTTGTTGATATGGTTTCCTCAATGGGTACTTTACTGTCCATGCTTTCTTTGATGTCGGTACTTCAATAGGTGCTGTCGGTCTGATCGGTACCGGGCAAGCACCACTGCAGCTCTCTGCTGGTTTATTTGCTCATCGTACGTCACATATCTCGGTGTGAACTTTCCTGGCACTTCAAAATAGACGCTTTGTTTGCGGATCGTGCTTGGGACCTCCTTTACACTCCCCCCTCTGGACGATTCATCGACCACTTTAATTTTTCCCTTGGTATCTACCTTTTCTGCATCTTCTGCATTCAATTTTGCTTCATCGTCTGGGTCTATACATGACAGCCTGAAGAAGTACCTCATTCGGGTCCATATTTTTATCACTCCCTTTCAGTTTCCTGCTGTCCTTACATGTTCATCTTTGTTCCATGTCATAAGTTGACACTGTCCATTTGGGCTGCAATAAATCCATTTTCCCACATAGTTTCTGTGTCGGCTGCAATAAATCCATTTCCCCACATAGTTTCTGTGTCTCCTTGGATATCGAAACTTTGTTCCTTCAGGTGCGTGAATGATAGCTTTTACAAAGTCTCTTATTTCTTCATCAGTCAGGTATTTGGGTTTCCATTCTGACTTGACATAGATCATGATCTTCATCCCTATGGCTTTTTTCGCAGCTAACTGGCGTTGAGATATTGGCCCTCATTCTGAGTTTAGAGGTAGCCATGGTGCTATTTGTGCCATGGCTGCCTCCAAACCCGGGTCCGTGTCCGGTCTGGGTGAATGAGGACTTAACAGGACATTCCAACCTGTGCAGACCCAGTAAGTCCCCATTCACCCGACCATTCCCCATTCCCATTTCAGCCCCCATAGGGCTCAATGGGAATGGGAAAGGCGCTAATTACGGGCCTGCTAATAGCGGGCCCATAATTAGCACCCTAGTCCCTTAGCAGGACCCGTAAAGAACGTGTGGTCCGACCACACGTCCTTTGCGGTTCCCACTAAGGGACCTCGGAATTGGGCGGTAAGGGATTACCGGCACCGGTCTCCTTACCGGTGCCCGGTATCCCTTACCACCGACCTCGGAATGAGGGCCATTATCTTGATAACACAAAATACGAGCAATATCATCACTAGTAGGGCTCCTAGGAATTTGAATGTGTCTGCCATCCGTTGTAGAACCCATGAAAACAGTGATCCAAACCAACTGTCATCATCTACTTCGTCGATTTCATCAATCACTTGATTCTGTAGTTTTGTCAGCATACCTATGGCTTCTGTTAGAGTTCCATTTTCTTCATCGTGAGAAGGTATAAATGTGCAACGTGATTCTCCAATGTTTGCACAAACTCCTCCATCCATTGCTGTGATCATGTCAAGGACGTATTGGTTCTGGAGAGTCATTAGTCGAATCGCCCTTAATTCTTCTTTGATCGCGTTGAATTCCGTTATGGTTGTGTTGATTGTCTGCAGTAATTCCCATCTTATTATTTGTAACCATTTAGTATTTGCTCCAACTTGGATTCTCGGCATGAAGATTGTTGTGAACACTGATGAGGTCTGACTGAACAGATGAGTTAATATGGAATCGCGTCAAAGGCTTCTATTGATTTGGTAGAGAAATAATGTTCTTTTTTCATCCTGCTTCTTACTTCTACAGATCTCTTCTTCCTCAGGTGAGCATTTGCTTTCAGAAAACTATCAATACTCAGATAACTTTTTGGAATCACCAGTGCTTGAACATGGACGTTTACTAATGTGCATATACTTCCCCAGTTTTTCGGCAGTGTGATGTATGCTTTGAATCCACATGCCCACTAATGATCCATGGACACCGTAATACCGTGTACCATTCCTGGAGTGTCAAAGATTTGTCCACAGTTCTGATTTTCTCCCATTTTCCTTGTACCATTGTTTTTGAAGTACAGTTTCGGATTCTCCAATGGCACTATCTGTAGAGGTCCTCCTCTGTCTTCGACCCATGTCCATAGTTCCACAGGTTTTGGCCATAGTGGCTTGCATATTTTCTGTGCATTTTCAATTGCTTCTTTGCAGGCTCTGGTGACCATCCATGCTCGGCAGATCACTACTCCTTTTTCCCATACGTCTGGTGAAAGCACTGTTCCCAATATTTGCATTTGGCCTCTGTTAGTCCATTTTCTGTCTTCTTCTGTAGATTTTCCTTCAACATCAAGTTTTGTATTCACTTTCCATCTAATGCTAGCTCCTTTGACTCCTGGCTTCTCATATCTGATCACAAGATTTCTCATATGGGCTCTGTTTGTTGTCTTTATATCTTGTATGTATTCATCTTCATCTGGATCTGTCTTTTCAGTTGCCCATTTAAGGGAAGCATCACTTCCCATAAATGTACCTCGTGTCTTGCACATTGCTACGTGTGATAGACAGTTTGCTATCTGGACGTCAATTTCTACAGCTAAAAAGATCTTTGATTTCCCCATGCTGTAGGGTAGAAGTGCGTAAACAAAGCATTCCCCCTCTGAGCTCCGTCTTCCAACTTCTTTCATGTGTTTGTACCATATGTTATTTCCCAAATGTGCTGTGCTTTCCAGGTAATCGTTCTTGGCCTGAGATTCTGTAGCTATTGAAATTAGATCTGGTGTATGTGCACTCGTTGTTTGCATGCGTGTGGTAGTAAGTAACCTGTTTTCACTCACATTTTGCTGACCTTGTCTCAGGCTTATTAATGTGCTGGTACTGTAACTATGTGTGTGTCATTGCTACTCACATCCATCGCAAGTTCACTCACTCCATTGTCAGATCTTCTAGGGACTGGAATGACTACACAGGGTCTGGATGCCTTTGTGGGCTTCATGTGTACATCGTTAGGTGGATGCACTGGACTCTGAACACTTTGTTTACCAATAAAAAATGCAGTTCTAATTGTCAGTGACAATAAAACAATGATGAATATAATGCATAAGTACATGATACTCCTATAGGTAACATGCAACATTTACTTCTGGAAAAATAAGGGCGTATCTCCTCCTGGGGGAGAACATGGTTGCTATTTTCATTTCTCACCTCGAACATTTTTAAGGACAAGGTTAACGCTTTGATGCAATCTTAGGCGATATTATGTCTGGATACTGCTGGTTCCTCTTGCGGGTTGCATGTACGGAAACAATTGTCCCTCTTGCCTGGACACTGGATTGTCTGTTATCTCTAGATACAGTTCTCTCTTTCTACGCATGAGGAAAAGTCGAAATCAGGTACTGTGGTCAGCACGTCTCTTTTACTTTGCAGGTTCACAGTACACGAGTTTCCTAGTTAATGCTTCTCATTTGCTTCATCCCAGATTACATGTTGCGTCTTTGTCGGTGTAATAAGAGTGAGGTCACTAGCAACGCTTTCTCGATCTGTCCCTCTGGGTGAAACTTCAAGGTCTCTTCCGGAAACTCTGGTGGAGATTCGAGAGCTTAATTTGTACTACAATACCATGCAGGAGCATGCCTAGCTGGGTAGATTTTGCTGGGTCTCTGATGAATGTGAGGACGTCAACACTGGCAGTTCTCCCTACAAGTTCTGGAAATTCCTCAATTAGGCGAAAGAAGACATTGTTTGCCAATCTGCTATCTTCTGGTGACAGGGACATTTGTTTTTCCCTTGCTGAATTCTGGAACAGTTCGGTACTCACTGTGAGTAGCTTCTATTATCTAGATTGATGTGGAGAGTGACCTGGATGATGATGCCGTTCAAGATTATGCTCAAGCGTTCTGTGTTTGCCGGATCACGAAGAAATGTTAATACATCAGTGTGTCTTCCGACAAAGTTTGGGTGCTCTTCAATTAGATGAAAGAATATCACGTTGATGAGTGTGTTCGCTTCTTCTTCCGCCTGGGACATTTATTTTTTCCTCTCTGTATTCTGGAAGTAGAAAGAACTGCTCGGCGATCACGGTGAGCAGCCTTCTTATTATCTTGTTGTTTTCAGGATCTTGCAGAAATTCGGGGATGCTAGTGAGCCTTCCCACTAGTGATGGGTGTGACGTCAAGACTAGGTCAAAGTAGTTCAAAATGTCTTTAGTGAGGTCGTGACTGGGGGACGCCATGAATGAGTCTGGACACTGTATTTTCTTCCAACCCGTGTGTTTGCGATTGAAATTTGACATATTCTTTTCTTATCAGGGCTTCAGTCCAAAGTTCAATATCAATAACCTATGTTGTGGCTTGCATATGCACTTTTCTCCTTCACCCTGCAACTAGGATGCACTGAGTGCCCATATTATCCACTTCTCTTTTTGCTCATAGGAATCTTCGTTTTCAAGCCACAAATTTGCACAAAAGTTCTTTGTCTTTGCTTTGCTGCTGGTCATGCGTTCTTCTTCCTCGTCATGGATCTCGTCTGCATGTGCTGTGGTTCTTCCCCGTTGTCTGTAATCTCTTTGTGGTGGGGATGCAGACAGGGGAATTTCTCTGACGTATGGCTTGATATCGCAGAGGAAGATCCAAGCTCTTCTTCCTTGTAGCTTGACTGCAGATGGAGTAACGTCTTCAACTATGAACGGTCCATTGAACCTTGACTCGTCCACTTTTTCCTTATGTGATTCCTCATAAGGACAGTGTCTCCACAGAAGACTGGAGGAACACATATACTCAGAGCTGTGTCTGCAGTAGCATCTCCTTCTGTACTCTGTGCTGCCCTGTACCCTTTTCGTCATCACTGCAGCTGGCCTGCAATTACAGTAAGACAAGATGTCATGCAGTTCAAGTAATTTTGCATTTCAGACGCTAAGATTTCCCTTGTCGGCTGGACATCACACCTAGCTCTGCCTCGGGGTGTCAGAGGAGTCCACATCCTTCTTCCTCTTGCTATTTCGTGCAGCGTAAGGTGGTGGTCAGAACCAGGATGGTTTCCGAGTGCATACAGTGCCATTGGAAGGCAGTGCGTCCTTCTTCCACGTCATGGATCTCGTCTGCACGTGCTGTGGTTCTTCCCCATTGTCTGTAGTCTTTTTGCGGTTGGGATGCAGACAGGGGGATTTCTCTGACGTATGGCTTGATATCGCACAGGAAGATCCAAGCTTTTCTTCCTTGTAGCTTGACTGCAGATGGAGTAACGTCTTCAACTGTGAACGGTCCGTTGAACGTTGGCTCGTCCCACTTTTTCCTTATGTGATTCCTCATAAGGACAGTGTCTCCACGGAAGACTGGAGGAACACATATGCTCAGAGCTGTGTCTGCAGTAGCATCTCCTTCTGTGCTCTGTGCTGCCCTGTACCCTTTTCGTCGTTGCTGCAACTGGCCTGCAATTACAGTAAGACAATATGTCATGCAGTTCAAGTAATTTTGCATTTCAGATGCTAAGATTTCCCTTGTCGGCTGGACATCACACCTAGCTCTGCCTCGGGGTGTCAGAGGAGTGTGCATTCTTCTTCCTGTTGCTATTTCGTGCAGCGTAAGGTGGTATTCAGAACCAGGCTGGTTTCCGAGTGCATACAGTGCCATTGGAAGGCAGTGCATCCTTCTTCCATGTCATGGATCTCGTCTGCACGTGCTGTGGTTCTTCCCCATTGTCTGCAGTCTTTTTGCGGTGGGGATAGAGACAGGGGGATTTCTCTGACGTATGGCTTGATATCACCCAGGAAGATCCAAGCTTTTCTTCCTTGTAGCTTGACTGCAGATGGAGTAACGTCTTTAGCTGTGAACGGTCCGTTGAACCTTGGCTCGTCCCACTTTTTCCTTATGTGATTCCTCATAAGGACAGTGTCTCCACGGAAGACTGGAGGAACACATATACTCAGAGCTGTGTCTGCAGTAGCATCTCCTTCTATGCTCTGTGCTGCCCTGTACCCTTTTCGTCGTCACTGCAACTGGCCTGCAATTACAGTAAGACAAGATGTCATGCAGTTCAAGTAATTTTGCATTTCAGACGCCAAGAATTCCCTTGTCGGCTGGGCATCACACCTAGCTCTGCCTCGGGGTGTCAGAGGAGTGCGCATCCTTCTTCCTGTTGCTATTTCGTCCAGCGTAAGGTGGTGGTCAGAACCAGGCTGGTTTCCGAGTGCATACAGTGCCATTGGAAGGCAGTGTGTCCTTCATCCTTGTCATGGATCTCGTCTGCACGTGCTGTGGTTCTTCCCCATTGTCTGTAGTCCTTTTGCAGTGGGGATGCAGACAGAGGGATTTCTCTGACGTATGGCTTGATATCGCCCAGGAAGATCCAAGCTTTTCTTCCTTGTAGCTTGACTGCAGATGGAGTAACGTCTTCAACTGTGAACGGTCCGTTGAACCTTGGCTCGTCCCACTTTTTCCTTATGTGATTCCTCATAAGGACAGTGTCTCCAGGGAAGACTGGAGGAACACATATACTCGGAGCTGTGTCTGCAGTAGCATTACCTTCTGTACTGCCCTGTACCCTTTTCGTCGTCGCTGCAGCTGGCCTGCAATTACAGTAAGACAAGATGTCATGCAGTTCAAGTAATTTTGCATTTCAGACCTTAAGATTTCCCTTGTTGGCTGGGCATCACACCTAGCTCTGCCTCGCGTGTCAGGGGAGTGTGCATCCTTCTTCCTGTTGCTATTTCGTACAGCATAAGGTGGTGGTCAGAACCAGGCTGGTTTCTGAGTGCATACAGTGCCAATGGAAGGCAGTGCAGACATCCTTTCTTTAGAGTAAGCTTCAACTTGGCTATCCTTTCCTTTAACAAGCAGTTGAGCTTCTCACAGATTCCATTACCTTGCTGGTGATATGTCGACAGGAACTTGTGCTTTAAACCAAGCAACAAGCTAATCTGCTCAAACACTTTGTTGACAAAGTGAGCCCCATTATCTGATCTCATGACTACACATACTCCCCACCTGGGAAATACATCTCTCACTAGAAGTTTGGCCACACAGGTAGAGTCTGGGTGTGTACATGGACCTGCTTCTATCCATCTAGAGAATGGACACACCACAACAATTAGATACCTGTACCCGTTACATACTTGAATCATATTGACGTAATCGACATGCAAGTGCTGAAAAAGACCATTGGGCCTTGGAATAACTCTTCTAATTACTTTTAGTGTGTACCCAGCCATGAACTGCTGGCATATCATACAGTTCATCATAAAAAATGCAACGTGCTTTGCTAAGTTCGGTATAAACCAGTCTTCAGCAAGCGTTGCCGCAAGATTCTCTTTTGTCATGTGTGCTGGATATTGTGACTGCTCCAGTGCTAATTTTAACAGGGCTATAGGCATTACTGGTTTACCAGTGCTGTCTTGTCACCACAAGCATTCGGAGGGGTTTAAAGAACACCCTTGCCACTTCCAGAGATTCTTCTCTTCCTGCGGTGCCTCCCCTTGGAGTTCCATTAACTGGGTTTGCCCCATATTGTTATAGCCCTCAGGTTCATTTTGTGCAACAATCATCTTCTCGTTTACATCAGTTAATTCTACATCCATTATGGGTTCACTCTTGGATGCCATAAGCTTGGCTTCAGTGTCTACTGCTTGATTTCCTCAGGAGATAAAATGTGTCCCCTTTGTGTGGGCGGTGCACTTCACGACCGCTATGCCCACTGGAAGCTGTAGTGCCTTAATGAGCCTATCCAATAGGGCTGCATGCTACACTGGCGTGCCATCCGCTCGGAGGTAGCCCCTCCTCTTCCAGCATGCTAAGCCTGCGTGCACTGTTGATATCACATAGGTGGAGTCACTGTACACCATCACTTCCTGGTCTGAGTGATTCTCAATCGCGAGTATCAATGCCAATAACTCTGCAGCCTGTGCTGAATAGAGAGATGGTAATTGTGCACTAAGAAGCACTCGAAAATCTGCATTTGACGTGTACTTCATCACAGCGGCGCCTGTATATCTTTGCCCATCGTTTTGATCGATTCTCGAGGAACCGTCAACAAAGACAATTTCTCTTCACTTTCACTCTGGGAATCTAATCATAATATTCTTCATAGTTTGCGCAGTCGTGTATTGGCTCTCCTTCAGTGACTGGTTCTGCTATAAACATAGCTGGGTTCACTATCTTGCATCGAACAATCTTAATCATCGGATTCGATTTGATCACTTCGTAGGCAGAAGCTCTCTGAGATGTCAACATGCCCTTTGGTTTCTCTAAAATGGCAAATAGCGCATGCTTGATGTACAACGTCATTGAGCATCCCATCACAATGGTTGTCACTTTGCCTTCGGCGAACGCTGAAGCAGCTAAACTTTGTTCGCACGGGAAGTGGCCTCTCATCACTGGGTGCAAATTCCCACTGTAGTATGCCAGGGGCCTGTACTCCAATGTGGTTCTCTGTGTGAGTACTGCCAGCATGATGCTGCCATTTGTGTGTCAGAACAGGTAGAATTCCTCTGCATAGTTGGGAACCTTTAAAACTGGTGCCGTGCAAATGGCTTTCATGAGTTCAGTAAACCCTTCTCCATGGTCTTGGACCACACGATTTTTTCTTTCGTCACCTCTGCCTTCTTTAGGACCTGTAACAAGGGCTTGGTATATGAGCTGTAGTCAAAGACCCACGCTCTGACATAATTGCAAAGACCTAGAAAGCACTGCATCTGTTTTATCGAGTGTGGCTTGGCTGTGTTCACAGTATGGCTTCCGCCCTTTCTGGGGTAACTCTTTTCCCCTCGTGTAAGATCAGCTGGCCTATATACAACACTTGCTGCTGACAATATTGTAACTTTTCTTTCTCCACTTTATATACTTTCTCAGACAGTATAGTCAATAGCTGAATAGAATCGTATCTGCACTTTTCCTCTGTGGTGCTGCAAATTAAGATGTCATCTACATATTGCAAGACAACACTCTCTAACGCGATGGTGCTTTAGTCCATCTGGAGGGCTCTATTTAAAATTGAGGGAGACTCACAGCACCCCTGGGGTAACCTTGTGCTTTTCAGACGCATCTGTCTGAAGGTAAATTATTTCAAATTGTGTGAGTCTCGATGCAATGGGATTAAGAAAAACGCATTTTTCAAGTCAATCACTGTGAAATATTCTGGTTTAACAGGTATATTACATAGGATAGTGGCCGGGTTTGGGACTAAACGGAACTCGGCTTCTACGATATCGTTTATTGGGCGTAGATCTTGAATTAGCCTCCACGACTCTCCCTTTGATTTCTTGACAGGATAAACTACGGTATTGCATGACAACTCTGACATCACTAAGATGCCCTGTTCCATCATAGCCAAAATTGTCTTGAAAATTCCCTCATCTGCCTCCCTAGACATGGGATACTGTTGTACCTTTGGTAAAATAGCTCCTGGCTTCAGTTTAATTTTGACTTCTCCTACTCCTTTCAATAAACCTACGTCATAGGGGCCTGCGGTCCATACTGAGACAGGCACCTGGGCCATGTCATCATCAAAATATTCAGGACGTTCTGTGACAACATCATTCTCTGGGGCACTTCTCTTTTGATCATCTTCGCCCAGTAAGTCAGATTCACTTCAACTTTTATTTCCTCAGCGTCTGTTCATTCATTGAACAGATCGTCATCTGCGAAGTCAGTCAGCCTATACCCTTCTTCAATGGTGATCTCTGTGCGCCATTGTCAGCCTTCATCATCACAATCATCGATCAAAGCAATTTCCCCTCGCACCATGGCTGTATGCATCATCAAGGGAAATACTCACCCCTTCTCCTTGTGCATAGGTACTCTTGGCCTAAATAAAAACTCATCTAGGGTCCTCATGGCTTTGTCAGAAAGCCCTGGTAGCCATGCCATCAGCACCCGTACTCTGTATGCAAATATTTCTGGCTCCAATGGGATAGCTCTCATGCCTGTGTGTCCTGCGTATGCCCTTATTATCTTGCATACATTCAAATAGTGCATTCCTGGAGTCGAGCATATTATGCCCTTCTCTGTGAATGAGATTGTCATGTTTAACTTTGTCATTAGGTCTCGTCCCAATATATTCACTGGGGTTTGCCTTGAATATAACAGTGACACATTCATGTCACATTCTCCTATAGAGACTGGAAGTGTGTCTGTAAAAGGAACACAACTTGTTGCTCCTGTGAAGCCCTGAGTGTTTATAGCATCGCCGGACAAGGAAAACTTGCCTTCACATATGCATGAGTGTGTTGCACCCGTGTCAACTAAGAAGGAATATTCTTTACCCCCTATAACAACGTCCAACCTTGGTTCCTGGTGAGGGTCAGGTGTCACAGATAGGATAGAAAACATCAGATCTCCCAGTGAGCTGTCCTAGTCCACATACAATCTGTCCCATTTTGCGTGTTATCCCTTATCCCCTCGTTCACAGCCTGACCTACACTTGTTGTTTGTGACATTTGCATCAGTGACTGTTGGACGGTCCCTGTGGACAATTTATCAAATTCTGAGGTTGGAAGCTTTGCTGTGCTCCTGGCGTTTGAGGTTGCACTGTGTGATTTTGGGCAACTCCATTTCCTCCATGTTGTCATAACACAGGTGGATTCACCATACCTGCTCTGGTTCCTTGGTCATTTTGCACCATGCCTTGACTTCTGCATGTGTGTGCTAGGTGCCCTATCACCCCAAACACCCAACATATTGGCGGTGGTCTGATCATTTTCCCATTTGACATATCCTGCCTTCCATGTTGCATGTTTTGGAAACCTCCCTGATTACTCTGCCATCCTCTTCCTCAAAAGCCTCTCACACTGGGGTAAAACCAATATTGCCCTGATTCCCCTGCTGTTGATTATTGACCTGCTGCATGTTTGATCCGTCTGTGTTAATTATCATTGCCTCTTCATTGGCATATTTTGACAATTTCTTCTGCACTAATTTCGCCTCTTCACCTTTTCGTGTAGCTTCTTTTTTGCGATTCTTCTCTTGCAGCAGCCTGCAATAGTGAGCTATGGTCAGCTGTATTTCAGACCACGGTTTGGCCTCGATTCCTACTAATTTCTTGAGCTGCGTCTGTACCTGATCTGGCAGCCCTTGGCATAATATATGGTAGAACACGGGTATAGATTTGCCTCAAGATTCCTGTGTTTCAAGTATCCACGTGTCTTGGAAATTCAGAATGTAAAGCAAAGGGTCTTCTGACTCCTTCATTTTCCATGACATTATAGCTACCATGTCGGAACTATCCAGATAGAGCAATCGTAATGCTTTCCATACTGTGGATGTGCAATTGTTAAACAGTGCTCCGTCATGCGCGGTATTAACTGTAGTCATGCCAGGGTAACCTGCACGTGTCCACACATCATCAGCTTGATCACCAAGTTTGCGATTAAAAGACACTTAATATCCCCAATAGCCAACGTGTTCCTTCCGTTATTTTTTCAAACTCATGTATCCATTTTCCGGCTCCTGATGTCAGCATTGGAAGCTTGTTTTTCAGGTTTCCCCGATCCATGTGTGGCCATGGAATATACTGTGGTCTCCCTCCTCCTTTCTCGGGCAATGAAAATTGGGATGCATAGTCCTTTCTCTCTTCTATCATTGTTTTCCTATCTACTGCAGGAGTGATATTCTCACATCGCCGCCTACCTGGTAATGTCCTCATTCGGCTCACATAGGGCCGGTGGAGACACCCCCCTCTGACCGTACAATATTTCTTCGCGTCGGCTTGACTGTGTGGCTGATTCCGATGCCCTCGGTACAGACACACTAGAATCTGACCATCTTATTCCCTTTCCCCTTGAGAAGCATCTTTCGCAGCTTCTCTCTTCTTCCTTTTATCTCATACCCCTGTCTTTCTGTGTCTGACATTATCTTTGCCCAACTTGTGCAACTTCTTGCATCCTCCTTGTTCTTACTGATTTCCAACCTATCTAGGGATAATTCTCTATTCTTACTATTTAGGGAGACGTCCTCAGCATCATAAAGCTGATTGCTCTACAGGCGCTTGTCCTCCCCCTCCCCTTGAGGTACTTGTTCTAGGCCCATCTCGTCATATATTCTATCGATCGTCTCTCTGATGCTTCTGGTGTCGAAGTCATCCTCGATATTTGCCCTAGACATGCCTGGTACTGAATCATACTCAGGAAAGAATTCTTCAATGTCTTCCCACTCTACTACTGGATCAGGTTTTTGAACCTCTCTTTTCAGATATTGAATATCACATGCTCTCTGTATTTGCTTACGTTCTATGTCGTTATTGACTTCTCTGCACTTCCTCGCTTCTTCTCTAACTCTATCTTCTTCCTCTCTCTTTGCATTTCTACATTCATTTACCCTTCATATTTCCTCATCCCTTCGTCTCTTTATTCTTATCTCCTGTATTTTTTGCTCATCTTCTCTTCGCCTTCGTTCTTGTCTGTCTTGATCATTAGATGCTCTCTGTTTATGATCTCATTGTCTTTCTTGCTCTTTGCGAAATAACTGGTCTCGTCTCTGCCTCTCTTTATTCCCAAGTTTTTCGTCTCTCAATCCTTTTTTCTGTTTCTTCTCGGTTCTCTGTACATCTTCTAACTTCTCTTTTCGATTTGCGTCATCCATGCTTTTACCATCGAGTTTTAATAGAATCTGACCTCCCATCCATTCTTTCTGTGCGAATGCTATCTCATCCGTTCTATCCTCATTTCCTTTCCATATCTTGCCTTCTTTCTCTGTATTGGGAGATGTACTTGTTTGTATCTGGTCTTTCCTCTCATTTTTGATATCTCTACCTCTGTCTTTGTCTGGGCTTTCGTCACTACTTTGCGTAGGTGACTCATATGCCGGGTTGCTATACCACGTGGCTGCTTTAAGCTCTCTTAGTGGGTATAATCCTTCGTCCTTACTGACTTTGATTTTTGTTTCAGACGGGGCAGGTGGCGTGGAAGGCATCTCACCACCCTCTGCACATACATTAAGTATCCAATCTAACGGTGGCTCCTCCTCCTTATCCACTTGATACATTTTCCACAACTCTAAACTAGCTAGGTGCTTAACTTTTTACCTTTGTATGTGGCGTGCAAATATGTTGGCATGTGTTGTAGGACTGCTTTGGACAGCGATCCACCCTGGGGCCACGGCATAAACATCTTGTTCGCGGTTCCTTTAACCCATTCTGCACTGTACATTTTCAGCTTGGGTGCATGTTTTGGCCACTGTTTGCACATATCCTCCATGCTTAAATCTGTTTCCCTTTCCTTCATATAACACTTGTTATGCCTTTCTGTTTCTTTAAACAATTCCAACAATATGAGCGAGCACCAATCGTCGCAAGCTCCAATCCTGTTTTTTCCACAAAATTATACTTCTCTTTTTCTTTTCTCAACCAACAAATATCAATTCGTATTCCACAATATCTTAGTTATTCAATTGCGTAATTTCCCTTAAAGGAAACATTTTCATCCTATGACGTCACAACAGAAAACACATAAAACAGACGTTAACAGACTAGACAAACTCCAGCTGGATACACAGAATTCTACCCCTAATCTTACCCTGACATGGGGTGTAAGCCCATCCATTTCACAGCGTCTTAAACTGCTGTGGTCTCCTATTTATTCCAGTTTTATTCCAGGACTATGGATGCAGGCTTCTTCTCGCCGCTATATTAAGCGTGGGAATTTGGGCGCATCCTTTCTCTTCTCGGGTGTCTCTCCCGGTATTCCCCTCTTTTCTCAGGTATCCTCCTGGTATCCCTCTCTTCTCGGATGTACTCCCCGGTATTGGTATTCACTACTTGGTCATATATATATATATATATATATATATATATATATATATATATATATATATATATATATATATATATGCATTCTACTTTATTTCTAACTATATTTTGTTTTTCCTGCCTCCCTCCGTTACCTTCCCTCACTTGTTCTAAGGCATGCACTTTTGCCAAAGTATTTAGTCTTTTTTACTCACCATTCGCATGCTTCCTCTCTGGAAGCTCGGGATCACTGTCTTCGTCACCACCTCTCCTGCCGTTCGCCTGCTCAGCTGCTCGTAGATGTGGGAAGGGGCATGAAGGGGAAGGTACAGGTCCCTTCAAGCCTTCGCCTGCAGGTCTTGCTCTTTACTTTAACCACTAACTACGGGGAGCTACATGGTCTACTTAGCCAGATGGCAAAGGACTGGTGATATTGCTGAGGACCTAGAGTTACTTTATGTTGACGGTCAATGGGTCAATTATCTAATCGATAATCGATAACCATCAATCTATGCTACCAAGTGTGCAGGAGGGACCCCAGCCGGCCCATAGGACTGGGGTTTTCCCAAACAGCACTTTAAGATGGAATAGCAGCACCCGTGAGATGGATAGGGATGCAGATTAGTACTCAAGCATCAAATCAATAATGACAACTCAATGGTTTGGCAAAGGGCGTCCGTTTAATGACAAGTACAAAAAATGGGGAGTTATGAATATCAGCAGTGGCGCGATCTTCCTTCTCGCTTCAACTCCAATGAACTTCACAAAAATGACATCCTTTATATTAAAAACTCATCATCGCTGACGTGAAACGCTAAAGCAAAAAATGTTGCATGCAATTCTATTGGTTATAGGAAGGTAACTTTACTATAGGTACTATATCTGCATATGGTAACAGGGAGAGGGGATTGGTTAACTAGCGTCAGGTGGGGCATCTAAGCCACTCCTCTAGAATGACTTCTGCAAACATCACAAAAAGTATGACGTCTCATTGGTTCTATGGACTATAGGATCCTAGATTACTTGGTACATTGTGATTGGGTTGATACCATGTCACCTTGTACTTTTCCACTTTACTTAGCAGCATGCAGAATGGTTGGCCAGGTGCAGGGTGCCCATCGGTTCCCCTAGCCTCCCACCAACCAGTACCACCATCCATCACTGACCCACTGGCCATGTGTCAATTCGTTTCTAATTTGTAGGCCTCGATGCTGCCTCTCTGTCTGGGAGAACTCAGATATCTGTGCATGGCTCAGGGCTGCGTGTAGGTGTGAAGGCCCTAACTCTTCTTGCTTGTCAGGTCACATGTTTTAGGCACCATGAAATTCTGTCCACTAAATGCCTTCTGCTGCTTATCTCAACTCCTTTGAACAGGATACTCTGCTCTTGGTGTCATGACTTGTTTTAGCCTGTGTCAGCTAAGATGACCTTGGTTTTGTTGCACGGGCCTATTGCCTCTGGATTTTGTGTCCTTGGCTTTTGATTGTTTGCAGGCCTTCTCTCCTGGGGCCTCTGGTAACTTGCGGTTGGTTCTGCAGTTTTGTAAAGTGGACATGTACGTTATATAAAGTGCTCCTTTTGAGGTAGATATGTATATATGGCGCTTGCCGCATCTAATTTCCTACTAAGCCTAGCAAGCCACACAATTTCCTCAGCTTTCTTGCGTTTCCAAACATATGTACACATGTAAACTGGTTGCATATCTTCGTCGCTTTTATGGCATGAGCTTCTTATAATTGACATTGTCCTTTTACTTCAACTCAGGATGTCGCTTATCCATGATGTTTTGTCTTTTTTCGTTATTCACCGGTCGTTGTTTTCTTTATTTGCGAGCCAGTCCGAGTTCTTATGACATCACCATTCATCTTCTTTTCAGACTTTCTTGGCCTCTTCAGGGGCTGTATTCGGACAATCTTCTTGCCGTTTTATTTGTTGATATGGTTTCCTCAATAGGTACTTTACTGTCCATGCTTTCTTTGATGTTGGTACTTCAATAGGTGCTGATGGTCCGATCGGTACCGGGCAGAGCCCCACTGTGGCTCTCTGCTGTTTTATTTGTTCATCGTACGTCACGTATCTCGGTGTGAACGTTCCTGGCACTTCAAAGTGGGCGCTTTGAATGCAGGTCGTGCTTGGGACCTCCTCAACAGACTCTAATGCACAGACATCACACACTCTCTGTCTCGCTCTCTCCGTTTTTCTCTCTCTCTTAAAAAAGCCAGACCTTTTGCTTTGCCTTTGTATAATACCAGGGAGGTTTCTGCACGGTCTCCATCGGATGCTGGTGTTATTATTTATATGTAGGCAGATGACTAGTAAAGTGTGTGTCCAACTATCTGAGTGTTCCACGAGGACTGTTAATAGTGTGCACAAGTTGTATGCATTTATTTATTCATGTTTTTTTTAAGAACACGGGCTGGGCATTTCAGCAGAGCGTTTTCCATTGAGAGCACCAGAAACTCTGCGGGCCTGTTTGACGACTTCTTGGGGGACCACAGAAATAGTCCATTGAAGATGAGAGTCATAGACTGTTAATGATGTCCACACGCTTTACAAACAAATACTAGATAACAAGCAAACACTGATAACACTGGTATGGGACGAAGAAGACCAAAGTCTGCGTGGGGCAGGAATGAGGAGACGGCTACAGGATGCTGTGTTGATGATAGAGAAGGGCTCATTTGTGGATGTGCGTCCATCAAGAAAAAGTGCAACAGTTCAAAACCAACAGAAAATGCGCACATTTACTGGTTCAACCTGTATTACAAAGGTACCTTGGCAGCAGCCTATAGGTAACAATGATCGAAGTTCGAGAGGAATGTGTGGCGCTTTATATATGCTTGATGATGACGACAACACAGGAATGAGGGAGCTGGAGGAGAAAGAGGAACACATCTAAAAAAAAGGAATTCCCAGCCAGGACCAGGATGAGAAGGGCCTTAGACATATGCATGTTTCTACGAGTCAGAGGGGAGTGGCACTGGCTCTCATATGAGACCTTGAGGCATGCTAGCCCATGAACAGAGAGGCACACGTCTTACATCTCTGCGTTGTTGTGGGAGGGGAATGCAGGGCCTTTTTGGTAGGAAACATCATTGTAGAGGCAGTGGCATATCCTTACTCTTTTTGAATCGGGTGGCCCAAGTGGGGCACTGATTTATGCAGCAGTGGCATGAAGCATGAGTGCACACACACTTAATGATCATAGTTTAGGATAATAGTGGGTGGCCAATCAGTTTCATGGGGTAGCACGTGTCACCACAGTCCACTCCCTGGACACGCCCCTGCATAGAGGGTCACAAATGTTCAGAACTTCATGAACTCAAGCGGATGATCCTAAAGGGTGTCAAAATGAAGCCTGTAATCACAAGTTAGCAAACTAATGTGAGTCATGCAACGAAGCATAACCACATACCTTGATTGCCAACAAAGACATGATGCCATTAAATACATTAAGTAACTCCCAATGATTCGATGGAAGAACATATCATCAAGTGTTTACGTCAGGTCATTCGACGAATATCTCAAGCTATTGAGGCACCATCGATATCATATCTTAAATTACCTTAAATTACCTTTTTATTTACTACACTCAAGCAGGGTATGCATTGGCCAGATAAGTGCTGTCACGGAATTGACAATGTAACCTCTCAGTATTGCACACTACTGTTGTCTATCAGTTGTGCATGACACAAACATGGTGATTGGTCAAGTGTTCCATCATGAGTATAGATTAATGCACACCCCGGGAGATTAGTCATGCTCCATCCTCCTTTGCAATACATGAGTATCCCTGACTGTACACTATGGTGATGTAGGCAAACATATAGTCGCACTCGCTGGCCGTGTATCTTTTATGATAACTGTTTTTTGCCAGGGAGACCATATCACTGCCAGGGGCTTTAATACACATAACACTGCAAACTCCATAATGCAAAAGTAGAGTGTATTAGGATCTTGGATTTGGGGTTCTGATCCAATTTATATGGAGTCATCTGAAGAAGATATGCACTGGGCACATTGCACAGTGTCTCTCCCAACATATGTGGTGTGTCAGAAGGGAAACAGAAAAGAGGTGTTAACTACAGTTTCATAAAACGTCAGTGGGTTTTCACACTTGTTAACAGCAAGGCTTAGTGTTTTGTTTTACATTGGTGCACAAACTGATGATGTTTCACACTCTTGCAGGTAAAAGCACAGGATTATTCATTTTCATAGACATTTTTGCAACTCAACTTCAGCTTCCCCATAGACTCTTCATAGAATCTTGCTGTCTCCCCAAGAAGACAATTTATGCCGACCTCAGTGCATCAGCACACTATTGGTGAGGTTTTTGAGCATTTTACAACAAATCACAGAAGAACTGAAAAGATGTTATTTCTTCAAGTACATTGGTGTAATGTTCCCAATAGATTAAATGACCTACTCCTTTTTGACAAACAGTTGCTTCAAGTGGCTCTGTGCTGGCACGCGTTCACACACACTTCAGTATCATGCCTCTACAACCACACTCTGGAAGCCGTCATAATTGCCCAGGACCACTCTGAGGGTATGAACATCCTCCTACAGTGAACACATGGACCAGTGTTCCAGGTGCAGATTTCATGTTCTCTGTCGGGCACAGAGTCACCTTTCTCTGAACCTGTCTTCAGCAAAACCCAGTTAACATTGTATTACTATTTTCAAAGATTAAAACATTTACAACATGAAAGGTAACATACATTATGAAACATTTTGGGCAGGGGAATAACCACTGTTCTCATTTTTGACCAATGTTGTGGGAACTAGGTCAATGGGAAGATCATGAGTAGGGAGTGTAAACAATACAACTTAACAGCTCCATATCATCCTATAGCTGGTACATTGGCCAC
Source organism: Ambystoma mexicanum (assembly GCF_040938575.1). Taxonomy (NCBI): domain Eukaryota; kingdom Metazoa; phylum Chordata; class Amphibia; order Caudata; family Ambystomatidae; genus Ambystoma; species Ambystoma mexicanum. The sequence continues at coordinate 972,196,477 of NC_090933.1, read as the reverse complement.
ACATAAACCTCATCATATTCTAAAAGAGACATTGAATATGTTCTTCCCACACATCTCTTATTGAAGCAAACATCCATAAATACATCCAAATATATAATCAAAGTGGAGATGAAGAGAACATATACCTCTAGAACAATTCATTAGCAGAACTAGTAGACCTGCATTCAATTTCAAAGTGCTATTTATTGCAGAAATCTAGATCAGACAGTAGCAATAATGATCACAAATTCAAACCTCGATTAATAATTGAACGTGCTTGTGCAGAAGGAGCTCACAACTGTACCCAGTGTGCAGGGACCACAGGTTATATGAGGTTATATGAGAGGGAAGGGGGTGAGGTACATTTTGCATCCTGCTTTTTTTACCACTCGCTAACTCCTATTACAACAATCACATGTAGGTTCTGACTCATTTTATATACTCAGTTTATATAACTAGCAGAACCACGCTCTTAGTCATAGCTCTGAGCTCACAAACACAAACTACATTTATTTGGCTTGATTAATCAGAGGAGACATTTATAAGTATTATTAACACATTTACAAAGTCAGGGTTCTGCCTCAGTTCTTGATAACATGTGCTATAGGAAATACAATAAGTATTGCTCATTGGTTGGGGAAGACAAGACATTACATATCATATAATCTTGTTGCTCCAGGATTGAACGCTGAACTTTTAACTTCTTGAGGCACATGGGTCCGCTGGGCTCATCAGGGAGGGGTGCAGGGTCAGGCGATGTCTGCGCAGCTATATTTCTGTCTAATCTAACACGTCACACTAATCATAGACATGCAAGCTTTAATATAATACATAAACTAAACTTCAACATAATATATATCGCATAGACATTTGACCTGGGCCACAGGGAGAGCAAAGGTACATGGTTCCAGGTGCCTTATCTAACGCAGTATTTCAGAATACGTTGACCGGTCATCTCTTAGATCAAACATGGGTGTTTTACTATTTGTTAGTACAGGAAAAATATATGGCCTCTCAGGATTAAATACATGGGGTAAACTGGAGTGACACATGAGCAGGGGTCCTGCAACTGTTACATCAAAGGGACATAAGGTTAGGAGGTTTGAGGTGCATAATTCTCAAGGAGAGGTTTGTCGGAGCAGATGCAGGTTTGTGGAGATGGATGGTTTTTCTATGGCCAGGCTCTAGCCCGGTCACACACAGGGCAGTGATCTCAGAGGAAGAAGAGAGATACAGTATTAACTCGCACCAATTCATGCCCAAGCTTCCCTGAGAACAGAACAGCCGTGGAGCCGGCAGAGGGGAGGAGGTGAGGGGTGTCAGGCTGGCTGCGTGCTGTGAGAGAAGGGGAGAGGTGCAGGCTTGCATTCAGTGTGTGTGTACAGCCTAGTAGAAAATGGAGTCTGCAGTTTATACAAAATAGAGTCTCGTGGCTCATAGGCCATGCACAGTTATGCATCATTCAATGACTACCTCTCAATCTGGCCAGAGGTGCGCTGTCAACCGTGGAATGAGCATATTGTGCACGTCATCGGGAATGAAGTGGGGCCTGGAGACCCTTCCTCCCTTATACAACCAATGAGCCACACTCTGATGTCTAGCACTGTGCTCCGAATTTTATTAAAAATGTATTCAGCATTACCTACCAGTCAAGCCGTTCTTGCCTATTTTCTGGACTGTCCTAGTTTTCCATGTCTCGCCTTTTAGTACCTTCTTGTGCAGTACCTGTAAGAGAGAAGGGTAGTGTGGTAGCATGTCATCCACCACTGCCACATGACCCCTCTCCCCTGACTGACAGATGACACGCAATTCAGGCAAAATGTCACTCTATCACTCCTCTTCTGTCCAAATGGTGCCAACCATGAACTCTCCCACCATCAACACGAGACTGTGGCAAGTTGGGATAAGATTGGCCCTGTTATTCAATAGTGGTTGTGGGTCTGGCATGAAGGGCCATACACAGGGTGGGGTTGAGGGGTCAGGAAGATGTTTGGACTGGCTCAGAGTCAGGGCAGATGGTGATTGCTGAATGATATGATATGATATGATATGATGATATGATATGGCATTTATAACGTGCCTATACACAAGTGTTTCAAGGCGCGACGAGGCAAGGGGGGAACAAAGGGAGGACAGAGAATGATCTTACTAGGCCAGGTGTCATTCAGATCGCGCAAGTGCATGGGAAGGGGGAAAGGAAGAGTGCAAGGGGGAAAGGGAGGGGGCAAAGTGCAGTACATGGAAAGTGGAATAAATAAGATAAATAAAATACATAAAAAACAGGCAAGTGCAAGGAAGTGCAGACAAAGTGCTGGAAAGGGGACTGAAGGGATACAGAAAAACAGTCCCCAAGTGCAGAGGTTCCCAGGGAGGCAGTGCAGGTGGGCAGTTGACAGGGCCTGGGCCAGGGATCAGAAGGGTGGCCAGGTAACCAGTGCAGTGCAGGAGTTCAGCAAGGAAGGGGAGGAGAGAAAGCAGAAGCAAAGAGGAAGGTTTTGAGGTGTTTCCGGAACCGGAGGTGGTTCTTCTCGAGTTTCAGGGAGGCAGGAAGGCTGTTCCAGAGAGAGGCCCTTGCCAAAGAGAGTGATCTGCCACCAACTCGTTGCTTGGAGAAGTGACTGACTCTGAGGGAGTTGGAGGCAGATGAGCGAAGAGCTCGAGAAGGAAGGTATTTAGGAGGAGAGAGTAGAAGGTATTTCGGCCCCAGACCCCAGAAGGCCTTGTGTACAATGCAGAGGGTTTTGAATTTAATCCTCGCAGCCACTGGGAGCCAGTGCAGAGATTTCAGCCCTGGAGAGATACGATCCCTGGGCTTGAGGCCAAGGCAAGCCTTGCAGTCCTGTTCTGGATAAGTTGCAGAGGGCGGAGAGTGGAGGCAGGAAGATTTAGATAGAGGCTGTTACAGTAGTCCAGCTTGGAGAGGACCAGGGCTCTGGAGACAGTCAGCTCCTGGGGGAAGGATAGGAAAGGAAGAATACCCCTAATGAGGTGCAGCTGGTAGTGTGACCTCTTAGAGACGTCAGAGATGTGAGGGGAGAAGGAGAGTGGAGAGTCGAAGGTGACCCCAAGGTTTTTTGCCTTGCAGGTGGGAGTGGGAGGAGGGCCAAGAGAGGCCGGCCAGAGAGCTGCAGGGAAGGAGGGAGTGGGTGTGCCGATGAGTAGAATCTCAGTTTTACTGTCATTAAGGCAGAAGTCATTGGCGGCACACCAATCCTTGATGGCAGACAGACAGTCAGAGATGAGGGAAGGAGAGGAGGCGGAGGCCGAGGGAAGCCTGCAAATGAGCTGAGTGTCATCCGCATAGCACTGAAAGTTGGGACAGAGAGTGGCGATGCGGTGGGCAAGGAATGCCAGGTATTGGTACAGGTACAGGTAGAGAAAAAAATGTCGGAGAGGAAGGAACCAAGTTGGACCTCGGAGGGTCTGTCGGAGAGGAAAGAAGTCACCCACACCAGAGCCAGACCAGTGATACCCAGGTTGTCATGGAGATGGCTGAGCAGGATGGCATGATTGACAGTGTCAAAGGCAGAAGAGAGATCAAGCAGGATAAGAACGCAAGGGGTGTTAGAGTCAAGGTTGGTGAGCAGGTCTTCACGGATGTTCAGGAGACCAGTTTCCATGCTTCTGGCAGCTCTGAAGCCAGACTGATGGTCATGAAGACAACCAACAGCTTCAGTGTGGAGATTGAGTTGGGAGATGGCCAGTTTCTCCAGGAGCTTTCCCAGGAAGGGAGTTATGGAGATTGGGCGATAGTTAGCCGGGCAGGAGGGGTCGGCAGAGGGTTTCTTAAGAAGAGGGTGCACAAGGGAGTGCTTCAGGGGGGAAGGGAAGACTCCAGTGGCGAAGGAGTGATTGCAGAAATCCGCCAGGGCAGGAGTTATGGAGTCGATGTGATCCTTGATAGTTTTGGAGGAACAGGGGTGAACCTGTTTCTACGAGACTTCCATAGATTGGACTTGTCTAGAAACCTCGTCTGGAGAGAAAAGGGGAAAGGTAGAGAACGAGGGAGGAGGGGTGGCAGCAGAAGGGCCAGAGGAAGAGCAGGGAATAGCAGGAGGGGGGTGAGAGGAGGAGAGTGAGGACAGGATGTCCTGAGTTTTAGAAATGAAGTGAGAGGCCAATGCCGTGCAGAGGGCCTGGGAAGGGACAGGAGAGGTAGAGACTGCTGCAGGATTGGCCAGTTCCTTGCAGATTTTAAGAGTTCAGCCGAGTTGATAGATGCCGCAGAGACACAGGCTTGCATATGAGCTCTCTTCTTGGTGAGGACGGAGAGCCGGTATTGCCTTTGCAGCAGGCAGCAGGCCAGTTTGTCAGAGGATGAACTTGAAGCACGCCATTTCCTCTCGACAACCCTGCACTTACGTTTTAGGCTGACAAGGTCTGAGTCGTACCAGGAGTTGCACTTGGCTTTGGGCTTCAGGCGGATTCTCATGACAGGGGCAAGGATGTCAAGAGTATCAGATATAGCAGAGTGGAGAGTAGAGAGGGCTGTGTCAGGGTGAGAGTCAGCCAGGGGGGAGGAGGAGGTGAGAAGGTGGCAGCAAAAGCCTCAACTGACACGCGCTTCATGGGTCGGGTGACCGAGAAGGTGGGTGGCAGTGACGGAATTGGCTTGGCCTGCAGGGTGGGGAGGGTGAGGTGGGAGGAAATGAGAAAGTGGTTACTCCAGGAGAGAGGAGTGGAGAGAGGTATAGAGAGGGGAAGGTCTGAAGATATCAGAACATCGAGAGTGTGCCCTGCAGAGTGAGTCGGACCAGAGGGGAGAATAATGAGGGAGAGGGAGTCGCAGAAGTCGCAAAAGAGTTCAGAGGGGGGACAGGAGGCATCCTGGTGGATGTTGAAGACTCCGAGGAGGAGGAGTTGAGTGGTTGAGGCCAGGAGTGAGGAGGAGAGGTCCGCCCACTCAGAGAAGAAGGAAGAAACCTGACCAGGTGGCCGATAGATAGTAGCCACAGTAAGGGAATGGCTAGGCGAGAGAGAGAGCCTGCAGACGAGGCATTCAAAAGAGGAGTAGGCCTGCGTAGGAATGATGGAGGCAGGAATCCACTCAGGGAAGATAAAGGCTACACCCCCACCAGATCGATTGGGCCTGGGCGTGGAGAGGATCTTGTAGCCATCAGGTAGGAGCGTGTCAAAACTGGTGACAGAGCTGGCCATAAACCATGTCTCAGTGAGACCGAGGACATCGAGGTCAAGTTCTTCAAGACGGCGGCAGATGTCAGAGGAGTGTTTGACAGCGGAGCTGGCGTTAAGAGTGGCAATGTGGAGAAGGTTGCCCTCCTTGAAGGACTTCCGGGAAGGGGTACAGATCAGAGGTACGCCCTGCAGAGGTGTAGAAAGCGCCCGAGAGGGGGCAGAGAGGGAGGGGGAAGGCAAGGTAGCCAGGGAAGGGGGGGAGGAGACAGCAGGAGAAGAAAGGAAGTTGATCAGGTGCGAAAAGCGTCTATCCAAGAGAGAAAGGTTGGTCTGAGGACCTTGGACTAAGATGGTTCCATTAGAGTGGACATTGATGATGACCTTAGAGGAAAGGAAAGGCCAGGATGGCATCCCAGCGAGTACCACCATTAATGGGAGAAGAGGAGAAAGGCGAGAGAACAGAGACCATATGTGGGGTCCATAGTTCTGGAGAAGGAACGACAAATTGGATGTCGGTGAGAGTTTCCTTGGAGGAGGCACTGATGTAGATGTCAGCGATAGGGAGGCCTGGGTTGGAGACCAGGATGTCCTTTTTAAACTTTTTCCTACCAGACTTAGTGAGGAGAGCAGGATAGTCAATAGTGAAGCAGTTTGAAAAGATGCGGGAGACAGAGAGGACCATAGAGTAGGTGGGAGAGTAGGGGGTCCAGGGGTAGGCAGACAAGCCAACGAGAGGCAAGTGAGTAGGAGAGTGGCACAGGACGGTACTTACGCGGCGATCACAAGAGAGGCACAGGACAAGCTAAGACAGGAAAGAGTACAAACCTAAATTTGAAAATCCTAAAGAGGGAGAAAAGGCCTAGGTTTCACAGAGCAACTTTAAATATGGTGACAGTTCATGTTATAACAGGTAGAAAAACCCACCTAAATTTGAGAATCCTAAAGAGGGAGAAAAGGCCTAGGTTTCACAGATTTAAATACAGTGACAGTGCATGTTATAACAGGTAGAAATAGAGATTAACCTTTGACATACTTCTGTTATACTACATACTTCAGTGTTATCTGGGGTCACTTTACTGCTGTCATGGCTGGAAGAGGTTGATGCCATAAAGGAGTCTGTAGCACTTAATGTGCACTCCATGAGCACAACATTATGTCATAGCCTACAGTGCTGTAGATGGTATGTCCAGGAAAACAGAAGTAGTCCTACAGCCACTGCAAAATGGGTAGCGATGTCATGGGTGGAGATGACTTCTGACCTGTCTTGAATACCCTAGGAAAGCCTGAACCTGATTTCCCCCTGCCTCATGAGCAGGCAATAGTGCAGTGGCATCACTTTCCTCCTCCTGAGGAATCTGTTGTGGTATCATCTCTGGGTCCTCTGCCCAGCATTTTTCGCTAACCTGCAACCCCACCAGCTCCTTCTCTTATTGCTGCCCATTATTCTCCTGCATATCTGTTGCTACCTCTCCATGACGTTCCTGTGGTAAAACCCTTCCGCAACTCCAAGGTAATTGTAAACATTGTCATTCTGCAGATATGCACAGAGTGATCTTACAGCTGCCAAGACCCCATCCTGAATGGTATTTACACCCCCCTTGCACATATTCATTTCTTTCAACCACCCAGTCTGGTCCAAGGTCTCTGTCTCCTGACTTGGCTCCTTAAATAGGATTAGCATCTTCCACCTCCTCTTTTTTCTACCTGCCCCTCCTAAACATCCATCTTCTCTTATTGAAATACCACCCACCTCCTCATGCTTCATATCACTGCCTTTCTGTGCCATTTCAATCTCCATTTTCCCCACTTGGCTGACTACCTCAAGCACTGACACAGTGGTTGACGAGTAGTCTAGCTCCTCGTCGTCATCCATCAGTACGCTATCCAAATAAAAACACATTGTCCCTAGGTGTCAATGTACAAAACACAAAACAAGTGGTAAAGACAAACAAAGGGATGGACGCAAGTCTCACTCAATTGTAAATGGTTCTAGGGTAACACACAAAGTAAGGAGGGTTACTAAAGAGTCCTTGGGTTTGGGCACATTTTTCTACTAACACCAGAAAGGAAATGTGTATGGAAAATATCTTGTGTTCTATTTCAATATTTTTGAGTGACATAGTGGGCAATAAGGAGTAGGGGAAACACAAACACACTTTTTCAAAATGTTTCTGTGAGACAAAGGAAAAAGGAATAGGGTATGCACAAGAGACATTTTGGGCTGGTTTTTATAAGCGAGTATGGGCAAAAATTATGATTACCGAAGGGATCTACAAAACACACAAAACATATAAAAGCAGACACAACTGAGATCAAGTAACAACACAGACACTACAAGCAATTAAAAACAGACAAACCCCTTTCAAACAGGCATCAACAAACAACACAATAAATCCCATGCTAGGGAACACACACATCTGCATGGCTGCAAAGATTCAGAGTGGGTTATCCACCCAACTAAGCTTTATTGTGTACTGCTACTTGTCTGTAAGTACCCATTATTGCTTCTTCTCAGCTACACTCTCTCCATGCACTTCTCATGATATCTCTTCCTTTGCCTCCTACTTCTCTCTTCACTCTCCTGTGCTCAGAACCATCTCAACTCTCTTCCCATCCCTATCATCTCTTCTCCTCAATGCCACCTCTCTTTTCCCCCACTGCGCTCTCTATTCCCAAAGCCTACTTCAACCTTAACTTCCATTACACCTTCTCTTCTCACATTTTCCCCCAGCACCTGTCTATTTCTCTATTCCTGTCTACGCTTCTACATCTCATTATCTTTCTATTGTTCATTTGAAGGAACAGTCTGTCTCCAATAAAACCTCCTTTACCTCTGATTTAGTCCTTTCTCATTCTCTTTCAATTGACCTCATTACCCTTACTAAAACTAGGATCTCTCCCTCTGCCTCTGCAACCCTTGCAGCCCTTCATAACCCTGTCAACATCTTCACTCACACTCCACATTCCACTGGCAGGGATGGTGGTGAAAGACTGTTTTCATCCCACAAACCTTTCATCTCTCCTACTCCCCTATTTCCTGCTAATTATCCCTCCTTCGCATACACTATCTCATAGGGCATACATAGTGGGGGTCATTACGACGCAGGCGCTAATTGCGCCAACTTTACACCATGGTGGATGGCGGATTTACCGCCCCATTCCAAGGTGAGTGGGGCGGTAAATCCCCATTTCCCATTTTCCCTTCCCCATTCCCATTTTTGCCCCATAGGGCATAATGGGAGTGGGGAAGGCGCTAATTACGCCACCGTAAATTACGGTGGCGTAATTAGCATCATGGCAGGTTAGCGCCATGGATTTTAACGGCTGCTAAAAGCAGCCGTTAAAATCAGAATCAGGCGTTAAGGGTTAACAACGGCGTTAACCCTTAACGCCTGGGTCGTAATGAGGCCCATTGTCTTTCTCTACCAGCCACCTGGTCCACATTTTTCAACCACATCTCCTTATAAATTGACTGTCTCCCTCCCGATCCCCACCTCATTGTCATTGGTGACTTTAACCTCCCATCTCCCTCAAATTCCCTATCCACTGACTTTGACTCTCTTCTGTACACTGTACATTAATATGGAAACTTTCTTGACCTTATTGTCATCTTCTCTCAACTGACCACCTCTAATATCGCCAATGCTCCATCTCCCCCTTTCACACTATCATCTTTGCTTCAATCTCCACTGCTGCTTCTTCCTGGCTCTCTCCATCTACTAACACTATTACTATGTGCATGTTTCCCTCCTCCAAACTCCAAGACTGCCTCTCTGACCTACATCACTCTCTCTTCTTCTATGGTGAACTTCCTTTCCATCCACAGAGAAAGCCTTCACTAACTTCTTCTACTCTTGACTCTTACAAACATGACTTCAATCTCTCTCTCTTATTGAGTCTCAGTACTCCCAATGTAGGTGCCTTCAAAAGTCTCTCTTCAGAATTTTCTAACATCCTCAACCAACCTTCAGCTCATCTTCTGTTCTCTTTCTGTAAATGAGCTTGCTTTCAATGTTGCTTCTATAATTTCTATCATTCACAATACCCTTGATGCTTACCTTGTATCCCCTCCTCCTGCTCACTTTTCTACAACACTTCTACCCCCCTCTCCTGCCACTATGTCTTTTGTTGAACACCAGCAAACCTGATGAGATTCTTACCCTACTCTTCAATTTTAAACTTTGCTGTGCCCCAATGACCCACTGTCCCCACACATTGTGAAGCACATAGCCCCCAGTGTTGTTCCACATTGTGCCTCCTCTCTTGACAGTGCCACTTTTCCCTCATCCTATAAGAATGTGACTGTCAACCCTCTCCTTATGAAACCTGGTATTGAGCCTAACTGTCCTGCCAACCTTTGCCCTGCCTCTCTCCTATCACACTATTCCATAATCTTAGAATGAGTAGTATTCAATTGACTCAGTGAGACCCTTTGTCAGGATTCCGGCTGTCCACACATGGAGCCTTCAGACTCTAGGAAACCTTACAGGTTAGTGTTGGCCCTGTTGCCTTCAGCAGTGTCACCGTTTGTGCACTGCATTCCCCAAAATCCCAGGGGGACGGGCAAGACATACATTGTGATGTCACGATGTACAGACTGATCTGTGGACTCAGTAACATTCTCGACAACCTCGGAAACGTGCACAATTCGAACAGGTTCATCAGTATCTCTAGCAACCTCTACAGGTAGGAGTTTGGGTTTGGGGGAGAGCAGTTAATTGTTTCTGTTCCTTATTGTATCATGGCTGATGACATTCTATTTGTTTGGTTTTCTTTGCAGCATGGGAGCGAGTGTTATGTCATCCGGCTCCTCCCGCTTTTTTGCCTGAGCCACCTGGTTACCATTTGTGAACTCATATCACAGTCACTGTGCCCTCGGGAGGAAAGCCACCCTGTTGGAGGAGACTTTAGACTGTAATAGTGTGTGGTCACTTATTCAAGGACTAGTTTAGTGGAAGCCTACCTGTGCAGCCCATCACCTTTGATACTCAAAACCCCCGGGACACTCTTCAGTTTGGTTTCTGACCTCTACATTTCACTGAGAAAGTTCTCCTCAATTTAAGCAGCTTCATTTTATCTGATTGTCATGCAAACATTCATGATTTCCTATTCCTCTCAACCTCTTTACCGCTTTCAATACTGTCAACCATTTCTACCTTCTCTCTACATTATCTATCCTTGGCATTAGAGATACGCCCCTTACTCTGTTTGCCTCATACCTTGACTCCAGACACTTTCAGGAGTCCTGGAACATACCACCCCACTAACCCCCCTTAGTGTTGGAGTTCTCCAAGGGTCTGTCGTTGGTCCACTTCTCTTCACTTTCTATACATCAGCCCTTGGTCGCCCTGATCCTCTCTTACGGTAAGTAATTTTTTCCAGTCATGACTATTTATGTGGACAACCACGGCACTCTACACTGTCCCCTCTCCACTTTAATGTTTATGTGTATCCCCTGGCTCATTTGTTAGATGAGAAAGGACTGATTTGGCAGCTATACGCTGATGAAACAAAAAATTATTGTGGACTTGCATTGTGACTCTAACCATAGTCAAGCTGTAACAGAGCACCTCATGTCATGATCACTGCTTCCAAGGAGCCAGGACAAGCCCAACGTCCTTGGAGGCAGGCCCCTAACCCTAATCCTAGGCACCAGCCGGTCCCCACAGGGACCTTTTGGACCTTGTCCTGGCGCCGGTGGCACCAGGCTCATCAGAATCATCGGTCCTGGCACTGGAAGCGCCGGGCTCATCATTGGTGTGAAAGTGCTTGGGTGGACTTACCTGCGGCAGACCATGCTGCTTACTTACCAGCCTCTTAGAAGCCCTCTGTGAACAGGGACTACTTTCTTACCTGGGTGGGGCAGCTCCACTCCCTGGATACAGCACTGGAACTCTTCTGGAAGCGGGAACTCTTTTCTTACCTAGGCGGGGCCGTGGAAGAAGACGCCTCATCACTCCAAGGCTATTTAAACCACACCCGATTGATGAAACGTGCTACGCGTTATTCTGCATCTGCAGCAGAACGCTCACCGAGTCTGTTCCAGCCTTTCTTCTTTTGATCCTGAACCTGCAAGAATTATACTTACCATTCCTGTACCCGATCAACATCAGCACCTGCAAAAGACCAGAAACAACAGGTTAGCAAGACAAACTTTACTCGCAGTGCTTACTCACCTGATCCATCGACAGCGGCCGTGTCTCACGCTGCACCTTCGCCTGCAAAGACCAACAGCATTGTTATACTTACCGGCACGCTGTGCATTCCGGATTCTTCACGCTGCATCTTCACCTGCAAAGACAACAGCATTGTTACACTTACCGGCACGCGACGAATTCCGGATTTCTTCATTCTGCATCGTCGCCTGTAAAGACAAAGAAAAAGCCATTAAGCAGGTACTTACTCACGCCCATCACGCTCGTCGCAATCAAACGCCTGCGAATACTCCGGCATCTCTTAAACACGAACTAATCTGCAAGGAAAGAGACAGTTAGAGCACTTGCCATACTTACGAATTTCCAGGCGCTTCACTGCCACGCATTAAAAGACTATAAAGACCAAAGGTGTCCAGAAACTTGCCGGTCGTGCAGACAACGACGGTAACCATCCTCTGAAGTCAAGAGGCCAATGTTTCACCAGTGAAGAAACTGGCAACGGCACCCTGCACTAGACGCAGATGGAGAGCCCAGCATTCACCTATCTAAGGTGAGCACGTTGACCTGGGAGGGGGGCTCTACAGACAAGCTGGGAAGAGAGAGAGAGAGATAGGGACATTCAATAACCCAGACCTTTAATCCCCATATTCTTTCACCTGCAGAAACCTCACCCTTCGAGTTAGACACACAGAGCGAAGAGGTTCGACCCCAGAAGCCAATCGAGTCCTGCACATCACTTTTCGAGTCACAGACACCTTCCTGCCAAGACCCGCGCCTCCGTGGGAATCAGGTGAGCGTTACAGAACGCGAAGCCCACCACAAAACTCCTACCCAGGCGCAATGGAAACCTCAGACACTGATCAACTCGCCCAGTTGCTAGGGGAATTAAGAGCAGAAGTACATGCAGCTCGTCAGGAAACAAACTCTCTAAGAAGAGAACTGATCATTTCCAAGGAGCGAACAGAGGACCTTGCTAGGCAGTTGTTACAAACGCAGGCAGGACAGACACCTTTGCCCGTTCCAGGAGGGAGTTATCCTTCTGCATCAGCTTCAAATCCAGTGCAAATCAATCTGCCCGGTAATGTGCCCTTGGCTCCGCCCGAACGCTTTTCTGGTGATCCAAAGAAATTCGCAGTGTTCATCAACCAGTGCCGCCTGCACTTCTTATGTCGACCAGCTGCATTCCCAACAGACCAGGCCAAGGTGGCTTTCGTGCTTTCTTATCTCAGTGGCAGCGCTGCAGATTGGTCGATCCCTTTAGTCACCCAGGATGATCCAGTTTTACATGATTTTCTGGCCTTCCAGTCCAGCATGGAGAAACTGTTCGCAAGACATGCACAAGGGCAGGCCTTGGACAATGAACTTCTCTCATTAGGACAGGGTAATCAAGACCTCTTGACTTATATAGAATCTTTCAATAGACTCATAGTGGAAACACAATGGCCCCAGGACAAGAGAATAACGCTTTTCTACAGAGGCCTGCGTGGAGAGCTCAAGGATGTGCTAGCGCAAGTTGTGAATCCTCCACAAGATTGTTCTGACTATATTGACTTAGTTGTCCAATTGGACCATAGACTACAGAACAGGAAGGCAGATCATTCCAGATTTGATACCCGAATGTTTTCTAAACCACAGACCTCGAATAAGGGAGCTGACACTGTGGAACCCATGCAAATAGGGGGCATGAAAGGACCTTTAACTCAGAAAGAGCGGGAAAGAAGAAGGCAGCTGCAATTATGCCTCTATTGCGGAAACTCAGGACACTTTCTTCGGGACTGTCCAGTGAAACCAGCTAAGAAGACCGTAGGAGCCGCGGATAACTGTACCACAAATTCTGAGCACGGAAACGACCTCGCCCGACAAGAGTAGAGGTCCTCATGCCGAGCGTTAAGATCTGTCCCGTGACCTCGCATTTCGTGATACCCATGGTCCTCATTAGTCCTGAACGTCCGGATCGTTTGCATACAATTGAAGCTTACATTGACAGCGGAGCAATCGGTAACTATGTGGACCGTGAAATGGTATCAAGGATGAATCTACCCCTTGTCCCTAAGGCAGTAAAAAACGTCATCACTACTGTGGATGGCACGGAGATAGCCTCCGGACCAGTAACGCATGCCACCCAAGAAGTGACGCTAGTGAGTCAAGATGGACACCGGGAGAGAATCGTGTTCGATGTAATCAAGGCCCCTCAGTTCCAGATCATTCTGGGAATCCCTTGGTTAGAGAAGCACAATCCTCAGATCGATTGGCGAGCAAAGACGGTTCAGTTTCCAGAGTGTTTTACCACTTGTTATCCTCGGCCTGATGTTTCACTGGCGGCGATCTCTTCTGAGGAGGTTCCCAAATTACCTCCCGAATACCAGGAATTCCAAGACGTCTTCCGGAAGGATCAAGCTAACACCCTGCCTCCTCATAGGTCTTACGACTGTCAAATAGATCCGATACCCGGAACAACTCCTCCTTGCAGCAGGATCTATGCCCTCACCGAGCCAGAGAACCTTCACCTCAGACAGTACCTGGACCAATACCTAGCTAACGGGTTTATCCGTCCTTCAAAATCTCCAGCTTCATCGACTTTGTTCTTCGTTCCGAAAAAGGAAGGAGACCTTAGGACTTGCATAGATTACCGCGCCCTGAATCAGATCACTGTTAAAAACAGATACCCGTTACCTTTGATCCCTGAACTCCTGGACCAAGTCAAAGATGCATGTATATACACAAAGCTGGATCTCAGAGGAGCCTACCACTTGGTACGGATAAAAGAGGGCGATGAATGGAAAACGGCCTTCCGCACCAAGTACGGGCTATTCGAATATCAAGTGATGCCCTTTGGACTGTGTAATGCTCCTGCTGCTTTCCAATATTTTATGAACGATGTCCTTAGAGAACTCATAGACGTGTGTGTTGTTGTCTACATTGACCACATCCTCATCTATTCATCATCTGAAGAAGAACATCAGAGACACGTTAAAAAGGTTCTCGAGAGATTGCGTCAACATAATCTTTTTGCTAAGCTTGAGAAATGCGTTTTCAACGTAACGGAAGTCGAGTTCCTGGGATTCATATTGTCACCTAACGGAGTCCATATGGATTCAAAGAAAGTTGATGCAATTATCAAGTGGCCATCACCAACCTCTGTAAAAGGAGTTCAAAGCATGTTAGGATTCGCTAACTTTTACCGCAGATTCATTCCTGAATTTTCTCGGATAGTCCAGCCCATCACCGCTCTGTTGAAAAAGAACAAACGTTTTGAGTGGTCTTCTGAAGCAGAACAAGCTTTTCAAGACTTAAAAGCTACATTCATTTCTGCACCTGTTTTAAAACATCCTCGCCCAGAACTTCCTTACATCATGGAAACGGATGCTTCTAGTCTTGCTATGGGGGCAGTGTTATCACAAAGAGACCCGGTCACACACCAACTACATCTTGTTGCCTTTTGGTCCCGCAAGTTTTCGCCTCCCGAGATCAACTATTCAATTACAGACAAGGAACTTTTGGCCATCAGATCGGCCTTTAAAGCCTGGCGGCATTATCTTCTAGGAGCCAGACACACAGTCACCGTAATGACTGACCACCGCAATTTACAATATCTAAAGACAGCCAAAGCTCAGCCTTCCAGACAGCTTCGCTGGGCTCTGTTTCTAGCAGAATTTGACTTTATAATTACTTATCGACCAGGCAGTAAGAACGGAAAAGCGGATACCCTCTACCGGATGGGAGTAGATGAACATTTGATCAATCCAGATCCAATACCCATAATCCCAGAACAAAGGATTTTGGGTTTGGTCAGCACTCAATCTTTTGAAGACATCAAGACCACGGTTAAATCACTCCTAACTCCGGCCGATTTGCAGGACTGGCAATTAAAGGGAAAAGAATTCTCAGTAGATCAAGACCTACCATATTTCCGAGGACGATTGCACTTGCCCTGTGAGAAACTACAAAAACAAGTAATCTCCTGTTATCACGATTCTCTAATGGAGGGGCACCCTGGCATTACCAAAACCATGGAAAAGATTAAAAGACATTTCTGGTGGCCATCGTGGAAAAAGGATATTAGAGACTTTGTAATCTCCTGCGGTGTGTGTGCCCAGAATAAAAGTCAAAAGCAGAAACCAGCCGGCCTATTACAGCCACTTGACATCCCTCCCTGTCCATGGCATACCCTGTCCATGGATTTTATCACAGACTTACCTCCATGCTTGGGGTATACTACCATCTTAGTAGTCGTGGATCTATTCTCCAAGATGGCTCACTTCATACCCCTGAAGGGTCTACCTTCAGCCTCAGTATTGGCCCGAGAATTCTTGGCAAATATCGTTCGCTTACACGGTTTTCCTTCGGTTTTAGTCTCTGATAGGGGAAGTCAATTCATCTCCCACTTCTGGCGCAGTTGCTGTCGTCTAGCCCAAGTTGATGTAAGACTTTCGACCAGTCACCATCCCCAAACTGACGGACAAACCGAAAGGACAAATCAGACACTAGAACAATATCTACGTTGCATGCTCCAACAAACAGAAAACCCCTGGAAGGACATTCTTTGGATCACTGAATACGCTTACAACAATTCGACTCATTCTGGAACCGGGAAGACTCCTTTTTTCCTATTATACGGACACCATACTAGAACCTCCAATCTGTATCCTCCCCAAGAAATTGAAGCACCTGCTGTGGATCACTTGCATTCGGAGATCACCTGTGCTTTTAAGGAAGCCACTGCCCATCTGCAAAGAGCTAAAGCTCAATTCAAAAAGGCAGCCGATCGGCACTGTAAAGTGGCCCCTCACTACGCTGTAGGAGATCAGGTCTGGTTATCCACTAAGCACCTGCCTTTAAGAGGACCCCACACCTTCATCCCGAGATATCTTGGACCCTACCTCATATCTGCCATAATTAATCCGGTGGCTGTCAAATTGGAATTACCTACGCATATGAAAATACATCCAGTATTCCATGTCTCCTTATTAAAACCAGTACAACCAGAAACCCGATTGACTGAGCTCCCAGAACCCGTTTTGGTAGACGGAGAACTCGAATTCGAAGTAAAGAACATCCTAGACTCCAAAATCTCCAGATCTAAATTATACTATCTGGTTGATTGGAAAGGATACGGTCCCCAGGAAAGGTATTGGGAACCCTCAGAACATGTCCACGCACCTCGTCTGGTCAAGAGATTCCATCTGAATCACCCCGACAAGCCAAAGCCCCCAGAGAAGACACGCTTAGGAGGGGCCTTGAGGGGGGGTACTGTCATGATCACTGCTTCCAAGGAGCCAGGACAAGCCCAACGTCCTTGGAGGCAGGCCCCTAACCCTAATCCTAGGCACCAGCCGGTCCCCACAGGGTCCTTTTGGACCTTGTCCTGGCACCGGTGGCACCAGGCTCATCAGAATCATCGGTCCCGGCACTGGAAGCGCCGGGCTCATCATTGGTGTGAAAGTGCTTGGGTGGACTTACCTGCGGCAGACCATGCTGCTTACTTACCAGCCTCTTAGAAGCCCTCTGTGAACAGGGACTACTTTCTTACCTGGGTGGGGCAGCTCCACTCCCTGGATACAGCACTGGAACTCTTCTGGAAGCGGGAACTCTTTTCTTACCTAGGCGGGGCCGTGGAAGAAGACGCCTCATCACTCCAAGGCTATTTAAACCACACCCGATTGATGAAACGTGCTTCGCGTTATTCTGCATCTGCAGCAGAACGCTCACCGAGTCTGTTCCAGCCTTTCTTCTTTTGATCCTGAACCTGCAAGAATTATACTTACCATTCCTGTACCCGATCAACATCAGCACCTGCAAAAGACCAGAAACAACAGGTTAGCAAGACGAACTTTACTCGCAGTGCTTACTCACCTGATCCATCGGCAGCGGCCGTGTCTCACGCTGCACCTTCACCTGCAAAGACCAACAGCATTGTTATACTTACCGGCACGCTGTGCATTCCGGATTCTTCACGCTGCATCTTCACCTCCAAAGACAACAGCATTGTTACACTTACCGGCACGCGACGAATTCCGGATTTCTTCATTCTGCATCGTCGCCTGTAAAGACAAAGAAAAAGCCATTAAGCAGGTACTTACTCACGCCCATCACGCCTGTCGCAATCAAACGCCTGCGAATACTCCGGCGTCTCTTAAACACGAACTAATCTGCAAGGAAAGAGACAGTTAGAGTGCTTGCCATACTTACGAATTTCCAGGCGCTTCACTGCCACGCATTAAAAGACTATAAAGACCAAAGGTGTCCAGAAACTTACCGGTCGTGCAGACAACGACGGTAACCATCCTCTGAAGTCAAGAGGCCAATGTTTCACCAGTGAAGAAACTGGCAACGGCACCCTGCACTAGACACAGATGGAGAGCCCAGCATTCACCTATCTAAGGTGAGCACGTTGACCTGGGAGGGGGGCTCTACAGACAAGCTGGGAAGAGAGAGAGAGAGATAGGGACATTCAACAACCCAGACCTTTAATCCCCATATTCTTTCACCTGCAGAAACCTCACCCTTCGAGTTAGACACACAGTGCGAAGAGGTTCAACCCCAGAAGCCAATCGAGTCCTGCACATCACTTTGCGAGTCACAGACACCTTCCTGCCAAGACCCGTGCCTCCGTGGGAATCAGGTGAGCGTTACACCTCAGCACTGTTCAACAATGGATGCAGAATAATGTTCTATGCCTAAATGGAAACAAAACTGAAGTGTTATTGCTTGGTTATGTACAGTTTGTTCCTCTTCCTTTTAATTGTACTGGTCGGGCTTGGAGCTCCCTCTGCAACTGTTGACTCAGTTAGAAATCTAGGCATTATTTTTGGTGACCAGCTGTCAGTTTCCAAACAGGTTGATGCAGTTGTAACCACAGCTCATTTTCACTCTTATAGTATCAGTAGATGTGAAAATATTCTTGAAATTGATCAGGAGAAAACCCTAGTTCAGGCTGTCATCCTGTCTTGTTTCCAATAGTTCTTATCCATCTACTTGGGTATCCAAAAGAAAAAGCCCCGGGTATACCTTCCAACACTCCTCCTCACCTTTATCTTTAATAGAACTTCCTCGATCCTCGGAGTCCTTCTTATTACATGACTTCTTCAGTTCCTTCGGTTTCTTTTTCTTCTTCTAGTGATGGTAGGGGCGAGCTCACTTGGAGGCCACTGTGACCGGATGAGGACCCAATCCTGGGGATCACCAAGGAGGAAGCCCCCAAAATGTCAGGGAAAAAGCCTCCTAGCGTAAAAAAGGCTGAATGCAATTGGTCACAGTTGTTGGCCCTTCAATGCTGAGAGAATAGATAATGTCAGCCACGCTATGTTGGTTTCCTTATACAGCTGGCATCTGGTAAGGTGTTATAAGTCAAGTTTTCAATAGTAGAATTTAATGCCTTCAGCGACATGTGGATATCTGTCAAAGTTCTCGAAGAGGTGGAAGACAGTCTCTTGCAGAGTTCCTAAGGAAAGAGCTGTTCATGGAATGCAGGGCGAGTAGGATACAAAAGACTTCTGCCCGAATTGCAGGAGGACAGAAAACTGGAAGGCTCACAAATGAGAATAGAAATAAACCGCAAGTAAGTAAAGATTGGCAGGCACAGTAAGGAATAGACCTAAAAGGAGGAACACAACGTCCGAGAATGTCAGAACGCTAAAGCTAGAAAGAATCAGAAAGATAAGCAAGAAAAAGAAAAAGGAAAAGAAGAAAGACTATGGTTGCCGGAGGCAGACAAGAGTCAGCAACCGGAAGACACGAACGGGAGAGCAGGTAAGGAGAAGTAAGCAGAAACCGGTTCCCGGAAGTGAGCAAGAAAGGGTAGCCAGAAGAAACTGACAGATGTATCAAAGAAATATAATAACAGAGAGAGCTAAGAGCGGAAGAAAGTACGAAGCAAACACCAAAGGAGAAACGAGCTACTTTGCCTAGAGGCGGCGAGGAAAGTAGAAAAGAGAAGACAGGCAAAGAAAAATAGAAGAGCTAGGAACAGATACGCGGCACAGACTCTCAGAAAAGGAGAGCCACGAGGGGTGCAAGTATGCAGAAACACTGAAGTTACCTGAGTGGAAGAACAGAACAACCCGAGCGGTGTCAGAGGCAAGGCAGGTAAACGAGAGGGTAGAAACGGTAAGTAGGATGCGAGAACACTGCGAAAACACAGGAACCAGCAGCAAAGTCTAAGAGACGGATACAATGCAAGGCGGAAGCATACTTCCACTAAAGTTATAGGGTGGGCGGCCATGTTGGAAAATAACTAGACCGCAGCAATGGAAACATAGGCGACCATGTTAGAGGAACTTCCATCTTTGCCAGTATTTTCAGGGGCGGTGTATGACAGAAGCATTGTTGGACCATGCGGTACATGAGATCTGTGGCGTAGGAAAGTTTGACCACTTATCAGATGCTATAAGGTCTCTGCACTGGCTCCCAATGGAGGCCAAAATAGAGATAAGAGTTCTTTCCAGATATGGAAGATTGTCCATGATGCAGCCCTGTGCTATCTTGCCAACAGGGATATTCCCTATTTTCCACTTTGCTCACTTATATATAGTACTCTAAGTAACTATTGACAGTGGGAAAATACAACACTACACATTATGGGAGCAGGTTGATTCATACCCTTGGATGTACATTGTGGAATAAGCTGCCTCTTGTCATCAGACAATGCACATCTCTTCAAGCTTTCAAATGTACACTTAAGCAATTTAAACTATCCTGTCATTTGATGTCTTGTGATGCTCCGTTAGGCTGCAACATGAGTGGTGATGTGCTCTGTCTACCCTGATGCCAAATTATTTTAGGGTCTGTATTCTGTTTTATCTATGTATGATGTTGTTTTTTTATTTATGTATGGTTTGCCTGTTCTAAATATCACCTGTGCTTTGATACTGGGTATGTGGTAATAAATTGCTCCCTACAAACAGATTGTACTACTACTACTACTACTACTACTACTACAACCCGGAAAACTAAATGATGCTCACTTGTTATCTTCAACTACAAACCTAAATTGGGACTTCCTCAAAGGATTGGTGGCTTAATGGTAATTTCTAGATTACACAAAAATAATACTGTCTCAACATTAAAGATTCATAAAGCAAATGCTGTACTTTTAATGTTCAAAAGGCACAAAGAATACAACAAAACACACTGAAACGTGTTTCGACTAAAAATTCTCCTCAGGACTGATTGCTGAGTCTCACAGAATGATACACATTCCAAATCAAGTTTCATAACATAAATGTTGACATAGTTAAATCGTGTTTTTATCATCATAAACCAAATAATAACACAAATGATGAATCCATAATAGGTTTTACATTGTTAAAGGCCACCAGGAACTGTTAATACAGTAATTTCTTCATAAACAGTGCTCCTGTGAACTCCACATTAGCTCCAATCACTGTTTAGTCTGGCAAACACAGAATACAGGTTGTAGAATGGAAATCCACACACTTGCAAACAATTTGGCTGTCCCTGGCTTTTTCTACTATACAATATACAATATACAATATACACATGTGCTGCACTCCTTTTTTAGCATTGTGGCTGCGGTCTCACTTGTCCCAAACGTATCACGTTGCTAAGGTAATATGATCGGCAGTTGGGTCCACTAACTCAAAATCGAGACACAGAGAGTTCTACTTTCAGCAAATAACAATACTACTCACTTTTTCCTGCTGTTCAGCTTTTTTAGAGGTCACAAGGAGATTCACAATGTTTGTTATGAGGCTTGATTCAATGAATATGAAACTCTGCACAGGGTTCTTCACTCACACGGGTTCCGACAAACTATTTGATCACAGTTACATGTCCCAGTGAAGAGATGGAGACAGAGACAGAGAGAAAGAAAGAGAGAGAGAGAGAGAGAGAGAGAGAGAGAAAGAGAGAGAGAGAGAGAGAGAGAGAGAGAGAGAGAGAGAAACAAACACAGGGGGCTTCATTACGAGGTTGACGGTGTCCCACCGGGTTGCTGCCACCCCGTAACACTGTTACCGTCTCATGATATCCCGGTGCCTCCAGGATATCACAAGTGGCGGCGATAGCGGTTACTCCCCATTTCCATGGAGTCTCATAGGACTGCATGGAAATGGGGACAGCGAAGCACCAGCACCGCTGCTAACGGTGCCAGTGCTTCTGTGACAACCATGCCGGTAGGAGCCTGAAATCCCGGCAGGCCAGACCTGTTGGGGCATCCGTGGCCCCTACCAGCATCATTGCAGTATAGCGGTTCAGGAAAGGGTGACAGTATGTTGCAACCGGCACCCATACTTGTAATGAGGGCCATTTGTTGTGTTTGTGCTGTGTGTGTGTGTGTGTGTGTGTGTGTGCGTGCGTGCGTGCGTGCTTGCGTGTGGTTTTTTTTTGGAAAGGCCTTCTGAAAATGCCAGTCTCAGCTCAGAAATGGTCTGACTTGAAGGTGCCTTTTTTTCTACATAAACTGTGCTATCACACTCGGGAGGACCGCATTCTAGTTGATATGTGTGCGACCTGGGGTATCCTTAACAGCTCAATTCATCAAAATAAGAAACCCGGGTGATAACATACTGGCCATAGAGATGTCTTCCCCGGCTGGTTGGGAGGACCACATAGTCAATGTTTATGTTCCCCCTGGCACCACTCTCACTGAGGCCATATGTGATCAATTGGACGCCATCCTTACTTTATGGCACTCAGGGATAGAGGGCACTCCTGTGATCCTCTGTGGAGATTGGAATGCCAAATGTATGGGCCTGGTGGGTTGCGGGTCATATGGAAATGTTCCTGATTACTGTAACATGTCATCTGGTAAATCCAACAGCAAGGGGAGGTTTTTGTTGGACTTTCTGAAAGACTGGATCTGTACGATATTAAATGGGCAAACTACAGGTGACCAACCAATACAGGTGTCTTGGGCAATGGGGAACAAACAGGCCATGTTGGACTACATGGCAGTATCTGAGTGTCTGCTGGATCAAGTTCTCCAATTGCAAGTCTCTCTGAACACTTATAGTGACCATGCCACCCTTGCCCTGACTATTGGTGGAGGTGGGAAGGGTGATGGCCCAAGTGTTTGTAGAGAGGCGCTACCTAACCATTCGGGGAACAGGATCTGTTGGATGCAGAAACACATTGAAAGGATGATTTCCATCACCTTCCCTTTAGGCTTCAGGGCAGACCATGTACTATGGGGTAAAAACCCTGAGGCAACTGAAGGATGGGTACAACATCGAACCCATGCCGTTTTCAAGGACAGGTCCACCCCAGCATAAGATGGAAGATGCTGGGAGGTAACACCTTTGACATTAATATCCGAGATCAAAAACACTCCATGTGTCGTGCTACTAGAGCGCATAGGCTAGCTGCCACTAACCTCGCTGGTATACTTAAGACTTCTTCCCCTATAAAACAGAAATTTCGCTCTTGGCTACGCCATTACCGACAGTCTCAACAAAGAGTGGCATGGCAGAAGTTGTTTGTAGAGACTATGTGCAGCAAAGACAGCTGTAAAATATGGGATCTACTGTCCCAAGCTGGGGGTGAACAGATGCTGGGACTCATGAACCCCATACCTGGGGACCAATGGGTTAAGCATAAAACAGCCAAATTTCACACCGATGTTCCTCGCACCCTATGGCACTCACCCCATCGGAGGCCTGGCCCTTACCACTGAGTCACAACCCAGAGAGAGCCAATCAGAATGCGTGTTGCATTCTGCTTGACTCTCGCCGGGTACTAATCAAACTTAAGACATTCAATGCTCTGGGACCAAACGGTCTGGCGAACGCAGTTCTAACAAAAGGACCTGAATAACTGGTCCCAAGTGTTATTAACCCTTTTTGCTCTAGTTTGCAGATCTTGCTCTGTCCCGCCCATATGGCGGCAGTCAGTACTCATGCTGGTGCACAAAAGGGGAGACCAGAATAATGTGTCCAACTACCGATTGCTGTCCATGCTGGACGTTAAGAGTAAGATCGTTTTGTCACTTGTACTCAGGGAATTGGAAAAGTGGACTATGGCCAACCAGGTCCTGAGTTTTGCCCAGACAGGCTTCAGGCCTGGTTCAAGCACTACACACAATATCAGAGTGCTTGATCAGCTGATTAACACCACCCTCAGTAGAAAGGAGGCTACTCTACACATTGCCTTTATCGATTTTCGTAATGCTTTTGATCAGGTGGTTCGGTAGACCCCGTGGGCAAAGCTCAGAGCCTTGAATTGCCTTAGTTGGATTCTACATATCCTAAGTTTATTTGCATAGTGACAACTCAGCCAGCATTAGATTGAATGAGGGGGACGTGTCTGACCCTATTCATATAATCTTGGAGGTCAAGCAAGGGTGTGTGGCCACCCCTATGTTGTATCATTCATACATCCCCGACCTTCTCCCTCGTATGGCATTAAAATCAAACTGCCCACCTAGGCTAGGAGATTCTCCTATTGTGGGCATGTTATACGATGACGACTTGATAATATTCGATCGCACTATATTAGGGATTAAGAACATGCTTAACGAGCTGGCCAGTTATGCATCCCAGCTGAGTCTGACCATTAACCTGATAAAAACTAATATAATTCTGATCTTGGACTTTGATTCTCGGTTTAACTATGATGTGTTAATCTCTCACAAAAAGAGACAATCTAAATTACTTACTCTACAAGCATGTATGCTTGCCAGGGGATCTGCAGGCTATAGCATGGCTAGGATTGTTAAACTATACCAGCAATGCTTTGTCCCAGCTATCCTCTATAGTTTAGAGGCATTGGCTATCCAGGATCTATCCTGGCTAAACAAACTTGAGGGCCATTGGCGCAAAGTAATGGGTTTGGGTCCTGTGTGCCCCATGGAATATCTTCACCTGGAACTAGGGTTGACATTATTAAGGGGCATGGCCCTGCGAGCCAGATGGTCTTTCTACTTAAAAGCTTGCGCCAACCCCACTTGCAAACTTCTTGCACTGGTTGGATGCAATTACGATTCTGAGAGGTTTCCATGAGGGTTTCATTATAAAATCCTGAATGAAACCCTCTTCTTAGAGATTGACTGGCCCTTTGCTAAAAAGAGAGGTACCCAGTATGTCCATCTGAACAAATCTTTTAAGCACAAATTTAACAGATGGGACTGGTGTGGGAAGTATACCCATCTGACTAAGTTAAAAGGGTACGAGGCAGTATCCCACATTGTACACAGATATCTAAAGATCCAACCTTATCTGCTGTTGTGCCCGGCCCCCTAAGTAAGGCACTTCCTTCAAAAGCTGTGTATAAATCAACTGCCGGTACTGCAGGTACTGGTGGTTAAGGGCCCCCATTTAGGGGTTGCCTTGGAGCACAGGATTTGTCGTATCTGTGGTAGGCCAGGATACATGGGTCAGCTAGACATGTCCTCAGCCAATGCGCCAACCTGGGGCTCTTGTACCTGTGCATGCTCGGCAGACTGACTCATAGTTACGAGGCTATTACTGCGGATTCCTTCTGGGATTACTGTCTGAATTCCGATACCATTTCAGTACAGGTTGCCTTATTTAGGGTATGGTTGCATGTCAAAACCCTTCTACCTGACCCGGGGCACCTTTGGTTCTGTGAAATCACAGCTCCTTTCTTGTTAATTGGATTTTCTTGTATGTTTTTACTTGTATTTCCTTTAATGAATTATTAGATGAATTGTCTGATGAATTTGGAATTGAATTGAAGTTACATTTTATTTGAGTTCTAAGCACTCTGTCATGGAAGATGCAGGCTTGGACGTGGAATAGAATAATGGAAAGAATAGGGCATCTTGTTACCAGAGATGTATTTACAATAAAAGCCAAGTAGGTTTTTGACCATAAAGGTAATTGTTCCTCCTCGAGTCTGGTTGATCCACAACAATGCATGAATATTTTGAAGTGTTAAGACATTCCACAGGATTCCGTTATGCATCTCTCACAGACATATATGACAGTATAATGCTCTTGGGTCATTCTTGTTTTACCTAAATGATGTTTACTATACCAAACAGTCAGGACCTCATTGTTGTTTATTTTTTGGTGCCACTCTCCATTATAATTCAAGTTCATTCTAATCAACACACACTGGGTTAGGTAATCCCTTTTATGTTCAAATACACATGATGGCATTTTCTAAACCATTGCAGATAGGTAAAGGATAACAATTAAGCATTATTTTACAATATTAAATGCGTGCCTATGATGTAGTGAAGCACAGGTAGGAACTAAAATGGTGTTCAGAAACAAGCACTACTACTTCCTCCCCGCCCCACATTTTGGAGGTCTGTGGCCGCTAAAAAGGTGCAAGTCTGAAATAGATTGTGCAGAAGTTAAAATCCAAATGTGCAAGTGCATCAAGAAATCTGTAAAAGGATTCCCAAAGTCATAGATGGGTGAGAGAGAACAAAATCTGTGTACCAAAGCTACACACAATTTCACAGCTGTAAAGAAGGTGCCCCGTCAGAATATCCATTCAGCCATCTTTATAGAAGATGCCCAGTGCTAAGCAGGCAAATGGCATCCCTGCTGGGTTTATCATGTGTCTTGGATGACATTCAGCTGCACACTCAGTGCTACCAGGATAAACAACTTAAAAGTATGCCACACAATGCATAATAGCTATGTTAATATGTAACCTTAACACGAATTAGATTTTAAATCGAAGGTAAGTCTTTTACAGTGAAGCAGTACCTCAAAAGAAAGTAGTACATCTATATCTATGACTAAGAAATCTGAAAAAGTTCCTATGTTTTGTACAGTCCAACCAACTCTAAGCGTTAGCAAACGTTTTCAATGATCGTAAACACAAGCTGGCAAGACCCATTGCCTAAACCACACCCACAAAAGTAATGTTGTGCTGGAACTCCCGACCTGGTACCCAGTTTTACTCTTGGAGTGTTGGGTATTTTTGTCAACGTCACAAACAGGGCACAAACAGCAATGATGTAAACAGTAAGTACCATTCCATTTGTTATCAAATCTGCCAGTGCTGTGCAGCTACAAGGAATGCTGCTGCTTCCCACCCATAAATGTTCAGAGTCACCCTTATCATTACTTCACAGCCAAATATTCAACAAACCTTCTCCAACAGTCTTTACTCCACTGAGATGCTCATCACCAAATTTCACTGCTGATTTTGCCATCTTTTAAGGCATTTCAGCCCCGGGAATTGGAGGTACATCAGCTGCAGCAGGTATGTTGTGTTATTTCCATACTGACCCCTGCTAACACCAGAGCTGTAACCATGTGAAGGCGGCTGAGTTATGTGTATTCCACATTTGTACAAGATGTGCCTTCAAATTATTTATCATCCCTAACACCTAGGTCCACACACCCTCAATGAGACTGGGTGACCTGTTCACCACTGTTTCCTCCCCTGGTTGCTTCTAGAACCATTGTTGAAAAATTCCCCTAAATAGTGGTCAATGAATTCCCTAAAAATAATTAAAATAACAATACATGTTGCCTGAAGCATTCTTAGATCTTACAGTCTAGGTCCTTCTCATAGAGTGACAGCAGGCAACTTGTGAGAGACCCAATATTAGCAATGGCACCAAAGTACCTTGTTAAAACCGCCTCTCACTTGTGTCTGATTGGCAGACAGTTTATGTTCTGATCACTTCCTCTAAAAAACTGTTTTCTATCCTAAATGAAAGTTTACAATTGGCTTCAACAAGAACCTCTAATGCACTTAACTGTAGAACACACTGCCTTCTCCAAATCCCTGGCAGAAGAGATCTGAAAAAATTCTTTCAACTAACATAACTTAGATAACAGGTTTGAAATAATAGATTGGAAGTAACAGCTTTCTAATCCCAACAACTTAAAAAATGTCCTTATGTTGTTATGGTGCCAAAAAGGAGACCAACATAGGGGTAAAGACATGTAGTTTGGTAAAAGCGGACAGCGTCTGTTGAAGGGGCAGAATCTAGTGAAGTTGCAGAGTCTTGCAGAAGTGGAGTACATTTGGGGGGTGCATGGACTTAGTTGGGCCTAGTGCAGCACAAAGCCTAAATAGGCCACTGCTTGTTACCAGTAAGCGCGTGCCCCCCTCGGGAGCTGCCTATCATTTTTGTCTTGCAGCAGTGAACCAGCCAACTCAAATGGCATACATAACATGATCTGCAGAACCAGGCGGTACCTCCGGTTTACCATCCGATGTACATAGTCATTATCTAAGTCAAACAAGCCCTGAACTAATTTGCCAAGTTTCCACCCAAATTGGGCCAGTAAAAGTGGGGAGATAGGTGTACACTGTTGTTCTACTCTGAACTTCCCTATGAGTGATATCACATGCAGCAAATGCAGCATAAGAGATTATAACCCTGTGTTTTCCACAGCTGCAATGACTTTGCTTCAGTCATGGAAAAGTGTGCAGCGATCCTGCAAAGCCTGCGCGCCGAGATTACTCTGTGTGAGCCTGCATCCAGACGTTTTCCAGTGTTTTCCACGTATTCATGGATTTGTTCGCACAAAGTAACTGTATACACAAGTCGCAGCCGGAATGCCCCTGACACATCCCCATGCAAAGCAAAAACAGCCATAACAGCTACCTTTTCATATTCCCCCAGGCATGAATACATGCACCCTTGAAACAGTGTGCAGTGTCCCCCACAAGAAGGCCTGAATCTCAGGGACCGTGCACAGGGTCCCCACATAACTGTTACCGGCACCCTGACAATAGAGAGGATTGTCTCACGAATGGTAATGTAACATTTTAAAATGAAATTGTGATAACACAGTCTGCCTAAGAGTATTCTTGTTTCTGTTTCATTTGGTGTCTAAAAAAAACATTATGCCATAGAGGGAATGATGCTTAAAGCGCCAAGGTTCTATGCAGATAAAGTAATGTTATGAGCAATTATAAATAGCTTTGTGCGTGGTTCCACTCTGTGTATATATGTGTGTGTGTTTTCTGAGTGGAACATAATGAAATAGTTTGCTGGACGTATATGAGTCAGCAGAAAGAGAGACCTCTGGAAATAGTTTCACTAATGTAAATAAATTAGTGATTATACCACATGTTATTGTGAATACTTTATGGAAGCATAGCTCACTCGAGTAGATAAATCAATGATAACAGCCATAAGTGGCATTCCATATGAAAATGTGGTGTTCTTGAATAATGTGAAAGCCTGAGGCCTCTAGAGATCATAAGAACAGTCTAAACAAAAGAAAGGGGTTTTGTATGTTGGGGCCACAAATAAAACAAAGAAATTATGCTCTTCACTATACCACAACGAAATGCATACCAACTAAATGTATCTGTGTACTGAAATAATGCATATCCACTATATTACTATAATACCAAACCCAATCTAAATGTAAGGAGTGATTATTGCTTTATTTTTGGCGGTAAGAAAATACCGCTAGGCCCCAAATCTAAACAAAATACCCTACACTTCAGAGCCACAAAACACCACCTGATCTCTAAAACCGATCACCTATTTAAGACTTGGAAGTCAAGCATCATTAGCTGAATGGTGATTTGCATGTTTGTCCAAGGTCTAGTCTAGAACTAGTCAGATCTTGTTGGGCTTTCTCTATGACGGGTAATGAGGCACGGTAAACCCGTGGTCTTCCTACATTCCAATGCCTTTACGCTTGTCTCCTCTCATTTTCTACATATGGAGCAGAGATGCTGCAATCTCTGCCCGATTCTCGAGCCCAATAAGGTCACTCTTTTTTTCCCTAAATGGATTGAACACTTTATGCAGATTATCCAAATCTTCTCAAAAGCAGCAATTGATGTGCATCATATTTCAATTTAAAATCTAATATAAAAGTGTTATTTCCAACTAAGTTGCATTTTTGAGCGTCCTTATTTGGTGCTATTTCTTCCGTGGAATCGTTGCTAACAAGTGCCATCAACAAAACAAGTGTTCATTGTGTTTCCAAAGAGAAACTCGTGAAGTCAAATTGGCAAACAAAATAATCCACAGCATGGTTTCTATTATTGACAGTCAACTTTCAATTAGGGCGAAATGAAGCAAAAACTCACTAAATGAAACATGTTTTGAATAATAGCATGAAAGGAAAAGCAGCTGCCCTGCTTATCGTGTAGCAACTCTAAACCGCACTTATATTTTCGGGGGTAAAGGAACCTTGTGAACTATGTGGCTCTCTGATGAGGTAACCCTTGATTGTCCTGACAGCCTTACGCAATGCGCGTTATATGTGGTATTCAACACTATGAGCTAAGCATTGTTTATGGTGCTGGACTTCTAAATGATATTTGAAATGACAAAGCTGAAAGGCTTCTTGGCCAACCAACTGTTGTTATTTAAATGTTCTGCCAATTTGCTGGATGAATGTAACTACTTCTTTATTACAAGGATCATTTCCTGATTGGTCTGTTACCAATTTGCCCTTCACAGGAACCATTTTGGGAAAGGTGCCCTGTCTTCAGCACCAGGCCCTTATTGATCAGTATGATCATTTATGTGTACACCAGTCTGGATTGTGTGGGCATCACAGTGCGCCCACAGCCTCTCTGCAGGTGATGGATGAAAGTCTTGCATGTGGTTTAGGGGTGGTATTCACGATTGCCTTCGATATTTACATTCTGGCCGATTTCAATCTGTCCAAATGTGAACCTTGAAATCCCGCCCACACTGTGTTTTGCAGAGGGCCTCAGAAATCTGTTATATTCCCAATCGTGTTGCGTCTGTATGCGGGGAGTCTGCAACCTCGCCATTCATCAGTCAGCTGATGAAACACAATGTTATCTAAGAGTCATCTATGAAGGCTATTCAATGTATGGGAGATTGTATAGGTTGCTTTCGAGATTAACCATTTCAGAGCTCCAAGTGCATACTGTTCTTTCTGCAATGGGAGTTCCGAAATGGATGCCTGCCTCTCTCTGCGGACCCTCCGACTTTCGTTTCCTACCCCACTCTCCCGAGGGGACATCCTTGGAAGCCCCATATTTTGAACTGTAAAGTATCCCTCAAAGACCATTTGGCTCATAAAGCATCTGCTCAGCATTAGATATTGTACTATTGTAAAATATTAATATGAGATATAAACAAAACAATACAATATTCCTTCTTATTTGTTAAGTGTTCCGCTCTGCAGTGCAGGCACTAGTTTTGACCCATGTTGACAGTGATAATAGCATCTGGATGAGTTGTAGAAAGAGGTTAGAATGCTGGATGCACATGTTCACTTGGCTGAGAGCTTAAAAAGGCCAATCTGATAAATACATTTCACTCTTTCCAATTAGGAAATCACAAATATGTGACTACATTGTGCCAGCTAGCGCACGACTTTTTGTTGAAATGTTTTCAAATAGTACTTTTAGGAAACTATTCAGGACATGAATGTGTATGTCCTACATTTGACAGTGGTGCAAAACAAAATGTGGGGACCCCCTGTGAGCCTTAGTTCCAATTGCTTTTGTAGGGAACCCAAATCGAATAGATGCAGGCCACCAAAAGTGCCAGGGAGTTTTCATGAAATAGTTCACTTAATGCTTTGACAAATACAAATCCAATGCCACAATAAGAAAACATGTTAAAGCTGGCTGCACAATGTAGTCCAGTCTAAACATGTAATAACACTTGGCAGGTTGCCTTAACCCTTGATAATGGCCAGTAAAAAATGCCATGCAAGAGTCAGACGATTGCAGACTGGCTGCACCAGAATACCAGTATAGCCACGTAATAACACTTATCATTTACTTTATCATAGATGGGCAGTAAAACAATGTTGTGCCACAGTAAGGCATGACTGCACCAAAATGACAGTCTAGCCACTAATACAACATATTATGTTTGTATTATTATCGATGTTATTTAAATATTATGTGTTAGCGAACTCCCAACCTGCACCTGCCACCTGTCCCCATGACATGACCCCTTCCTCTCCCACTCGCTCACCACAACCAACCACTAGCCCCAAAATTCAGCTCTACAGCCGAGCATTAAATACAAGCATGCAGACACTATTACACATCACTCACTTGACACCCTTCATTCATCTATTCATTATTCACTTACTCAGACACACGCCCATCCTCCCACCCACACATCATGCAACCACTCATTCAGAGTGACTTCAGAAAAACATATTTCATTCGGAAGTCTGCAGGGGCATACCCAGGGCATGGAGTGGCAGGGCCTCCCACTGCAACTTCAATGATATGTAGAAGAAACTCTTTGTATATAATGTTTGCATCCGAAATGTTCATTTAATTCCATATATGCCAATATTGACGGAGCAGGGAATGTGAGCCTGGCATCTGGACCTAGGACCTATAGCTCAATAGGTTCTACTCCTGTATATATCTTAATAGGAGTAATGCTATGTTTTCTCTGTCCATTGAAATCAGCTTTTCATGGCACTGCTCAACTGGTAGTGTGTGCAAAATATTTTGAACATGAGTCGCCTATTCTTACAGGCTCCACTAGCATCCTTTCAAAGCCACAATTCGCTTTCATTGACTACCTTATTTTTGGTAGAGATCTACTTGCATACAGTAATGCTAAATAGCGACTGACACACCAGTGAACAATTAATGTCATCTAATCATTGTCCGTATCTACTGTTATTTGAGGAATGTTCTTATAAAAGCACAATTTGATGCATGCACCTGCTTGGGATCTTGGGAAGAATGCAGAGTGAGGGCCTGGGCAGCTCCACAGGTAACTATGAACTAAGGAGGCCAAAGCCCTGCGACTGTTTACTCAAGCATAGCGTATTAAAGGCCATGTGAAAGGCCCACTTCGTATTTCTAACGAATCATCTCTTTGGTAACGATTCCTCAGCTTGTCCTTCTAGTGTGCTTTGTTCAGTTGGGATGGGGGACAATCTAAAGTGCCACCAAATTTGAGGTGGACAAACACCTCTGCCCCCCCTCGCTCCCTTAAATTATGCCTCCGAGATGCATATTGGTATTTATCACAGAATGGGCATTCTTGCATGATTAGGAAGTGAACATGACATGAAACTAGACTTGAGGAGCCAAATAATCTGTGAAGTCATTGAAAATGTAAATAAATAAATATTGTGTGACAAGAGCATATACAGGATTGGTGAATTGATCATATGGGCACAAGGAAGTAAATGCATTTTTCAGGTGTGCACATCCAAGAATAAGCCTGTACTAATGTTAAAAAAGAAGAGCACATTTAAAAAAGCATTACCAAAAGCCTATCATACGAAGGTGGTGCTCTGCTTGACAATCGAAGAACAGTGAAGAATTACAACAGCCCCGGACTATAAGCATAGAGTTTCAGTAGTGTTCAGGTGAACCTTGAGGAAGCCCTCAGTCGTGTGGAAAGGTTGTACTGTGTAAATGTCACATTACTCGGGGCCATAATAATACATTATTTAGCTGAGGGGCATAACATCAGTATTGCCCAAGTCAGTGGTGAACGGAGGTGTGTGCTTAGGTGTTTTTGTAATTCATTCTTGGTACGTGAGATTTATAAAATATAAACCTAGCTGTGGAGCATGGTAGAGTGGTACAAAGGTGATGAATCCAGGGTGGTACAATTAGGATGCTGGGGTAGCAGTGAAAGCTAGGATGGCTAGGGGGAGCAAAGAGGCAGGAACTCCAGAGAGGGTGAGGTTGGGTTAACTGGAGTGATCAGCGATTGGAGCAATATTTTTGAAGAGTAGTGTTTTCAGGTGCTTCCTACACTTCAGGAAGAGCAGGAAACCCCTAGTCTTCAAAGAACATTTACCAATCGCTGATCACTCCAGTCAAGAAAGGTACCAGTCTGTAGGAACCTCTGGGTATTAAGCACATTATAAATAACCTATCATATCATATCTGTTCTGCCTTTCTAGATTGTTGCAGAGACCAGGTTCATAGCAGGAACAGGCCTATTTTCGAGTGTTTTCCCTCTTGCATATCTTTTTTTCCAGTCAGGAGGTGTTGCTTCTGGTGCTGCATTGACTTCTGCAGATAGTGAGATGTTCAGTTTGATAAGAGTGGTGTTTTACTACTTGCTTTGCTGGTGATGCAGGCTGTCTTTAACATACTAATGTGATATGATATGATATGATAGGTTACTTATAATGCGCTTAGTACCCAGAGGTTTCTAACCACAGAACTATGGATCGAACCTCTGGTGCTCCTTGTTGCCTTGCTTCCAAGGTGAGCACGTTGCCCCTGAGCTATCCTCCCGAGCTAGAAGTTCCCTAACAACACCAATAGTTGTTGCTCGTTAGGTGGCAGTAAGGTATCTTATCTGAGGCAAAGCTAAAAATAAGTCGAGCCAAATAGTTGTTTAATGCAGAATGAACCCGTGAGAAGCATGTTAGAGCTCTGAAAGCAAAGCAGCGACAAATTGAAAACACTAGTAAAAGGCGACCGTCAAACAACTAGCAAGGGCTCCCCTTCATATATGTATCAGCAGCATGAATGTATGTACCCCCAGAAGAGTGCGGAGTAGAGCATCTGCACACTAAGCGCTGACACAATGAAGCGCCGCAGGGATTCGTTGAAAGTAGGAGACTGCAGTTGATCTGAGCTCCTCAGGTTGCTCACAACTGCAAAGCAAAGTCTGCAGATGGGGTTCTTCTCTGAACACCCCGAATGCCTGTGCAAACCCTCCTGGCTGCTGATAGTTACTGTTGAGAGCAAACAAAGGTGTGATATACTAGTCACGCTGCTAAATCGATATCATCAGCGCCTAACAGAAATGTTTTTTAAAAACAGAACAAAAATGGATCCCAATGTAGGGTAAGCTTCATATCCAGCATTTTGAAAGATACTGGACAAGAAAATGGGAGGAAGCGTTCATTGAAATATACAAATAGACATGTATTTACATCAACCATATAGCGCATGACACCCTGCAGGTTGCAACCCTTCGTTGAAGGGTTATGTCCCACTATCAAAGCACAAGCAGGAAGAGCGGGTGATGTTCAAAGGCATTTTTCATTGCTTACATGAGCCAACTTCTCACACATATACATTGGCAAAGCCAACAGTTTGGGCTTTGCACCTGCTACCATCAGCGTCCATTTCATATCACCATGCCAGTGCCTGGTTTTTCAATAGTTTTGTGGTATGCAGTATACAGGAAGCAAGTAGGAGTCTGCAAGTAATTCTTCAATGTGAGTTCCTTATTGATTGTCACAAGTAAATATTAAGTACCTAGGAAGATGGAAAAACCGGCTCCTATCACCCAGGTAGCCAGTTCTAAGTGGCACACACCCATGAAACCCTGGGTGAAGAACATTCCATGAGAGACCTGATCAACACATCACATCACATCCTCCCAGCAGAAACATATCAGTGGGCATACAGGGTAGAAGAGGGACAAGATACCACAAGTTTCAATCTTGCACAGGGCAGCCCCTGAACTCTTTGCTTTAGTGAACTGATTTATCCCAAATGTGCAGCAATACTGCTTTAGTCTGTAGGTGTTTTTTAGAACACATGTTGTTAGGAAACCTGCCACATGAGGATGACAACAAAGTGTTTAGTAGTTTGTTTATTTGCCCACCCATTGACTAGGCATGTTTAATCCCTATGGTCATCCCCACCCAGTTCCTACCCTTTCCTGCCCAAAACACCTCTGTGTGGGAATTATTTGAGCTTACTTTAATCCAGCCTCGCCATCAAACTGTGTGCTCGAAGTGCCTGCCAGTGTTTTTTCAAAGCAGCCATTAGAGAGTTAATGGCTTAATTTGGAGTTGTAAACCCGCTCTTGGTGTAATAAAACCAGGTCTGCTTCAACCACTCAATTTATTAGCACTCTGTGTCCTTCTCTGGAGTCTTGTTACAAACATTGCCAAATACCCATAGTTTAGGCATTTGACAGGTAACACAAGCCCAAACTATTGGCATTGCCAATGCTTGTTTTGTAGAGTTATTGGGGTCGAGCAACCGGGACTGACATGCACCCATGCTACTACAAAAGACTCTTCCCCTGAGGCCTCCCTCCTTTATGTGTAGCACGTCCCGCTTTCCCATCCTCTTACCTTCCCCTTACTCATTTTTTCTCCAGCAGACGAAGGTCTACGTAACCCTGCCGAGGGGCAAAGTGCGCCACTCCACGGACGAGCCTAGGTACTCTGAAACTACTACAGTGGCGATTTGGTGCAGTAAACAAGTTTATTAACATAACTTATTTTCTGTGAACTACGTAAACGAGCTGTGAAATGAATTTACCATGTGATATTAACTGTCAAACCCATCATGGTTAATAATTGGCCTATCCTATGTACATTACATGCTCCATTAAACTGTCACTGAAATGATTATGATCTTCCCACATGTTAGTGCCAGTTATTACAGTATAATGTTGCTTTTCCCACAATGTAAATGGTCGAAGACTCATAGCAATTCTTTGAAGGTACAAGTCCAGCCTGTTACACAGTCACCAAAACTGCCAATTGATCATTATAGTTCTACACCCGTATTTAGAATTCATATACTCCTCAACAGTTTAAATACATCTATAAATTGGGAATCACTACCAACAAGGCTTCATACTTCCCATGTGGCCAAATCCTGAGCATGCATGTTTTGTGCTCAGCAACGACAGGCCCCAGTGGGAGTCTGAATTGTAGATGGGACAAGAAAGTTCACCAACTACAGCAAACAATACAAATGCAGAGTTAATCACCCAGCAAAGTCAACATGTACCTCTTCAACAGCACCCTATTAGCAGGGTACACATTAAGTCATTGAGACAGGCAGTTATTCGGGGGATGCTGAATTCCAGCAACACAGCTTTCTACAGTATTGAGCACCAGTGGAACCTGGGGAACATTTAAAGTTGTGGGGCGCGAATGTATGTTTGATGAAGGGGGGATGGAGCGAGCCCGACTTTTCAAAGTGTGGTCTGGGAGAATTTATTTTCTAAATGAGGATTGGAAATGGTGCATTTAACAGCACAATTTCCATGAAAAGGTGTAGAAAAAGACCCAAGATACAAGCAGTTCTCAGAGGAGAATCCCCACAATATTCGACTACCAGAGATGCCAGATTACTGACAGTACACATGGCCATTTTTCACAGAAAGTCATGTATGTGCCCATATCCTACATGGGCGCAAATATGCTGCCATCATTAATGCAAGTGCTGGGTAAAGTGTGCCACTGACATCCCTTAAACATTGTCCTACTTATGTAATTTTCCTGCAGGAATGATACCTGTCTTAAATAATGTGACAGAAGAAGTCATAATGCACATGAATCTTCCTGGGTTTGGTAGCTAAACACAGAATCAGAATTTTCTTAAAAACTCAGTGAGTTAGTAATTGGATATGTAATGTGCCAATTGCCTTGGGTGATGCTGAAATACAACACAGTACTCCCAAATGTATCCACTTAAAACTGAGCACTTTGGGCCTAATTTCAAATTCGGCAGTAAACATAAAACAAGTAGCATTTATGAGTTATTTACCATTTTAAGAATTCCATATGGTAAATACTGTATACAGAACAATACTGTGAGTTCAAATACCTAATAAAACACTTCAATGTGTTTACCTCCATCCAACAGGTAGAGGTCAAAATTGTAAAAACATTCCAGATAAGCACTGGCAGTAGACAGAACTCTTGGGATCTAGTCTGTTACCCCCGCCAGTGGAAGCTTGAACCTAGTGGTAGTTGCACTCCCTCCCTGGTTCATACTCACAGATTAGGATCCAGTAGCACTCATGCAGACTTATTTATTGATCCAGAGGACAGAGGATCCTCCTATCTTCCCACCCGTAAGAAACACCTTCACATGTACACTGGAGTCCTGCAAAGAAAGCAGACATTTTGTGAGCATCTGTACCTCCTTTGAAATAAGAGTCTTAAATGCCCACAGCAGAGAGTTTTGCAAGTTCAGACTTGACCTGGCTGACCTACAGAGCTGTCGCTGGACAGTGCAGCACACAGATGCAGCGCACAGAATAGTGCACGAGTTTCGCTGTTAACAATGGACTTGGAATTACTAATGTAAAGCATTTCACTGTGCGCACCTGCACTCATATGGATGCATTTGTAGGCAATAGAAATAGTTAAGTTAGTACTTGCATGCCAGGGGAGTGATTGGAAGGGTAGAGAGGGGTCAGGAGACCCCCCATTTTCACAGCATTCCATAAGTGGGTGCTTTCAGACTTAAAGGAGAGAGTTAACTGTTTGCAACATAAAAGCTGCACCACATTGGTCTCTCTTATTATAATGCATAAAGAAGTTAGATCCCCCCATGCAAATATGTTTGCCCCTTTCCCACCGTCTCTGAATTTATCACCTCTCCCAACAATTGAATGGTCACCTCCCCTCCCCCAAAATGTAGCGTTTGTTGCGCCACTGGTCATGGCCCCAATAATTTGGCACAGATCCAGTAAGCCATCCCTATTTTGTTCCGAATGCACAATGCAAGCAGTGGCGTACCAAGCGACGGGGAAGGGGGGTCAACTTGCTACACTGTGGCACTTTTAAGAGCCATACAGGGACGTTTGGCAGTGGGGCACCTCTCCCATTTGGCCCTACTCAGCACCTTCATTGTCATGGCAGCAGGACACCTTTCCCGTTCGGCACCTTCATTGTCAATGAGGGTGTGGAATGAGGGAGGTCTCCCTCTGCCAAGACAATGGCCCTCATTCTGAGGTTGGTGCTAGTCATGGCGCTATTAGCGCCATGACTAGCACCAATACCGGTACCGCCAGCGACATGGTGGTATGGGGATTTACCGGTCCACTCCGCCCTTTGCGGGACCGGTAAGTCCACATTTGAAATGTCATTCCCCATTCCCATTTGAGCCCCCATAGGGTTCAATGGGAAGGGGGAAGGCGGCAATAACGGTACAGCAAATTGCGGTACCGTTATTGACTCCGGTACACCTTTGCGGGTCCCGTCCTTAACGCCTGCTAAAACCAGGTGTTAAGGGAAGGACCCGCAAAGGGACCTCATAGTAGGGCACAATGGGATTACCGGTATCCCTTTGCACCAAGCTTGTAATGCGGTGCTCTGGACAGCAGAGTGATTCTCTGAGGACCTGAAACATTGCTCTGTGTCAGTGCATTAGCATGAGAGTCATTAGGCACTGCTGGGAGGCAGAGGACTATTAGCAGGGACTTTTGTCCCTTACAAAATGTAAATTGGGTGACAGAAGTGAGAAGGGTGCATAATGTTGTATGCTTTATAAAATAATGACTATGGTCCTCATTCCGAGTATGGAGGTAGCCATGGAGCAATTAGCTCCATGGCTGCCTCCCATACTGGTACCGACTCCGGTTTGGTTCAATGGGGACCCGCTAAAGGACCTCGTAGTAGGGCGCAAAGGGTTTACCGGCACCGGTGTCCTTACCGGTGCCGTTAATCCCTTTGCGTCCAACTCGGAATGAGGCCCACTGTGTTTAAATAATTGGCCCAGGATCACACACTTTGGTTAAATGGTCAAACTGGAATGTGGGCAATTTAAGCAACTGCGCACATCTTCCCAGGTTCAGTTGTTATAAATATGTATTAAGGTTTTGAGTTGCATTGATGTGCTTACATAATACTTTATTCATAACTATGCCTTGGAAGCAAGCCACATTGCATAATGAACTAGACTTTCATAGTAAACTAATTATGCACTGTATACATCAACATAGAAAGATTTTGAGCAATAAGAGTATGGCTTTAGTTGTATTCTCCTCATCCTGCATGCAAAGTCACAATAGCATCATGCAGATTAATGTGAGCCTAACACATCCCCCTTGGGGTTTAAAGCCATATATGGACATTAGGAGGTTTTCATGTGGCACCAATGTAACAATGAAAAATGACCCACAGTTGCAAGTGGAAATTCATTCCTTTTTTGACAGTCTCTTTGAATATATCCACCATGGGGAGAGTTTTAAGGACCCTGCTGAGTAGTGCAGCTTGACACCCAATTCATAAGGACCCTGTGCATAGTGGAGTTTTCCACCGAGTTCATGAGGACCCTGGACCTTGCCACGTATGAATGGGGGCCCTGTGAGTACTGTGACTAGTCTGAAAGTCCATGAGTAAACCTGTGGAGTGTGGATCCTCACACAGTGTGAATGGGGACACTTCTGAATAGGGAAGCCTGCCCCCTCTCACCCATCTCCGATTCCCTTCCTCATCTTTCTTTCCCCCTGAGTGCCTCTCCCTTCTGCATCTGTGTTCACCCTTTTCCTTCCCCCTCAACCTATCTCCCTTCTGCACCTGAGTCCCTTCCTCATCTTCCCTTCCCAGTCCCTTTCCATTCTGCACCAGAGTCCCTTCATCCTCTTCATTTTCACCCATGAGTCCCCCTCATGTCTGCACCTGAATCCCTCACTCCTGCTCTCTTCCCCCATGACCCTCTCCCTTCTGCCTCCATATTCCCTCTTCCCTTTCCACCTGGACCTTTCTCCATTCTGCACCTGAATACCTTCCTCCTCTCCCCTTTCCACCTGGACCTTTCTCTCTTCTGCACCTGAATACCTTCCTCCTCTTCCCTTTCACCTTGAGTCCCTATCCATTTTGCACCTGAGTGTCTACCTTCTCTTCCCTTTCCCTCTTGAGCCTCCCTCCCTCCTGCACCTGAGCCTCGACTATCTTTTCCCTTTCCCTCCCGAGGGCCCCTCCCACCTGCACCTACACCGTCTCTTACTTTTCTTTCCTGAGGGCCCCTTCCTTCAGCATCAGTTTCCCTTCTTTCTCTTGTTTCTCTGAACCTATCTCTCCTCAGCACCTGAGTCCCTTCTGCTTCTCCCCTTTCATCCCCTGAGCCATTTTCCCTTCTTCATCTGAATCCCTTTCCCCTCTTCCCTTTCCACCCGGAGGCCCATCTTTTTCTGCACCTGTATTTCCCCTTCCCTTTCCCTTTGAGCCCTTTTCCCTTCATCACCTGAGTCCCATTCTCCTCTTCCCTTTCCCCCCGAGCCTCTCTCCCTTCTACACCTGAGCCTCCAACCTCTCTTCCCTTCCCCCTGAGTACCATCCCTTCTACATCTGTGTCTCTTCCCTCTCCTCCGTTTCCCTCCTGAGGGCCCCTCCCTTCCGTATCCATTTCCCTTCTTCCTCCTCTGTTTCGCTCTAAACCTCTCTCACGTCCGTGCCTGAGTCCCTTCCTCCTCTTCTTCCTTTTTCCCTGAACAAAGTTCTTTCTCTTCTCTACACAGCACAGTCCTTTCTCTCGTGTTCATCCTGCACACCTCTCCACATGGCCTCCTCTGTCCATGGCACTAACAATGTATGTCACAAGTGCTGCTAGTTCAATTAATCATAGTGTGTGCTTGATAAAGTGATGCTGACGTCATCTACGCTCTGGAGAACCCAGGTTGGAATCAACCCAATAAAAAGAAAAACCTAACTACTAGTTAGGTTTTTCTTTTTTTTGGTCACATAATAGACAGTTAAGGAAAAAAAACGTACCTCAGAAAAGGCTGGTAGCTCCCCGCCCCCTGTCCCATCTTTTGCAGAGACTGGTATGGGGTATGCAAGTCTGACCACACCCTGGTCTCTTTGAGGGACAGGACAGGGGGCCTGGGTGAAGAAAAGGATGCCTTGGGGGCATTTCCTTCTTTATGCCTCCAGGCATCCTTATCAGCCGCGCTTATCGGCTTTTCAGTGCGCTCCCTGCTGCACACTTAGTGCAGCCCCTACCATGGCCATGAGAACAGGATTTTTCTATTACTCGTGGACATGGTGTGAGGTGTCATTGTTGGTGGGGTTTGGCCACTCCCGCCCCCATGGGCCAGCCGGCACTGGTGAGCCCTTGCAAAATCTGAATTACATCACGAAAGAGCCAATGGCAGATGGTGGACGTGTCTTGCGATGTGGGCCTTTGATGCCTGCAAAGCATGTGTGAGGAGAGGGTGGCTACATGGCTCAAGCAGTGACCTATATGTGTCCATCGCAGAAGGGCACCATACCCTTTTTACAGTGATAGAATTTGTCTTTGGCTACACTGGTGTTGCTATGTGAGATCCATGTGCCAAAAATCAGAAAATTAATCAATCAAGAAGCACAGTAAGGAAAGAACCACAACAATTCCGAAAGTTTGCTAACTACCTACTACTATTAAAAATAAGCTTAATGCCCTACGAAAACTATACACATTTCTTCCACAATGATGAAATCATGACCCTTATATCCAATTAGCACATGGAGATCGTTATTGACCTCCTCTCAGCCATTCAGGATGTTTAGAGTGAAGTCAATAACTACTGGTATTGACTGCATTCTGAACATTCTCTCTTCAAAAGCAGACAGAGAAATAACAATACACATTTTTTTAAACAAGACACTCTGTGAGGACGTTTTTTACTGCAGCATGCGATATAACACACAAAGCGGTTGCAATGAAAATGCTTAACGTATGAAGACAACCAAGTTATTTCAATACTATACAATACAATCACATTTAATTTACTAATTTTGTCTATTTACTTTACTCACTCTTACTTCACATCCAAAACATGTATTGCTGCTGCCATCATGTGGTAATAGCCTTAAGGACCTCGGGAGGGGTAATTTTCACTTGAGATAATTTTACAGATTAAATTAAATGAAATGAAATTAAATTAAATGATATTTTATTTATATTGCGCTCATACACAAGTGTTTCAGAGCACGGCCAGGCAAAGGGAGGGGAACAAAAACAACAATCTTACTAGGCTTAGTGACATTAAGAATGCGCAAGTGCAAGGAAAAGGGAAAAGGAGGAAAGTGCATGGAAGGGGGAGAAAAAAGTACTGAACAGAGGAGAGAACAGAATAAATAATAAGTAAAATAAATAAATAAATAAGGTGATAAGCAGTGGTAGTTCAGCCAGCAAGTGGCAAGTGCTAGATTAGTCAGATAGGCTATATCTTATAAGTGCAGAAAAAAGTGGGAGGTGGGCTGTATGGGTACAGATACAGACCCCAGTGCAAGGGGTGGCCCAGAGGCAGTGCAGGAGGTTGACAGGGTGAGCAGGTACCTGGGCCCAAATGACAGAGGGTGGCCAGGTGCACGGTGCCAACAGAGAAAACAGATCAGCAGGGGAGAAGAAAGGCAAAGGCGGAAGCGAAGAGGAAGATTTTGAGGTGCTTCCGGAACCAGAGATGGTTCTCCTCTAGTTTCTAGGTGGCCGGGAGGCTGTTCCAAAGGGAGGCCCCAGCCGAAGACAGAGACCTACCCCCAGCTTGTTTCTTTGAAAAATGACTGAGCCTGAGGGAGTTAGAACTAGAGAAGCGAAGGGCTCGAGAGGGGAGGTATTTACGGAGAGATAGTTGAAGGTACTTTGGACTCAGGCCACAGAAAGCCTTGTGGACAATGCAGAAGGTTGTAAATTTAATCCTTGCATCCACAGGGAGCCAGGGAAGGGATTTTGGAGCTGGAGAGATACGATCCCTGGGCTTGAAGCCTAGGACAAGTCCTGTATTCCTGTTCTGGATTAGTTGTAAAGGGCGAACAGTGGAGGCAGGTAGATTTAGAAAGAGGCTGTTATAGTAGTCCAACCTAGGGAGAACCAGAGCTTGAGTGACAGTGAGTTTATGGGGGAAAGAGAGGAAAGGCCGAGTACCTCTAAGGAGGTGCAGTAAAAGGTTTGACTTTTTTAAATTGTCAGAGATGTGTGCGGAGAAGGAAAGTGTGGAGTCAAAGATTACCTTGAGGTTCTTAGCCTTGCAGGTAGGGGTAGGAGGAGGGCCAAGGGAGGCCGGCCAGAGAGTAAGGGGAAAGGATGGTGAAGGTGTACCAATGAGGAGGATCTTAGTCTTGTTGGCATTTAGACAAAGATCGTTGGTGGCACACCAGTTTTGAATGGCGGTTAGGCAATCAGAGATGAGGGAAGGAGAGGAAGTGGCTGAAGGAAGCCTGAACATGAGCTGGGTGTCAATCACATATCACTGGAAGTTTGAGCAGAAAAAGGAAATGCAGTAGGCAAGAGTTGTCAGGTATTGGTTGAAGAGCCAGGGCGAGAGGTTAGACCCATGGGGAACACCACAGGTAGAGAGGTTGATGGAAGATAGGAAGGACCCACGTTGTAACTGGGATGGTCGATTAGAGAGGAAAGAGGTCAGCCAGGCCAGAACCTGATCAATGATACCCAGGTTGTCACAGAGATGATTGAGCAGGGTGGCATGGTTGACTGTGTCAAAAACAGAGGAGAGATAAAGTAGGATGAGGATAGAGGGAATGTTAGAGCCAATGTTGGAGAGCAGGTATTCATGGATGTTCAGGAGAGCAGTTTCCGTGCTTCTGGCAGTTCTGAAACCAGATTGGTGGTCATGTAGAGAGCTGACAGAGTCGGAGTGAAGTTTAAGCTGAGAGATGGCCAGATTTTCAAGGAGCTTACCCAAAAAGGGAGTAATGGAAATCGGGCGATAGTTAGCCGGAAAAGAGTGATCGGCTGTGGGTTTCTTGTGGAGAGGATGCAGAAGGGAGTGCTTCAGAGGGGAGGGGAAAGATCCAGAGGCAAAGGAGAGGTTGCAGAA
Source organism: Ambystoma mexicanum (assembly GCF_040938575.1). NCBI lineage: Eukaryota > Metazoa > Chordata > Amphibia > Caudata > Ambystomatidae > Ambystoma > Ambystoma mexicanum. The sequence continues at coordinate 972,152,887 of NC_090933.1, read as the reverse complement.
ATCGGCATGGGCCAGAGCAAGGGTATCAATGTGGTCCTTAATGGTTTTAGAGGAACAGGGATGGACCTGTTTTGATGAGGCTTTCATAGATCAGACTTGTCCAGTGACCTTATCAGGGGAGAAAAGAGGAATGGAGGAGAAAGAGTGAGGGGGTAGCAGAGGGAGGGTCAATATGCTCAGAAGGAGAGGGGAGAGGAGTGGGAGCAGAGAATAGGGTGGACAAGATGTCCTGGGTTTTAGAAATAAAGTGAGAGGAAAGGGCATTGCAAAGGGCCTGGGAGTCGAGAGGAGGGGTGGAGACTGCAGTGGGGCTGGCCAGCTGCTTGCAGATTTTAAAGATTTTGGCTGAGTTGTTAGATGCCGCAGAGACGTGGGCTCAAAAGTGGACTCTCTTCTTGGTGCGAACAGCAACCGGTATTGCCTTTGTAGCTGGTGGCAGGCCAGTTTGTTAGAAGATGAGCAAGAAGCCCTCCATTTCCTTTTAGCCAGCCTACACTTACGTTTAAGAGTAGCTAAATCAGAGTCATTCGAAGAATTGCACTTGGCATTGGACTTAAAACGGATTCTCATGAGGGGGGCAAGAGCATCAAGAGTAGCAGAAACAGAGGAGTAGAACAGGGACAGGGTTGTCTGAGGGTGTGTGTCAGCCTGGGGTGGAAGAGGGGCAGAAAGGTGGCAGCGAAAGCCTTAACTGACACACGCATCATGGGCCGGATGTCCGAGAAGGTAAGTGGCAATCTTGGGATAGGCTTGGCTTGATGGGGGGAGATGGAAAGATGAGAGGAGAGGAGACAGTGATCACTCCAGGAGAGAGGAGTGGTGTGGGGAGTATAGAGGGGGAGGCCGGAGGAGATCAAGATATCAAGTGTGTGACCAGCGGAGTGAGTCGGGCCGGAGGGAAGGATAGAGAGAGGGAATTGCAGATATCGCGAAAGAGCGCAGATCAGGAACAGGGAGAATTAAGATGGATATTGAGGTCAGCGAGGAGGAGTAGTTGAGTGGTTGAGGCCGGAGGGTGGAGGAGAGCTCTGCCAATTCAGAGAGAAAAGAGGTGATTTGACCAGGGGGCTGGTAGACAGTGGCAACAGTAAGAGAGTGGCTGGGTGAGAGAGAGAGCCTGCAGACAAAGCTCTCGAAAGAGGAATAAGTCTGACTGGGGATGCTCGAGGTAGGAATCCACTCAGGGAAAATCAGGGCTACACCACCTCTGGGCCGATTGGATCTGGGGCGGAGAGGATCTTGTAGCCGTCAGGGAGGAGAGTGTCAAAACTTGTGACAGAGCTGGCCGAACCACGTCTCGGTAAGCCAGAGGACATCAAGGTTAAGTTCTTCTAGGAGGTAGCAGATGACAGAGGAGTGTTTGAAAGCCGAGTGAGAGTTGAGAGTGGCAAGATGAAGAAGGTTGCCTTACTTAAAGACCTTCCGGGGGGGTACAAATTAGATGTACGCCCTGCAGAGGTGTGGATGGAGCTTGAGACGAGGCAGAGGGGGAAGGAAAGGGCAAGGTAGTCAAGGGAGTAGAGTAGGGGACAGCTGGAAAAGAGAGTAAGTTGATGAGTTGAGGGAACCGCCTATCGAAGAGGAGGTGATTAACCTGAGGGCCTTGCACTATGACAGTGCCGCTAAGGTAGACATTACTGATGACTCTGGAGGAGTCAAAGGAATCCATGAGGACTTCCTAGTGGCTGTCACCATTAATGGGAGAGAAGGAGACAGGACAAAGCACAGAGATCATATGAGGGGTTCAGAGATCTGGCAAAGTAACAAACAAGAGGATGTCAGTGAGGGTTTGTCTGGCAGAGGATCTGGAATAGGTATCAGCAATGGGGAGACCTGGGTCGGAAGCCAAGATATCTTTTTTAAATTTCTTCCTACCAGACTTAGTGAGAAGGGAAGGATAGTTTATAGAGAAGCAGTTGGAGTAGACAGGAGAAACAGATAACGCCATGTGTAGGTAAGAACAGCAGTATGGAACAGTCACTTGGCTAGCAGGTAACAATTGAGGGCCAAAGTAAAGTTAAAAACACACCAGAATAAGATTAACAAAAACACACCCAAATATGACTTTCATAAACACAACCAGATTTGAGTTACAAAAACACACCCAAATTTGAATTACAAAAACACGCCCAAATTTGAATTACAAGAACACAACCAAGTTTGACTAACAGAAACACAACCAGATTTGAGTTACAAAAACACACCCAAATTTGAATAACAAAAACACCCAAGTTTGACTATCAGAAACACACTCAAGGTTGAATTTCAAAAACACACCCAAATTTGAATTACAAAAACACACCCAGATTTGACTTTTAGAAACACACCAAAGTTTGAATTACAAAAACACACCCAAATTTGAATTACAAAACACACCCAAGTTTGACTTTCAGAAACACACCCACATTTGAATTACAAAACACACCCAAGTTTGAATTACTAAAACACACCCAGATTTGAATTACAAAAACACACCCAAGTTTGCCTTTCAGAAACACACCCACATTTTAATTACAAAGGCACATGCTAAGGCACCATATGTAAGAGAATTGAGGTATAGGTTTGAGGTGAGTGCTGAAGTAAGATTATTAGAGAGCATACTGGGAGACCAGTTGGAACCGGCACAGGGGAAGATCCCAATGGGAATAAGAAAGAGTAGGCTGAAGAATAGAACTAACCCATGCAGCGGGAAGTAAGAGGGTCTTGGTGGTCCAATTTCATAGCTGGTCATGTTGGTAACCCCAGGGAGGATCAGGTTGCAGTAGTAGCTTCATGTAGCATCCCGATAGTGGACAGGGAAGCAGACAGGGGCCTTAGAAGTGGGCCTTTGAGTCAGTGGGCCGGCTCCCACCTCCCGGTCCCACCAATTGGCTGATAAGACAAAGGTAGCCAATGGATGGGGGACCGTGCTGAGCTATGTAGGCAGACTCATTGCCGGAAGCCATCTTTGAAGGTGGCAAGGGTATCCACAGAAGCAGACAGGTAATTCATTTCTTAACCAGTAAGGCCAAATAAGCCGTGCTGTAGTGTCCAAAAAGCACGTGTTTCAGAACATGTGTGTTAGTAAAGGGATACCGCTATGCTATAACAAAAATCAAGCCCATGTGAAAAAAAAACATTATACACTTGAAAGCCTCATTTAGTGTGATGAAAAGCACCAGTTGCGTTGTTGGGGCCAAGAGGCTTACCTTAATGATGATTTCCCAGCTGCAGATGAGTTCCACGTGATCGGCAAAAACAGCTGATTCAAACTGAATGGTCCACACATGGAGCGCACGGCGCAGGCACTGAACCTGGTCGGAGAACATCTGATGCAAAGTGAATGACGCGCATGAAAAAGAGCGTGCAATGCAGGCACTGAACGCCTGGTCAGGGTGAACAGATGAAGAAAGGATGGTGCGCGCAGAGAGCCAAGGATATTTCAATGAGGAGAAGAGGCCAGGAGAGATTCAATTAATATTTTATTCATGACTGATTTTCATTGAATCTACCATTTTAAACTTAAAGATATCAATGAACTCATCACTGACTGACTCACACGCTGACACTGCACTGTCTCTGCTCTACTCCTCTATTTCTGCTACTCTTGATGCTCTTGCCCCTGTCATGAGGATCTGTTTGAAGCCCAAAGTCAAGTGCAAATCTTGGCATGACCCCGACCTAGCTACACTGAAACGTATATGTAGGGCGGCTGAGAGGAAATGGAGGGCCTCTTGCTCATCCTCTGACAAACTGGCTTGCCGCCTGCTCCAACGCCAATACAGTTTCTCTGTACACACCAAGAAGCAAGTCCATATTCAAGCCCGTGTCTCTGTGGCATCTAACAACTCGGCCAAACTCTTTAAAATCTCCAAGGAGCTGGCCAACCCTGCTGCAGTATCTGCCCCTCCTCTCGCCTCTCAGGCTCTTTGAAATGACCTTGCCTCACACTTTGGGCCTCATTACACGGTAGGCGGTAAGGGTTTACCGGTTCCGGTATTTTACTGGTACCGGTAAATCCTTACCGCCTTACTACGAGGTCCCTTTGCGGGTTGGGGAATTTAACGCCTGCTTTTTGCACGCGTTAAAAACCAACCCGCAAAGGGACCCAAGGAGCTAATTACGGTACCGCAATTAGCGCCTTCCCCATTCCCATTATGCCCTATGGGGCAAAAATGGGAATGGGGAAGGGCAATGGTGGAAGGAGGAATTACCCCCCCGCCAACCTTGGAATGGGGCGGTAATTCCCCTTTCCACCAAGGTGGTGCCGGTATTTTACCGGCATGAACCATGGCGCTAATAGCGCCACGGTTCTCCGCCTACCGTGTAATGAGGCCCTTTATCTCTAAAGCCCACAACATCTTGTCCACACTCTCCTCCTCTCCCGCTCCTCTCCCCTCTCCTTCTCTGCTTGTTGACCCACCCTCATCTATCCCTCTCCCTCTTTTCTCCCCTGATGAGGTTGCTAGACAAGTCCGATCTATGAAAGTCTCATCAAAACAGGTCCATCCCTGATCCTCCAAAACCATTAAGGACCACTTCGATACCCTTGCTGACTTCTGCAACCTCTCCTTTGTGTCTGGCTCTTTTCCCTCCCCTTTGAAGCACTCCCTTGTGCATCCTCTCCTCAAGAAAACCACACCTGATCCTTCTTGTCCGCCTATTTCTATTACTCCATTTTTGGGTAAGCTTCTCGAAAAGCTTGCCATCTCTCAGCTTAACTTTCATTCTGACTCTGTTGGCTCTCTCCATGACCACCAATCCAGCTTCAGAGCTGCCAGAAATACAGAACCTGCTCTCCCGAACATCCATGAAGACATGCTCTCCAACCTTGACTATAACATTCCCTCTTTCCTCATCCTATTTGATCTCTTCTCTGGTTTTGACACGGTCAAACATACCACCCTGCTCAATCGTCTCTGTGACAACCTGGGTATCACTGATCATGCTCTTGCCTGGCTGACCTCTTTTCTCTCTGATTGACCCTCCCAGGTACAATGTGGGTCCTTCCTATCCTGTCCTCTATCTCCCTCTCTACCTGTGGTGTAACCTCTTGCCCTGGCTTTTCTGATCAAATTTCCAGTGCTATGCTGATGACACCCAACTCATTTTCAGGCTTCCTTCAGCCACCTCCTCTCCTTTCCTCATCTCTGACTGCCTAATCACCATTCAAAATTGGTGTTCCGCCAATGATCTTTGTTTAAATGCCAACAAGACTGAGATCCTCCTCATTGGTACACCCTCTCCATCCATTAAACTCACTCTCTGGCCGGCCTCCCTTGGCCCTCCTCCTACCCCTACCTGTGAAGCTAATAACCTCGGGATCATCTTTGACTCCACACTTTCCTTCTCTGCACACATCTCTGACGTCTCCAAAAAGTCAAACTTCTTACTGTATCTCCTTAAAGGTACTCTTCCTTCCTCTCCTTCCCTCAGAAGCTCACTGTCTCCCAAGCTCTGGTTCTCTCTAGGTTGTAACAGCCTCTTTATAAATCTACCTGCCTCCACTCTCTGCCCTTTACAACTAATCCAGAACAGGACTGTGAGACTTGACCTTGGCCTCAAGCCCTGGGATCGTATCTCTCCAGCTCTGAAATCCCTTCATTGGCTCCCTATGGTTGCAAGGATTCAATTTAAAACCCTTTGCATTGACCACAAGGCTTTCTGGGGCCTGGGTCCAAAATACCTTAAACTATCCCTCTGTAATTTCCTCCCCTCTCGAGCCCTTCGCTCCTTTACCTCTAACTCCCTTAGGGTCAGTCGTTTTTCAAAGAAACAAGCTGGCGGTAGATCTCTGTCTTCGGCTGGGCCCTCCCTTTGGAACTGCCTCCCTGTCACCTTCAAACTTGAGGAGAGCCATCTACGGTTCCGGAAGCTCCTCAAGACCTTCCTCTTCGCCTCTGCCTTTGCACCTCTTCTCCCCTCCTGATCTGCTTTCTCTCTCAGCACTGATGCACCTGGGCACTCTCTGCCCTTCGGGCCCAGGTACCTGCTAACCCTGCTACCCCCCTGCACTGCCTCCTGGCCACCCCTTGCACTGGGGCCTGCATATGTACCCATACAGGCCCCCCACTCTTTTCCCCCTATCTGACTAACCTTGCACTTGGCCACTCACAGGCTGCACTACCACTGTTTTATTTATTTACTTATTATTTATCTTGTCCTCTCCTATGCTCTGCACTTTCCAATTTCTCCCCTCGCCCATGCACTTTCCCCCTTTTCCCTTCCCCATGCACTTGCGCGTTCTCAATGTCACTGGGCCTAGGAAGATGGTTGTTTTTGTATTCTCCCCTGTTCCCCTCCCTTTGCCTGGTCACGCTCTGAAACACCTGTGTAAGAGCATGATATAAATAAAATATCATATCATATCGTTATTTGCACCCCAAGATAAAGTGCTGCGGTCCTTCCAATGAATGGTTTGCGTGCACAGATTAAGGGCAGTGCAGGCACTAGTTATATTGTGAATGATATGATATGATGTGATAGGTTGTTTATAATGCACTTAATACCCAGCACTTTATTAGCGCGGACCCGGGGATCAAACCTGTGCTGCTCTGTGTCGTCTTGCTTCCAAGGCGAGTACGTTGCCCCTGAGCTATCCTCCCGAGACAAATACATGATACACCCTTCCAGTGCACAGGCATGCAGTTTCCAGGGATCTTCAGTGATGTGTTGCTTGTAGGAACAAGAGCATGGTGCTGCCAATGACAGATGCTGCCACTTCAACCCAGTTCACACTTTATCAACATAGAGGCAAAAAACAAATGGCAAAATAACCCAGCCTTGAAGGAGAGCTGTTGAAGGCTTTGTGGCACTCATTCAAAGTGGGTGTCACCATCACCCAATCAGAGCATCACTGGGATGCAGGCTTACGAAGGATTCCTGAGGCTGGAAGGAAGGGGCATTCCCAACCACATGGGCCAGCAAAGGCCCTGCCCTTCTTCAGGACTCTTACTTCCTCACAGAGAGCACCCAGCGCTCACTCACCCGATGCTGCAGCAGCGCTCACTGCTCTGGGGCGTCCTCTTACCCAGCTCACACTGAGAAGCAGCAGGGAGGCTTCACAACTGCCCTCTCTGCCCAGGCTTTCTGCCCAACCACCTCAAGTCACTGTGTGTTTGCTGTCTGAACTACAACTCCCAGAGCATCACGCCAAACATGCACCATGCACAGTTGGCTGTGGAACTACCCTTCCCAGTATGACATTGTGAAGGACTGTACATTAATGAAAGCATTCTGTGCAAAGGGGACTATAAATCCAGCCAAACACATTGAGTACACTATAAACTTCAAATGCCAGCATGTCAGTCAAGAGGCAAGCCGTATACTTCATTATATTTTTGTATATCCCGCACCAATATCCCGTACATAAGGTGGGAGTCGTCCTTATTGATTAGCAGCAATCACCCTGACTCCGATATTCACAATACAGTCGTGATGAGGAACTGCATAATGTGCAATGCACCAATATTTTTTCTGACTCATTTTGTGTATAAAAATGCTCTGCAATAATGTAAGGTGTATTTTAGCAGTGCAGATCCTCCTAAAAATATAAACATTCAGAAACTGATGCATACAAAAAATTCAATAAAACAAGCTCCCACATTTCAAATTATTTTAGCTATTATTTCAAATTATTTTAGCTATTTGAAAAAAAAAAATATACTTACATGATTCAAAGTATAATTTTATTTGGACGATGCATGGTACATTTACCATTAAAACATGGCTGGCTTGTTTTCAGAGTGCTTCCTTAAAGAGAGTCATGGTTGGGATTAGCCATAGGGATTACATTGGTTAGGTCACGGGATGGGAGGGATTACAACTGTGTATCCCTCCTTAAATGTCGTCTTGTGCGTGATTTCAATCCGGCACACACCCAAGTCAATACCTAGCGTGTAATGCACACCTGAAATCCTTATTTATTTTTGTCTAAAAGTTCTTTATTCTGAATGATATACCACACATACCACGTCCCTCTCCTGGAAACCTCCCTCCCCCGGTCACACTGAACCAGGAATCAGGCTGGTTTGCAAAGTTAAAATATTTATTTATGTATTTATAATTTAATCACACTATGTTTATATAGGTACACAATAATCACCAATGGGGTGATGTAACAGTGAACAATCTCTTTAATACACAAGGAGTAATAATGAGCACAACTATTCAGCACAGAAACAATACTTTTGTGTTTGTGTGTAGATCAGATAGCACTGTGGTTAAAGGTTCCCCCTGCACACCCCTCAACCCTCCAATAGGCAATGTAAAGAGATAGGAGGAGAGAGCAGGTATTCAGGAATGGCAGAATTAAAACAGAATAACAATCCTACTTTCCCCCAGCCAATACAAGAGAAAACAGAATTGACTGTCAAGCTGTCTGAATGGCTTTTAAAGTTATCCTTGAGAATAGACTGGGCAAAAACACTAAATATGGTCTAAATTGCTAAAATTGCATACGTTGCTATGGGAGCCATTTTGAATACTTGCACACAAACACAAGCAATGATTTAATACCAAGAACCAATTTGAGATCTTAAAATTCTAGTCGGGAGCAATCAAAAGCTGTTTTACACGTGTCAGAATTTCCCAAAAACTAAATTCATGGCAAACTTTTCACTGCACGATAATCGTGGTAACGGTAAACTGTATGGATTTGGGGTGCGGTTATAGATGTGATTTAAAGCTGTGGATGTTAGCTACAAGCAGAAGTTCAAATTCTGTTTCTAGCACGAAAACTGAGGAAGTTATGGACGTTTTAGTTGAGGTCGTTTTAGCAGGTGCAAGAAAGGAAAACAGGAATGCACTTTTAAAATGACAAATGGGATTTCTAACACTAGAGGATGACTATGAACAAAACGAATCCCCACAAGAACACAGCCACTTGATCAGAATGACTGCCTGCCTGGGACTCGCCTTCTTCAGATGAAAAAAGATCAGCGCAAAGATAGTTTTAGCAATACTAGTACAGGAGGAAGATAGGAGGGATAGGATAGAGAGTTTAGACAATTCAAAAATTCTCCTAACAATATCGGTTCTGAATACAAGCTAGGATGGGTTTAGGATAGGGATTAACTAAGCAAGGTACATAGGCTAGTGACACAGTTCTATTTATAGATACTCACTAGATATGTTTTAATGACCGTCAGGATTCTGGTCCGTCAATATTCTGGTCAGGGAAGGGAGTCTGGTCCTGGAACAGACAGCTGAGCACATCGGATTGGATCTGCAAGGTGCTCTGGTCACAGCACGGCACAGGACTGGATCGGATCTGCCCTTTTTGGTTCTGATGAAAATTATTTCAGCAGGCAAGCAGTACAGCACAATCCGGCTGTATTTGATTTCCCTTAGGTTTGTGGGATACTGGTTCTGGAATTTAAGGCCTAGCTGAAATGGTTCAGCTATGCAATGGGCCTTTCTGCTTTGCCAAGTTTCTGGAGTCTGGAGCAAGGAAGATGAAAGTTCTGCAGCAGGGTGCTCCACCAGCATTTGGACAGTGGGTGAATCTGTCTGTCTTTTTCTGCCCTCTGCTGTCTCTATTTATGCTATGATAAAAGGGGGGGTGTGTGCTGGTTGAGCCTAAGCTCGCCCCTTTGACAGGGATTTGTCAGAATCTCCTCTCTGCCTTGATAGGAGGAGAAAAACAGTGTGTCACCTTTATGGTGTGGGTTTATGAGGCTTAGAGTCCACCCCTAGCCTCTTGAACACAAAATCTACTTTTGACACAATACATATTTACACATGTACAACCACATATACAGATTACATATTATGTACAGCAGCTATTCCTCTAAACCCCATGGCTGTGAGATCTTGTGTCTCCTTTTCACAGAATTTTGCCCTTTTCATCTGGAACACAATGTCCAATTTTTCAGCAAATTTCTACAAGTGTGCACATATAACATGGGCATAAGTGTCTAAAGTTTCATACTTCTAGCAGAAATACATTTGGTGTAAAATCTTATTTTCTGCCGTTTTCTTCCAAAATATGTCACACGATTTTGCCGCCTCTTGAAATGTGCAACCAAAATTTAGATTTACAATTCTGTTACTTTTGTGTTTTTTGTGTTTTTGCCAATTTTAACTGGCAAGTTACATATCTTTAAACAAAATGTTCTTTGTGAATGTTCAGCGACAGATGGCTGTGTGGGTCTGCCTCTTTTTCTCTCCCTTCAATCCAGAAGCATCTCCACCCTGTTGGGTCTTGGTAGAGTCTATTTACGACGGTCATCACACCTAGCCTTTCCTGCTTTGCAGCTGTTCATTGTTTCCTTCCTCACTGCAGACCAGGTTCTTCCCCAACCCTATAATTATTGCTTTGGTTTGATTTCCTGGTGGAGGGAGCTGGAGGGAGAGGCCTTGCCTCTGTGAGGAAAGCTGTTATTACGGTTTGGGAGCTTTAGCCAAGCTTTATTTTAGCTGTTAATTCTGTTGAATGTTCCCTTAACATACAATAAACTTGTGGGATCACATCCAGCTAAATATTTATTCAAGATTTTAAACCATGCATTCAAAACAATTACAAGATGGGTTACTCTCAATAACAGGGCTCTTAGATTGCAAACATTTGATTTCAGTTTATACATGTTTAAAGTTTAATCCTGCAGACCCCTGACAGCTGTCATTCAGGCAGCCCAGGGTACTGCACCCAGATTTTGACAGATCCACAGACAGGCCACTTTTGCTGTGGCAATCCCTTGATGCTTTCAGCTTTTCAGGACATTGTATGTTCACAATGATTTCTTATACTAAGTGAATTGTAGCACCCAGCAAGAATGTTGGATGTTTGAGGGAGTTTTGTACCTGCATTCTGCAGTTTCAGCAACAAAGAAAAAACGGATTTAAAGCAATATTTTGGGGTTTCCTTTAGCAAAGCACTGCTTTTCCTTCTTTACTCCATCTTCACATGTTGTGGAGCCCAGTGACATGTTTCAGGAGTGTGATCTCTGTTCCACCACTGACAACATGCATGGTAGATTGGCAGCCGTCTTTTTGTGCTTTTCAAAGCACGATTTTCAGAGGTTTTGACGCGCACAAGGGTTTTGCGGCCATTTTGATGTTTCTGGCACCATCAAAACACAGTGATGCCGCATGGCAGAGTAGAAGTGGATTAAGACATCCCACAGTCTCCATTGGAAAAGCATTACAGACCCTCATTCAAAGCCCAATGCAATACAATATTTGAACCTCTTATGTTAATGACAATAGTTTCACCTTCTAAGGCACTTTCAGCCCCACCTAATAGCCCCAACTAAAAAGGAGCATGTTTGCCAATACTGGTTGAACAAAGCATGTTTGTATGGGTGTGCCAAGGGGTATCCATAGCATATCTCAGGGGCATCACTCGATGGCAAAGGGATGTGCTTCGGGCATTGGCCAGCTGAAGATCTGTCAGGGCTCGTGGGGGCCAATGGTGGAGTCCCATTTCAACATGGTGTTTTGGGGTCCAGTTGCCTTGTAACTGGGGAAAACAGTCTGAGGCACCCACGGGGGTCTTTAAATGAACATTACGTCAAAAGAATGCAGCCTGGTGGTTCACATATGCAAATTATCATGGGACAGCCAGCCAGACGGGAGATGAAACATGAAATGTCTGCTAAAGGCTATGAATCACTCTTTGAGAGCAGAGAACTAATGTCAGGAAAACCAGAATAAAAAGACAGCAAGGTGATAAGAACGTTGAAGGATATGAGAAGAAGGAGGTTAAAACCTGAGGGCACCATCAAAAGACAGCTCAGCACTATGCAGACTATGCATGCTTAATGTTCCGAATTAAAGGGATATGTTTCTGTGTCATAAAACTGCTAACCTGGGGAAGCTGCTCAGGCCCCCTGCCCCCAGGGCCACCTAGGCCATTTTCAACTGAAAACATTGAAAGTCCCTGACACTTTCCCTGGCTCTGTGATGTACCTACCATGTGGTATTCCTCACCTGTTCTGAATCTGCCATATTGTAAATCAACCACAGATCTCTTTTGAGATCACTACTTTTCCTGCAGTGCTCAACATAGAAATGGGCATGCGCAGCATTAGTGTTTCTGTTATGTTTCAACAGTCAAAAGACAGATTATCCTGTGACATTCACCTTATGTACCATCACGAACAAATAGGTGCCCTGCACACACATGTGGAGAGCTGGCCCTAGCCCACCAGAAACGCAGGTATAGAAACGGAAGTATAGAAGGATAATACTTATTTCACTGTTAGGTGTGTGCTTTGAAAGGTCAGCTAGCTGTGATGCACATGCATTCACATTGTGTCCCTACTACCCCCCTATTTTGTTCAGTAGGACAATTGTGCACAGTCCCTGTTTATGTTGGTCACGGAACGAAAACAAATAATAATAGTAATAATAAAAATAATCATATTTTTTTTGGTCATTTTTACAGCACTTTGTAGTAACTGGGACAACTACAAAAAGGACAGCCATGACGGAGGAAGCAGACAGGGACAAGTTAAGTACAAAAGGAACGTACTTTATTAGTTACAGGTCAAAGGTAGGAGTTAACAGGAGAGCAGGCTCTAACATACTTCCCTGTCCCAGCTCCCATCCTGAAGTCCCTCCCAACCGCCAACACCAGAACTCCCAGACCCCTCGCATTCTACACTACCTCAAACATTCTGGGACAGCTCTCAGAATAGCCATCAGAGCATTCAGGATACCACACACTTCAACTTCACACTCGATTCCTCCAGCTTCTAAGCACCGACCTCCATTTCTAAGCCAAGTGAGAACGAAGGGTTGACAGGGGTATTGAACCTACGATGCATGGCATTGTCTTGTTCCAAAGAGTGAACGCTTTGTGCTCAATGATTTTAAGCGAAAGCCCAGAACAGTGATATTTTTATGGACAGTGTAACTTTGGGGTTTTTTTGTGCAGCAGTCAGTCATTTACTTGAGTTATGTAACAGCCATGTATGTGTCTGCCCTGTCTAATTTGCCGTTATGACACAGGTCATAGGTCAGATGATGCTTATTGATCCTATTTGCCTCAAATGGGTAAGTGATATTCAGTCGGACCTTTCTGATGAAAGTGCTCAAGAGAATTATTGTGAGGCTGTTTTCAAGCAAGAATTTGAGATTCCTTTTCAAAATTCAGTTAAGATTTCTCAACTGTGTTTAAATCCATAGGGATGGATTTTAAACAAAACAAATGTGTGGAAATGTTAACAAAAGCAGACTCCAATTTCTTTCCCAACTTCCTTTGTCAGTCTTGGATGCCTTGTGTTTGAGTTGGTTCATTTTCAGCCATATTACTCTGTAACTTTCCAAAGAAATGTGTTGCCAGAGATGCTAGCTTATCCGGTTTTTATATCCGAGGAGCCCTATGAAAAGATTATCCCTGATAATCTGATTTAAAACGATAGATAAATGTAAAGCATTACTCTTGCCTGCTAATGTTACATTTTTAATTTCCCTTTTGTCAGAGGAAATACAGTTTAAGTTACTGGTCAGACATGTGCCTAAATCAAAGTACGGCAGATGCATTGCGTCCACGTTATTGTAGCCTATTGTAGCCTAGAACGGAATCATCGCATAGCCGTACAGCGTCCCAGTACTTCACAGCGAGGTGTGAACTATGCAACACTCAGTTCCATAGAACAGTACATACACAAGAACATACAAAATGCACGATGAAATATTGACTGCACACTTTAATGGCAAGTGTATCCTACCTGGGCTGCAAGATGGCGGCTCCATTCATATGTGTTTGACGTGGACATAGTTATGGCATTCAAGGATGACCTGTGGTTTCAGATAAAGGCCTTGAAATATGTGCTTGCATCTAAGAGAGATGTCACAATAAGAAGACTGGCTTCAAAGGGCACTTGCACCTTCTTGACGTGTGTGGCTTAGACACGAATAAACTGCATCCAAATCACAAAGGTGATATAAGTTCCAGGTTAAGTAAATGTTTCTGAACTTTTGTGAACGTAACACATTGGGTCTCGGCAGACGCCAAATTATCAAGTTTCATGGACATCTTGAAGAGTTCGTGTTTCTATTTCCAATTGTGAATTGGGTGTGATCTACTCATGCTGAAATACTAGGGCAAGGCAACATACTTTTCCTCAGCCCACAATGCAGGCTGAACCAAATCTGATGGCATGGATGCTGTGGACCGGTGAAATCTCGCGTTACTTGAGTACTTGAGACAGCAAACCAAAACAGTGCCTGAATCCATACGCGTGTTCAGTACCGTGGGCATCAGTAGGGACGGGAGAGGGGCATTTAGAAGCTCTGGGGAGGTTTTGCAGCCGTAAAAAGGGGCAGTTTGCCTTGCTTTCCTTCTGCGGGTCTTCTTAGTCTCTAGGACCAGGAATGCATAGGGTAGACACCACACACGCCTGTTTTAAAAGCGCTTCGGTTAACTTTAGTGGAGTTTGGAAGTCTCTTTTTGTTCATTCTATTATATTTTAGTGTGCTTTCAATATGTTCTCCTTTTTCTCTGTTTGGGTATTTTTGATGGCACCTTTGCAATATTGCCTCTTTTTACCCGCGTTTTCTCTAATTATAAGCTTTAAAAACGCGGAAAATGTTTTTCATCTCCTATCACCTGTTTATTTTCCCCTTTGTGTAACTGTAAAAAGTGAAACAGAAATAAAAGAGCCCTTTCACTTTTGTATTCCTCTACGTCTAATCTCATTGGGCTGTGTGCTTGACCCACCTTGTCTTGTGTGACTCTTGGATTTCTTTTGCTTACCTTTTACCCAGAAAATAAATAGTAAAAACACATTTTTTTCTATTCACACGTCGTTGTGGCAACCCTAAAAACCTTTCCATGTGTGTGTTAACCAGAGAATCCTTCCTGCGTTTTAGTCACCTTCCTTTCTGTGTCCAAGAATCCTATTTTCCGTCTGTGAATCCCTTGCCCTGATCGATCTCCTGTCTTGGTTGTTTTTGTCCTGCACAAGTCCTTACTTAGAAGGGAATTGAAATCATTGCTGGAGTTAGGTGGGGTTGACTGCTTTTTGTTCCAGCGATTACAATTTGTAGACACCTTGGTATCATTTCTGAGGATGACTGTAAGGGAACTGTGTTTTTGCACTTTTGAGATTGGTTCCAAAGGCCATGAAAGCTTATGCGACCAGTGGTCGGGCATCCAAATCAACAGTTAAAAGGTGCCTCTAAAAATGGTGGCTTTAGTCAGAAACAGCACTACTGTAAGCAGCCATGGAAGACGAAAGAATGTGTATCAAGAAAATGACTGTCATGCAACTGGCTAAGAGGTTAAGATAGTGAAGATCCCAGCATGTTTCTTAAATCTTGAAAGACAGAAAGAAGGACATTACATCGATGTTTGTGGATCACGGACAGGATACATGCATGGATATTTAAATCCAGAGGAAAAAAAATTCAAATGCTAAATTTAATCCTCCGAAATAAGGGAGTACACATACACAAATTTCAAGGAAAGAAGCTTTCTAGTACAAATTCTAAAACCCGTGGATTTCAATATAAAGCAACAAAACAACCTAGATAGAGGAATCGAATCAAGAATGTGAAAACATAGCCATCAAGGGAAAATGGTGTTCAAAAGTAAGGCCAACACACACACACAAGTACAATATCCAACATAGGGACAAGGAACATTAGAATCAGCAACCACAAACATATGTGGGGACAACAGTAAAAAGGTCTTGTGACTTCTAAAGTCATTTCTGTATCGATCTGTATGGGAAACAGGAGCAGATCGCTACTGGGGCACATAGTCTGATCAAGTGGTGTCTTGCATTATTTTTTGAGAGCGAGACAGCTAATTCTGCATTGCACATACATGTGTGTGCACATCACAGGAATGCATCATCCCAGGAAGATAATGATGTGTTATTATATAGCACTTACACTTAAGCACTTTATATACAGAAAACATACACCCAATATCACCCAACCTGTGTTGGTACTCATTTATCGACCTCAGAAGGATGGAGGCTGAGTTCAGGCATTTAAGAACAGATGAAATCAGTGACTCACCCCCTGAAGTGTGCCTGAAATAAACCTTTAATGAGTCTAGCAATTATTGTATAGAATTCAAGAAAGACACATTATTTGGTATTCCTATTCTTTCTAATTTAGTGTCAGTGCTGAATGTTTTAGACTTGTGGAACTCCTGTTCTTATTTTCTTCTTTTTTTTAAAGGGGCATGAACAAGAAAGCCAGCCTCTCCAGAAGTAAAGAGCCACATGGTGCTGGCCACAGCCCAGGAGCTTGCATTAAAAAAAATAAAAAATAATAATGTTTTTTAGTTTCTTTTTAGAGGTTGCAAGGGAGACCTCAGAGATCGCAGTTGCGACCTCGGACACCCCCTAAATGACGTCCCTGTGCAAACTCACTTTGAACTGGGCAAATATTCTATGAATAGGGCCCTATGTGTGAAAACAGTGTTCCAAGGGTGAACTGCCTAATTGCCTGTTGTTCACAATGCCCTAGTAGAGAACAATATTGGACATTTTGAAAAAGGAGTACATGATCACATGTATACCTGTATGACACATGAGGTAACGCAATCACTAGATCAATAGTGCTAGTGTGACACACATTGCTGAGCATACTTGCAAAGTATGCAGCAAGGGTGGGGCAAAAGACAACTACATTTATCTCATGGGAGGAGCCTAAGCGTTGAATCAATATGTGGAGTTGTCATAAACTCTTGCAGGTCCCACTGGCAAACCAGAATCATGCCCAAATCCTCAGAGAAGCTGATCAGAGCCCACAATTCTCAGAGGACTTTCAGTGGGCAATTACAGCCACATCACTCTGTGGGTTATGCTAATTTTCTCATTAGGGGAGGCATCAACCAACCTGCCTGTACAGTGAGATGAACCCATGCCCTTTTCACTATCCACACTTGGGAGTCCAAGACCACTGTGGAACACAACAAATGTGTCCCTGGTGCACTGCTCTTCAAGCCTGCTAGCTGTCCTCTGTGGCATCATGACGGACCTTCACATGTTGACGGTTGCCAGGTTTGGGACAGGCATATGTGTGCCTTATGCAAGACCACCAGCCCAATCACAAGATCCAGATAGGGCCAATTAAAAGTGCACCAACTGTAACATATGCATGTGGACTTGGGGTCAGATTACAGGAACGTTTTACAAGGGAAAATGCAAAGTTGGCATGATATTAGCACTAGGGCAAATTTTGCCCTATTTTTAAAAACACGTGGACATATTAGAAGATACATTTCTGATCAGTTTTTTCACCAGGACAAAGTTAGTCCTAGTGCTAATACCTTTCCGTATTAGCACTAGGGCAAACTTTGCACTGGTGCAATAATGGAGTGAAATTGTATCTTTTTTTGCCCAAGGGCAATTTTTGCCCTGGTACTTATACCATGACAACTGCACTTTGTCATGACACTACTCATTGTGCAATAGTTTCTAATATGTCCACGTTAAAAAAAAAAAAATCAAAATGGGGCAAACTTTGCCCTAGTGCTAATACCGTGCAAACAATGCACCTGCACTGGTGCAACGTTTCTGTAATCTGGCCCCTGAACTCACCATGGCTGCAGCCACCAGTATTGCCCCCCAATAATTCTCTGTTAAAGGATGTCAATTGAACTCATTCCATTCACAGGTACCCATAAGAATCATATGTCAGGCATTCAATTCACCACCTACTCAAATTGGGAGTGGCCAGGTAGCAAGCCTGCTACCTTCTCTGGATGCAGTGGCTATTTGTGAGGCTCACTCACTTGAACTGAAACATGATACAACCTAACGTGTGATTCCCATGGTAGGTACAGGAAGTTTACTGGCCAACCATCACTATGTATGTTTTCCTTCACATGGAGGTGGAAACTGACAAATGTGTATCTGCAGTCACTGAAGTGGCCATGATATGCCATATTATTCTAGATCTGATTAATGAACACATCAGAGGAGGTCAGTGTCTGCTGGCTTGAACTAGCTGTACATCCACCACAGAAATCAATGTAACATAGCCAGCCATCAAAGGGGAGATCACTAACTCAATGAGCCATTTGCACTGTCATCGCACTAGTCATGTTTACAAACATGTGTATGGCTCACTCATTGAGAAAAGCATATGCCACTGGCTGGGTCCTGCCATGCACCCCACCAGTGTGGTGACAAGGGGGGTTGGCACCCCACAGAATGGTCATTCCGAACTGCTGCAGATACGTGTTCAGTGCCAAAGGCTGAACAGCATGGCTCGCACTCGAATGAACAACACCCAACCCGTCCATTCTCAACTGGTCACCAGTGAGTTTCCAGGATGCTCAGCCTCTGCTCTGCCTGTATGGGCAACACAACCATGTAAGGGGGCCCACCCGATGGGGCATACCATGAATTCAGTCCCAAGGTGGGTGGAATCCATTTCCTGAAATTGTGGCCATGAATGTGGGAGGCACGCCAGAATGGGGAAGGCTATGTGGGTCCCCAATGGCAGAGTCACAGTTCAGGACCAGGGTTCAACCAACATGATGAGGGTGTGTTGCATGCACAGATGGACTGGGTCCCCCCTCTGGCAACAACAGCAAGATCACATCAAAGAGTGTGAGCACCAATGAATATTCCAAACTCGGAACTCAGGAACAGAGTAATCACTGGCAGTGTATGATATGATATGATATGATATGGCATTTATAATGCGCCTATACACAAGTGTTTCAAGTCTCGAAATAGGCGTGTAGTAATTACATTGCCACCAGAATACGTTAAGTACTCTTGACACAGAGTTTAGTCAGCCCTGGCACGTGGGCACAAGGCGGGGCATTGATGCCAAGTATACAAGTCTGGTATACCCACTGTCAGGCTGCCTAGGAGCACGTGACGTACCCTTGGATGCAGGTGAGGAAGAGGGTAACCAAGGGAGGAAGGGAAGGGTTGAGGTATGAAAATACAAGTGGGGGAGTTGATGGGAAGGAGGAAAGAGGGCAAGATGGAATGGGGAGAGGGAAGAATGGGCAGCTGGGGAGTGGCGAGAGAGCAAGAGTGGGAGTGGGGAGCAAGGAGGAGATTTGCAGGTGGGGAGATGAGGAGAGAGAAGGGGGCTGTTAGAGTAGGTGAGGGCTCAGAGAAGGAGGAAGAGAGGAAGACAGAAACATAAGGATAGGAAAAGGTGGAAGCAGGGGTAGAGAGGCCGGGAGGCCTTGAAACACTTGTGTATAGGTGCGTTATAAATGCCATATCATATCATATCATATCATACTGATGGAAAAATAGTACAGATTGGGGGTGAAGGAGGACAATAGGCGGAGAAGGTGAAGGGCATAACCCGAAAGAAAGGCCAACTGCTAAAGGCAACTCCTCAGTTTTTCATCCCCCAACCCACAATGTCAGCACACCATGGCAGATAATCTAGAAAGAGACCTATTTCCCCGGTGGTGGCATCCTCTGTCTAAAGTTGTACCCATGCTCGTACCCATTTTATGAGCATGAACACCCCTTTTTGGTTTTCAATTCTAATTTTAAGCACCCCTGATACCTGGAAATCAAGGAGTCAGTAAAACAACGGCACCACCCTCATGCTTAGTAATGTCTTATCTTCCAATAGCAAACCATACATCTCTTTTTAATGGCCTAATGTCTGCAAAACACAGGTCACTGTTTCACACAAGCATCTTGTGAATACAATGTGCAAGATAACACACAGTTTACATGTTAACACATTAAATCCATCGCTAACAAGTCAGCATTTGTAAGTTTAAAAAAACAGGTTTATGTGGGTATGATATTCATAGTGCAGTATACACCAGATGAGGAGCTTTGGAATGCTAATGGCCCCTTCCCAGAGAGCTGTCACTTCACAGAGAAGGATATTTGCATGTAATACTTGTTTCTGCTCCAGCGAAGAGCTCGTATTACAAAAAAGACTTGAAAGAAACAGACTGACTGAATGACCAGTGGCCTATGAAGCCATTCAATGAAAGGTGCCAGCCTGCTCATACAAAGAAAAACTTTTGTTAGTATTTCACACAGAGACACCTCTTTGTTTAACACTTCAAAAAGTCACCCTTTTCCGTGTCTTCAGAGATGACAATGTGTATCATTTAGCAGTTTAAATGCCAACACCGGGGCCAGGTCCTCAATTCCCATGCATGTAAGGCTGTGGCACCCCCACTCCAGTCTCCACCCCACGCACTTACCACCCCTGTTGGACATAATAATTTATGGTCAGGTCATCACTCCCCAGCCGTCGCTTCATTCTCAATCAGAGCCCACATCCAGGATGAGCTGTTCCCAGGAAGGTGGTGGAAATCGTAGGGTGTAGTGAAAACATTTGCAGGGACAACCGATTAACAGAAGCTGTAGGGAGAGGAATGATGTTTCATATGCATGTGCCCACAACAATCACAAACATTGCAGTCACTCATTTTGCAAGATTTGAAGAACAGTTTTGAAAAGAAAAGTCATGCTATACATTGAAGATGATAAAACATATAGAAAACCAACAGTAAACAAATGACCTTTATGTGGAATACAGGTAAAGGCTTTCATGGGTCCATATGTGCCATGCAGCACAAATCTAGATGGAATTACACTAAATCGGTCCTATGGATTGCACGGTGGCCTATGCGCATACTGCCCTGCCAACTGTGTGCAAGTGAGCCGATGTAGACATTGTGGCCAACCACTCTGCTGGCCAAAACAGCCATGGCATGCAGTACAACACTGCCATCTGCAGTCAGCAGTGCAATCTGTTCTGTGACATTGCATGGGTTGTTGCCATTATGACTTCTCATTTCTCATACTGTCTTCATTTCTTTCCTATTTTGTTAAGTCTCAAACTCGATACTCAAAGACATAGATATTGTAGATGCATCTAGATTGTATAGCAGCACATCCCTATTCATCATCGTAGGTCTCACTCTGAGTGTTATTTTTGGAAAAAAAGCATTCATATGTATAGGAAGTCCTTTAAAGGAGTTCTGTGTTTACAATGTGTAAGGGTACATGTGTGCACCAACTCAGCCTTCCTCATCACAGTCACCCAATAACCATGATCGTTATTCCTCATCACAGTTCCCAACTACCCCAATTTGCTCTTCCTTGTCACAGTTCCTAACTAACTACCTCACTCTTCTTTATCACAGTCCCCAACTAGACAACTTTAGTCTTCCTCATTCCAATCTCAAAATAACCCAACTTAGCTTTTCCTTGTTTCAGTACACCATTACCAATCCCTTCTTATCTAGTAGACACAATAAAGAAGAACTACTTGATCAACCCAATGAAGCTCAAGAATAGATATTGATAACAAAATTATATGTTATCAGTAATGTTATCAGAGAAAAAGACAGAACTACAGGTGGTTGGCGGTATAGCATATCAAAACCCATGAAATTCAGTGTAAAAACTTTAGTAAAGGCAATGTTAAAGAGACAAAATCTGATGTAACAAAGCCTGTTAAATTCGGTGCAAAAACATGTCTTAACATGATGTTAAGGTGCCGATTTAAAGCCACAAAATCCCTGAAATTCGGCAGGTGCGAAAGCTGCGCCACCTTAAATATGATGCCCATATTGTGCTACCCCCTAAGAACACTGATGACATCACAAATGTCATCACTGATAATATCACATATGACATCACAACATGAGTGACATCACTGGTACAGCAGAGCACGCATGCAAGAAAGAGAGATGCAACATTTAAAAAGAGTGTTTCTGCACATAAGGGTTTATTGAGCTTGGTTGGAGTTTGCATTTAAAAATACTGCCATTTACATACATAGTATTTTTACACATCAGTGTTACTCTCTATTGATTGAGCATTCACCATGATGATCCTTCATCACTGTGTTCTAAAAATAACCCTTGTGCAACAAAGACATTTGAGCACCCCATTACGACTTTACACCTCTCTGCCAAAGAATACAACATACATAACAAGGGGCAGTTTTCAAAGTCAATGGGGCTCATTACAAGTTTGCCGGTAAACAGTAAAACTGTTGGTAAATCCGGTAACCGCCACGTTTACTGTTCCGGCTAAGTATGAGTTGGAAGCAATAGGGATTCATGCTTTGGACACTACAGTCACATGTACATGGTGTAAGATGTACTTACCGCTATCACTGTGGGTCCATGCTCCATCCTCCGAGCTCCCTATCCCCTCGATGCCCCCCATGTGAAGGATGGAACTGGCCATCTCCTCCCAGGGCGTGAGGTGGAGGAATTCTACTGTGCCTCATCCTGTGCCAACTTTATTTTATTTATTTATGTATGTGTGTGTTTTAGTACAAAACTGAACTTTTCACACATCGAATTACATGCTTATCACATTAACAATTTAAGAATTTTTAAAAGCTAAAAATAAAAAACATACTATTAAATACACACTTCTTAAAAATCCTTAACATATACAATTTCTAACAATTACAAAAAACAGAATTAATTCCCTTTACGACTCCTTAAGAACAACTTTCAGAAACTCCAATAACCGTATTGACAGTGAGAGCTCATTAGTATTTAGAATTCTCATCCACAAATCCTCTTCAGTTAATCTAGAAGACAACTCTGTTTTTTACTCCCACACATGACATAGGTCTGGACATGAAACACACTGATGTTTTAAGGTCGCATCCTCCAGGGCACAGTAGCAACATAGACATTTGCCTTTAGGCACCTTGCTCCTTCTCACTAACACATCCCTTATTAGGCACAGATTTAACTTTACTCTCAACATTTTGAATCTAAATTCTCTCGACAGATGTTTCCTTGGGAATGGGGCTAATGAATTGTAATTTTTTATTGACCAATTGAAATGATCATCAAAGGTGTGATATTCCAATAATACAGCCGTACGCTGAATCTACACGTGTCTGAATAATTTCTGTTTGACCTCATTAGGATTCAGCAAAAGTTCCTTCATCGAGGATTCAATTATTGAGAATGTATGTGTGCACTACTCCACCCTCCACTAAGACCATGTAGTTACCCTTTACCCACATTTCATTGAGAAGAGTAAAGAAGGAAGCCTTTGGAGGACTGAAAATACTGGCAAAAATGTGCAGATTTCCCCAGTCAATTCCTGTCTCAATTGGGAGCTGACCTAACTCAAATAAAATACCAACCACTGGGACAGAGGCCGTTAGGTGCAGAACTTTTCTCCATAGTTTTGCCTCCAGTTTAGCCCAGGGTGTACAATCTTCTCTCGTCTGGGCCCCAAAAGTAAGTTTTGCCACAATTTGCTGTCTGAATAGTTTTATTACAGGCAGAAAGGAGTACCTTCCAAACTTAAAATCCAGTTGAATTAACTGGCTAGTGGCTGCCCGAAATGTAGACTTTACATAAGCATCAGGTGCGTTCCTACTCATTCCATCATAAATAAGTGATCCAGGATACTTACATTTATCAACCACCTCCAACGATTGGCCTTTGCAGTTCCAACCAAATATTTTCTACTTACACTTCCTCCTATTCAGCACCAAAATTTCAATTTTATCTTGTTAATTTTAAGTTCCCGCTGGCTAAGCAATTCTTCCACCGCCTGTAATGCTCTTTGCAGCCCTTTAAGGGTCCTATCGCTGATACACTCATACATCAGGCGGGCAATAAAAATATAAAAAAACCTGGGGAGCACTTTCATATTCACCACTGTCATCTGACCATACAATGATATTATTAGCGGTCTCCACCTCTGAAAATCCTGTTTTACAGTTTCCAAGAGGGGGGCCAAAATTGATCTTTGCAAGCTTCGATAGATCGCTCGGCCTCATAATCCCCAGGTATGTTGTCGCCATTCTCTCTACCACCCCTATGTGATACATCTGTCTCCTACCATCAAGACACAAATCAAGTCTATGTAGCGCCATCATAGAAGATTTAGATGTAGTGATCTTCAACCCCTGAGAAGAAACCAAATAGTTCAATGAGAGATAGCAACATGGGATGGAAGACTCTACAGCCCCTAGATAGCACAGGATGTCATTGGCAAACAGGGAGAACTTGAACTCCACTCCTCCTCCTCGTCTAATGCCTTTTATCACTTGATGGTCACAGATATCTATGGCCAGGGGTTCTATCGTTAACGTTCATAGGAGCGGGGGCAAAGGGCACCCATGCGTCGTACCTCTAGTTAGAGGAAAGGGCTCTGATAGACTTCCATTAACCTGCACTCGAGTGAATGGAACTCTGTATAGATTTGAAAACCTTTTTCCGGAAGTTGTGACCTATACCCAATTTCCCCAAAAGCATTTTCATTAAGAAGAGTATGCTTGTCCTTTTTGCATAGACTTTCATAATAGCCTGGCAGGGTTTAACCTCCATTCCACTCTGTTGAATGCTTTTTCAGGAATCGAAAGAAACTAGCTAATCGTCCAAGGCCGACTCCCATGCATAATGCATTAGAACGATAGTTTTCCGGATATTGTCCGAAACTTGATGGCCTCTAGCAAAGCTCACCTAATCACTATAAACCAAGGTAAGTAATATTCCCTCTAACCTATGGCCCAGCAGTTTCGCCAGCATCTTCACATATGTGTTGAGTAGAGAGAGAGGGCAATACAAGGAACACTGTTGGGATCTTTACCCTCTTGCTCCCACTCCAGTACCACATTGAACACCCTAAGTTCGGGGCCAGAGTCTAAAAGTACAATTTATTAAACTTGACTGAAAAACCATCATCACCGGGCTATGTTCCCACCTTCATTGCATTAATTGTCCTTATCACTTCCTCATCGGTTATAAGTGCCTCCAATGGAGATGCCAAATAGGTCAAGGAAGTCGGCAATATGTGAGCCATCAACCTCGTACTCTGACTTATACAGCCACTAATCATATCTCCTGAACTGGACTCTGATGCGTTCCGTATCGTAATGGGTGACCCCAGTATCAGATTGTATAGCTGCCACCACCTTAATTTTCTGGGCCTCCCTTTGCTTCCAAGCTAGAATTCTGTCTGCTCTGTCCCCCTTCTCATAATCTTTTTGCTTGAAAAATAGCAATTTCTTCTCTGTGTCAAGTACCATTAAATCCTTAAGCTGAATTTTCTACAATTTAAATTTCCCTGACTGTTCTGGGGTGATTCATCTCTGTTGGTTTCCCCCCGATTGAAACCATCCAATTAGGTTCTATGATCTTCTTTTTTTTTAATTTTTTTTTTTATTTGATTAGCTGATTAAATCAACCTTTCAAAAAGGAAAACCTTTTAGATTACAATACATTTCTTGACATATAACAAATACAATGTGTAGCAAATACATTTACTGTTTTACAAATATTTACATTGAAAAGGAAATGAAAGAAAAATAATCATAATAATAAATAGATAAGAATAAGAAAGGAAAAAAGGAAAATTCTTCAAATTTATCAATCCTCTTAATGTCACAGCCTTCAGCCACTGATTGCGTGACCAGTTAACAAACGTAAATTGCAAAGAATCATCATAGTCATAAAGGAATTTAAGAACAAGAAATCAACCGAGATAAGAAAAAATCCACATTTAACAACAGGCCACTCATGCTACATGGTTGTATGGCAGGATTGTTTTTATAAACTGTGTAAGTGCAATGTGGATTGCAGTTCGATTACTCGTGATTAAAATGGTCCAGATTTCAGATTCAGAACGATCACAAGTCAATTGCAATAAATTACTAAAAAAGCGTTCACGCAATCCATTTAAAACAGGACAATTTACTACTAAATGTGTCAGGGTTTCTGTTTGTTTTTTATTTTGGCAAAATCGACAAAATCGGTGTACTTTAGAGATTATACCTCGTCTAGCAAGGATTTGATTTGTTAAGTGCAAATTTAGACGTGTTCTTAACATTTCAACGCGGACAAAATTTGATGGACACTTCAGAAGGTAACAAGCCATTTGCTTATACTTTTTTGGTGGAAAAAGATTCAAGTCATAGTCCGCATAGTTAGAGCATAATTGATGAGTTGTAATCCAATCATGCCAATACATTTTTTTCTTTGCTTTATCAGGGTTACTTAACAGCAGCTCAATTGAAACGTCAGCTTCCACCAACCATCCCAAAATGCTCTTTACCCACTCCTTGGGGAAGGCATCATGCGATGAGCGCATATAAGTTGCTAGCGTTCTCAAAATATTTGGCTTTTCAAAACCAAGTAGACATTTCCGATAAAAATTACACATTTTCCACGCCACTACCGCAGACAATGAAATGAGTCCCAACTCGTACCTTAGAAAGCACATCGGAGTGCACTTAGGTAAGGAAAAGATTGCCTTCCAGAATTTACCCTCCAGTAAATCCCAAACGTCCCTTCGCCGTGGCTGGAAGGTTTCTGCTCCATAAGAAACAATCGGGACAACTTTCTGATTATAAAATGTAACTATTGTTGTGAATTTGCCAAATCTGTACAAAATTATTCTTGCCTGTGATGTTAACATCAAGATTTTTGCTCTTAATGTGTCAAAATAAATTTGATTTTTCACAGTACCGGAAAAAGGTAGGCCCAGATATTTATAACTGGGGACAAGTTTTAAGGGCGAGTTCTTCAAAACCCATTGATAATTGCCCATTTTTTTGTCTTTTCTCTTTTGGCAGATCACTATTTGTGTTTTGCTGACATTAATTGTGAGATTATTCTTGTCAACATACGTCTCCAGTTTAATTAACAAGTTCTGAAGACCTCGCGGTGTTTGCGATATTAAAACCAGGTCGTCGGCATAAAGCAGCCATATGATTTTTTGCGTGCCTAGTTTAGGAGCGTCTGAGACTGCTTCTTCAAAGGAACTACCGATGTCTAGCAAGAAGAGATTAAATAAAGTAGATGCTAAAATGCACCCTTGCTTAAGGCCCCTTAGAGTGTCAATATTTGCCGAAAGAATACCTTCAATGGACAACCTAACTTGCATGGATGTATTGGAATGTAACATCTTAATTATTGTTAACACTGATGATGGGCAGCCATAGTTTTGCAACTTTTGGAATAATAGTGCTCTGTCTACCGAATCAAAAGCTGACCGAAAGTCCACAAAAGCCATATATAATGGTTGATTTAAGTGGGCATATTTAGATTTAACCATGTTCAGCATTATCAAGTTTACACAGGTTCCTAGTCCCGCCACAAACCCAGTTTGAAAAGGATCTCTTTTAAAGGAGACCGCTGACCATCTGGTTAATTCTTGCAAAATAATGCGGCTGTATAATTTACCAGGCGCATCTAATAATGCAATCGGTCTATAATTCTCCGGAAGAGAGCGGTCACCTTTTTTATGGATCGGTACAATAAGAGAATGTTTCCATGACAAAGGGATTTCCTGAGTGATATTAATGTTGACAAATATCTGATATAAGATCGATGTCCACAAGACTGGATGTTGCTTGAAAGTTTTGTTCGACAGGCCATCAGGTCCAGGAGCTCTAGATGGGCTAATTTTGTTGATAAAATGGAATATGTCGGCTTTGGAAATGTTAATATGAAACGATTGTTGAGGCAATGTGTTGTCTAATTTCACGGAGTTAGGCGGAAGCGCATACATTTTGGAAAAATAGCTAAACCAGATTGCTTCCGGCACACCCTGCGTTTGTGACAATATTTGGATCGGAGATAAGGTATTAGTTATTACTTCCCAAATTTGCGTCACATTGCTGTTACGAGTCAACATTAGCATTTGCTCACCATCGCGCTGAAACAGTTTACTACGATGCTGTCACCGCCAGTTTCTATATGTGATCTTAACTTTATTGAGTACTTCAAACCTCCTACACAAAGGTAATTTTAGTGCCTCCCTTTTTCGAAGTCGATACTCAGTTTTTTTGTTTCTGGTTTCCAGATCGAACATATGTATGTGCTTAGACGCCCTGGGCTTGCACATTATAGTATTGGAGAAGTGTTGCATAAGGTCATAGTAAGGAACTAAGTTGACTTGGGAGCTGTTTCGTGAGTGACAAAAGGCTGTGCGCAAAGAATCATCAAATTTCCCAAGGCTGGTTTCATTCCAATTTAGGCGGTTTAAAGAATTGGATACCGTCATATGCCCCGGTCAGTTATAGAAGGAATCTTTAAAAGAGAGACACCAACTGCCCATTCCATAGAAAGAATGCAATGGTCACTATTCGAGTTATGCTCAATTTTGAAGGATTTGATTTTAGAGAACAGCCTATCGTCAACATAAATATAGTCAATTGAGGCTTTTTTCCATCCCTGCTGCCACGTATAGGCCATTCCACCAATATCAAATTTGCTTCCATTCAGCATACAAAACCCTCTGGAGAGCATTAAGTTCTCCCACAACCTTTGCCTGATGTTTCCTTGCAGTGTATTGCCCTGTAGTCAGTGTAAATTTAGATCTCCAGCAACAATAGTGTGCTTGATATTAGGTGCTAATATGATGAAATCTAACATGGTGGATATATCAAGTAAAAAATTTCGCATCTCAATGCCTTTGGGGTTCCAGTACAAGTTAATAATCGCATACAAGGTCTTTGCTAACGATATAATTGTCAATTGTGAAAAGGAATTTGGAGCAAATGAGAAAATAATTCTTATTTGTGAGGATAGTTTCGCGGCAGTCAAAAGGCCAGACATCGGCCGACCCATCACACCTTTAATTGCTGGTAGAAAGTGTAAACCATGGTTATCCCATAAAGGGGCAGATAAAAGCCAGGTTTCTTGCAAAAGGATCACATCATACTTTGAGAGAGGGTCTTGTATATTGTTAATTAAATGACGATAGCCACGAGTATTCCAAGACACTAGAGTTATGGTCCGAGCTTTATTGACCTTGCATGGAAGTTAGCTTCTGGAATCACAATTACAACAGCATTGGTTCGAAGTGGCTACAGCGGTGTTATTCTCAATATATCTTTGTGCCTTGTTAAGTTCATTAGACGTCGACTTTATCCAGGATTCTACACAAAGAGGGCCATTAGTTGGAGTCAAAGGTCCTAATAGTAATATGAATCCAAGATCTAGTAATTGAGCTTTGGCGTCCCATATCAGATTCCTAATAACACGGGACGTCAGCCAGATACATTATCATTGAGAAACTCCACCTGAGCAATGTCAGCCGATCCAATATCTTGTAGCATAGGAATATCAGAAAACACCTGTAGGATGCTGTATCTATTAAATACATACTGCGGAAATGGAGCAGGTCGACAGCCCAACACTAGAGCAATATTGGATTCTTTATCTGTTTTTGTTTTCAATATGGATTTTATCAAAGGTTTATTAGGGACTAAAATTGAGTTAGTAGGACCAGGTTGTTTTGTTTTAGATCTTAAGGAATTTATTAGCAAAGCAATTTCTGCTTCCTGACTTGGAAGCGGTAAATCCGCTGACGATGTCGTTTTATCATCCGCACATTTAAACGTAACAATACGTTCAGGTACCTGAGGGGTAGAAGTTGTTGATACTACAGATTCAAGTATGGGAGCTTTGAGAGTCGATAAAGTTGTGAAAGCACTCATATAGGCATCAACTTCATTTCTAATTTCCAATCGTCTTCTTGCTAGCATCTGTTGCTCACAGCCAGCAGAAGGAGACAGTGAAGGTGTAGGAGGTTGCGTCAAGGTGCATCTATTACTGATTTCCCTGATAGCGCCCTGAGGTTTCACACATTCTGTATTTATTGTATTAGAGGAAGACTCGAATTTTGACTCAACTGGCTGTTCAGATTGTAACGGTTGGATTTCAGCATGAGCTTGCTGCTTTTCAGCAAGTTCGTAATTTTGAACAGCCTGCACTAGATGATCTAATGGCGCATAGGGTTCAGCAGCAACGAGATTTTTATCAGCACAATCGAGCTTGAGTTTACGCAGCTGATTCAGATGCGCATATTTTTTGGTAATAACACAAGAAGTTTTCTGGGCCTGTTTTTTCGGTAAAGTAAGCCTACTAAAAAATGATTTAGAGCTTGCTGAGGTAGGTATTTCTGTATTTTTAATGTTCTTAGCTTTTTTAGATAGAGCAGACTGCCTAGTTTTCGTTTTTTTGATTGGTTCCTTATTGGTCAGACAAGTCTTAGAGCCCAAGATGGAGGATTTTTTACAAAATATTTTGAATGGAGCTTGAGGGGGTTCAGTTGACGTCAGGTCTTCAACATCCTCAATAACTTCTGTAGTTGCCTCTCTAATGATTTGACCAATATAAGGAAGTAAGCACAGAATTCCAGAATTGTCCACAGTGATTGGGGACAAAGGATCAGCTCCTTGTTGATCTAAGCTCACATTTGCCACTGAACTATGTGACATTATTAGCGGTACAGGGTTAGGAACAGAGGTTAAATCAACCACAAGGTTAGGAGCTGAAGTTAAATCCACCACCGGTGGACCAACTGGAACTGAAGTTAGATCCACCGCCGGCGAAAACATGATGGGCGATAAACACTGATCAACTGTCGACCCTTGGCGGCAAGGATTTGCCTTTAAATTCAAGCCTTGACTAGCCCAGATTATTTCCTGTTTGGCTTGCCAAGCCAGCACTGATAGTAATTGCGTACTTTGTACATCTAGTTTGGAATTCAATGTGTTAAATAAAGTCGTCAAGGTTTGCATTGTTAAGTTCATAGCACCCAGAGTCAGTTCCAACACTTTAGAGATGTTTGAGCAAGGCGGAATTTGATTCACTGGGGAAAATTTCCGTGGAGTGGGATGAATAAAAGAAGAGGTTAAATTTGATCTAGTGCAACCCCCAGCCGAAAATAGTTTAGGTGAAAAGGACAGACCTCCCAATGTTTGATTTAGCAAAAGGTCAGACTCAGGGGGAGACAGATCGATACGCGCCATTTCCTCTGAGCATTTCGTGACCTCAAAGCTATGTTTCGAGGGAGGGTAGTAAGCCACAGAATCATTTCTTAACACTGTGCTGTCAGAGAGTGAGACATGCACAGTAGAGCCACACACTTCTTGTGTTTGATTGGAGATTTTGGGGCCCTCTTGTTTAACAATTTGAGAGGACTGTGAGGTGGATTTAGAATTTACACAGTCCGGGTAAAAAAATCTAATATCTTTCAGATTTGAAACATTTTTTTGTCTAGATGTGGTAGTGTCACGAGAGGTTACTCGTTTTTTAATTTTGGATACAAGGGGAGCCACAGGCCCGGCCCCTGTAGCTCGCGGAGTCGAGACACAGGGGACGGCCTGAACATGTAATTCGCTCGCATGCAATGGTACAGAAACCATTAGGGGTTTTTTCACGCCCGAGTCATTCACACACGTGGTAATAACACCTGTGGTTATATTCGTATTCGGGTTCACACCACTTGTTTTGGCGAACAGTTTAGGCAAGGGCGGCATCCCAGTGCGCAAGTTATAAATGTTACGTTTCATGCCAATGCTTCAGTGCAAAGTGAGCGGAGTTGTGATAAACCACCAGAATTACAAGATTTTTGTGGTCTTGAGAAATATATAGTGCCAGGTGCAGCCACCTAACAATATTGTCACAATAAAATCACTCACTTCTCAGAGAGGCCCCTCGCTTTGCTCGCGCCGCCGCGGCAAAGCGGGACTTCACGGGGCTTCACCAGTGCGCGCGCGCGGTGCGCGCACGAGTTCTATTTTATAGGCACGCCCACACTAGTCAGACAAAATGCCTATAAGTAAATAAAAACAACAGTTAACACACGTATAATATAATATGTGGATATATATATCCCCAAGTCCATATACAGCAAGTCAATGTGACCACGGTCTTCACCTTGTGGTCAAAAGAGTCCGACGAAATCCAAGGAAACAAATCCAAATCCAAATGGAGAACGCAGCAGAGCAGCGGGCAAAGCGGGACTTCACGGGGCTTCACCGGTGCGCGCGCGCGGTGCGCGCACGAGTTCTATTTTATAGGCACGCCCACACTAGTCAGACAAAATGCCTTGTGGTCAAAAGAGTCCGACGAAATCCAAGGAAACAAATCCAAATCCAAATGGAGAACGCAGCAGAGCTGCGGGCAAAGCGGGACTTCACGGGATCTTCTTCCTGTTTCATTCTGTTTCATTCTTTCTCTCTTCTTACAGATTCCCATCCAAATCAATTCCTCTCTGATCATCACCTTAACACCCGCAAATTACCTGGTCCCACCTCACCAGTATCATTAAATTCAAAGTACTCATTGATTCTGGTTAGAAGAGCCTGAGAAATCTCTTCATCTTTTAATAGGGAGTCATTGCATTTCCACCTACCTTTTCGAAGCTTTTCCCACCCCTTCCCTATCTCACCTCCACAAACACCAATTCATGATCCGACCATGGCACCGGGTCCACATGGAATTTGGGAACATGGTCCTGCAAACTACTGTCTACTAATATATGATGAAACCTTGAAACGGAGAGAATAGAACATGTGCTGAGGTTCACCAAATGACAAGGGCGTCCGAGAGTCCACTATACCCAACTCCCAGTTGATCTGCTGAAACCACTGTCCCCATTCTCTTCCTATCCCTGGCCGGGTCTGAAATCATGTTGTAATCCCCACCCACTATTTATATATTTATTTTAATTTATTTATTTTAATTACGGGACCTTGCACAATTAACATTAATTTCTCCTTCACCTTTTCCTAGAACAAGGCCTGTCCCTCATTTGGACAATACACAGTGTCCAGATTCAAAACATGTCCCTGAATCCTGCTCTGCAGAAATACATGGCGACCCTCTGAGTCCTTAAGCACTTTCTCCACCACCAAACCCAGATGACTGGATACAATGTTTGTCACCCCTCTTTTCTTTGCTATATATCAGTCATGATAAACGTCCCCAATTCATTTAGGAGGATAGGTGATATCATCAGTGATGTTATTTGTTATATCATCAGTCTGTTGAGGAGCCATGCAATGGGGCCTCATAGTTAAGGTGTAGCAGCTTCCGCACCTCCTGAATTTCGGTGGTTTTGGGGCATTGGCTATAGGTAGGGTGGGCCTCAGACATCATTTTGTACTGCTGCCATGGCAAATCTTCCCTCTATTAAAATCACTTTACCAACGAAAGCATGTTCTCTGTTTGCATTCTGTTGCACAGAGCCTGTTATGTAATCATTTTTCTGGATAACACACAGATTGCTACTGCACTGTTTTTCAGAGAAGGAAGGAAGGAAAGAAAGAAAGAAAGAAAGAAAGAAAGAAAGAAAGAAAGAAAGAAAGAAAGAAAGAAAGAAAGAAAGAAAGAAAGAAAGAAAGAAAGAAAGAAAGAAAGTTAGTTCATCCAAAAATATGCATTAATCATGATAAAATGTACATACCGTATAAGTAAAGTTCCCGGGATGTTATTTAAAACGGATATTCCGTAAGCGCAGTCAGAAACATTCATCAGCCAAAAGATAATACAATTTAACAAATCAATATGGAGTCAGTGGGGAAAAATGAATAAGAGAGGGAGGTTAGAAATCCAAATAATTTATAATGCACCCCAGCTCTCAAATGCCCGACAAAGCGCACATTAAGTGGTGATATATATTCCGCATTGTTTTAGCAATGGTTTTTGAAGGGATCAAGGTGGAGATTCTGAGTGCTGTGCATGTTTTGCTTAGAGTATTTTATAACCCCCTGTGCAGTATTAAAATCCATGGGCTCGCCTAGTTTCCCAATGAAATGGCTCATGAGCAGCAACTTGCATTTATGAAAAACACGTTTTTGCAAAAGAGTTTTAGATCCAGAGGTCAATCAAAAATGAATAATATATAAGAAAAGGATTCTTGCCTGTAATTTCAGTTTTAGATGTATACTTTGCTGTACTGTCTACAAAGATGTGTACACAGAACATTGTTAAATATATTCCAGTTGCCCTAACATTTTTCATATTCATTATTTTAAATTCCAAGAGATGGATGATAAGTGTGGTGTAATTTGCCTGAAATCTATTGACCGACTTCTGAAGATGTGCTTTTTCGGCTTCAGCGACTTTCAGAAAAATGCAAGTAATCTATTCACACAGGGAACATGTGTATGTGGCTGCGCTTCAGCATTAATTGCGCAAATGGTGCACTGGCCAGCAAATATGCACATATTAGTGTAGGGAGCAATCTGCAACACGAATGCATAGCTGGCTTCAAGCAGCATCCACCTCAAGTTGAATGAGCTTGTGAAATGCTGAAAACAGAAACACATGCATTCCTCTACCTTATAAGGGGTTGAAATGATTGTGTGACACCAGGTTTCCCTAGGGTTGCTGTCACACTTAGCAAGAAAGGGTCAGAAATAACCTTCTCCTGCATTGAACTTTCTGTTGTCTATGTTCCAAACAGGGGCTGGGGAATTCATGTGTTTTCTGTGCATTTCTAAGCATCTCACTCTACTGATGCCTGTAAACACCTTCTTTGCCCGCTGGTCTTTTCCATTTGCAGACCGGCAAAGGACATCAACACGTGCATATCTATGATGTGGAAATTGTGATGTGCTATGTGAATGGAGCACACGTTTTTCTGGTGCAAATAAAGAGAAGAGGCTACCAAATGCCTTCATTTCAGCCAAAAATCGGGCCATAAGTATAAACAACTTTTTTGGAGACAAGGGAACGGTTGGAATTATTTTTAATATCATTTTTCCCTTGCTAATTGTCACTCTCTGATGTAAAACCCCTAATGTACAATCCAACCCCATCATTCAGGAGCAAGAAACAGGCTGTATTGGGAATCAATATTGCATTTTATTAAACTAAAGAGTCAGTTCAAAGGTGGTCGAAATCAACCTACTTGTAAAATCCCACTAAATCTAGAACACAGGCATTTATTCACATGGATCCTATATATATATTTCTAAAAATCTGTTTCTGAATAGCACAATGCAATGTATATGTCCTTACATAACACTTGCCAGTTAATATAGATTGTGTTTTCGCTACACGTGCATACATCCCTTTGCACATATTTTCTCTTAAGTGTTTATATCAGAGGAAAGTTACACAGAAAAATGCCACCTCTGCGAATAAGATTTTCCTAAGGTAAAATGTGCTTCAGGTTTGCTTATGGATAATACCCAGGGTCTCTGGTATCTCCAGATATTATACCAACTTAGCTCCCATCTATTTGGAAATAGGTTTCCCTTTCTGCAGCCTAATTCATGTTTTAATTTTCAATTTAAATACTCTCTGATTTTCACACACTATTTGATATCAGAATTTCTGACTGTTGTAATCTTTCCATCGCTGCCTAAAAACATTGACATTCCCAGAGAATACACCCATTCATTTCATATGTCAGAACTATTTTAGCATGTGACAGGGGTGTATTCTGAACAATTTGGACACATAAACATATTTTCTTCCATCTCCTAGAAGCAATATTTCATATCACTGAAATATGGATTTGTAGATTCCCATGATCCTCACGAGTATAGGGACAAGCAATATGCGGTTGTGGGATTAAATATGATGAAATTATTCATAGTTATATAATGTTTTCATTATTGCTGCATTGATGAAGTGACCGGGAGCTGCCAAGTACATCTCAACATTCGATTTTTAGTGTGCAGTTTGACTAAGAAGCCCAACCTAAGACAGCCTTCCCCAAACCAGATGGATTTTGCCAGTTTACGGTCCTATCCTTTGGGCTTGTTTGGGGCTCCCTCCACATGACAGCATCCAATAGACCATGGCCTTTCACCTTGCTAGGGAATACTTGGACTACATAGCCACATGCAGTTCAAGCTCGGAGGAACATCTTCAAAACCTAATGGTCACCTGCAGTCAGCTGAGAAAGTAGAACTTGCATCAAACCCAGCAAAGTGTCACCTGGCCTGATCTCCTTTGAAATACCTGGGTTTCTGGGTAAGGAATGGGAAATGCTTTCCCCCTGGTGCCAAACTAGAAGTGATACAAATGGTGATGCAGCCAGTCTTGAAGAAGGACTTTGTACCTTCCTAGGCCTGGTCGGCTAATGCCGCCATTTCATGCCACAGTGTTCAAAGATTGCCAGCCTGTTAACTGATAGGCTTAAAAAAAGAGCACTTCACCCATCTTAAAATGGGATGAACATGCCCAAAGAGGCTTTTTTTCAGCAACTTAAAGAGTGCCTATGTAAGAGTCCTGCACTCATCATGCCTGATTTTTCCAAAGAGTTTATCTTGCAATCTGACACCTAAACCATCGGGGGTTGTGTTGTCCCAAATGGAAAAGGTAGAAGAAAGACAAATCATGTTAATTACTAGAAAGGTACAACCTCGAGCAATGAACTACTCAATAACAGAACTGGAGCTTTGTCAATCAAGTAGGTGGTCTACAGCCTCCACTACTACCCTACAGTGCAGAAGTTCAAACTTGTAATGGACCACATCCCCTAATTCTGGCTGGCTTAGAATGAAGATACCAAACTCTGAGTCTTAAAATGGCTCTTGACTTATAAACCATTCTTGTTCTCAGTTGTACACAGTACAGGGTTAAAACAAGACAATACAGAGTTCTTATCCCAGTAACCTCAGCCAAATAGTCTACATGGACTAGGGACAGAGGCAAGCGACTCAGAGGAAAGGGAGGAGGTGTGTGACAAAGCCATCATCCATAGCCCTTTTAGAATGGGTTGAGACCGCTTCTCCAGGAATGGTGGAAGGTGCAGGAAGGCAACCAGAGGCATCCTTAGCCCTAAGGGAAACCACAGCCAAATGGGACCCAATTCATGTTCCCTTCCTCTTCATTGCTAGTATGTGTATTTGCAGACCCTTTTCAACAGCCTTTCCTGGCCAATATTTCTTGTTGTTTACAGGAAATCCCAGCATGAGACCAAAGAACAACAAACAATGCTCAGCAAGAAGGAATAGGCCAAAATGACTGCACCGAAAGTTCTGACAATGATAAAAGTCTGAAAATGAATACCACCAAAGGTTCGAACACCAAAAGTTTGAACCTTTGCTGGTATGCATTTTAGGTAGGTAAAAAAAAAAGCCTGCGGGGGCTGCAGGGGTGTCCCCCGCAACACCCAGCTCACCATAATATACAGTATAGTGAGTGGGAGTTGCGGGGGACACCCCTGCAGATGCCAAAAAAAAAGGACCCTGTGGCACCGGTTCCCGATCACGGAAGTGAAAGGGAACCGGCGCCACAGGCAGACAATGTGAAGGAAAGAAAGGTAAGTAGGGGGTATGTTGGGGGTGTGTTGTGGGTGTGATGTGGGTAGGGATCTATGTATGTACGGTGTTGTAATGAAAATGTTTGCATGGGAAATATACGAACATTTGTGGTGCGTACATTTTTCATGCAAACATTTCTGTTGCTGACTTTTCCGCGACTGACAAATCACGTAGATCCAACAAGAAGACCAGCATCAGCACTCCGGAGAGAAGAAACTCCTCAACCTGATGGAGACATGAGCACACGAGCAACCCGGCTCATGCGAAAGAGTGCTGCTTGAGTCAAGCAACTGAACAGAAAATAAACCAGCATTAGGAGCCTGCCTAAGTCTGCCAGTAAGCCCGCACTGCCAAATACACCCCCCTAGGCCACCATGGACAGACAAGGGACATAGAGCCCTCTTACCCCAAAATTATTACAACAGTGCCCGGGGATGGACCCCGAACCACAAACTGGGACATTAATCTTCTGCTGGCACCATGGTCATTGCACGACAAGCCAGTGCAGAGAAAGGGACCAGGGCTTAACTCCTTTTTTAAGATGTTCCCATGCACATACACAATTCTGGAGGGAAAGGCATGATTGGATTGGCCATGCATAGTTGTCCAATAAGTACA
This sequence comes from Ambystoma mexicanum, assembly GCF_040938575.1. NCBI lineage: Eukaryota > Metazoa > Chordata > Amphibia > Caudata > Ambystomatidae > Ambystoma > Ambystoma mexicanum. Next base: position 972,115,360 of record NC_090933.1, on the reverse strand, counting down.
GAGGTAAAATGATTTAAGCAGGGGACAGGGAATATGAAGTGTTGGATTTCCAGATGATGTCAACAGCAGGGGTGGACCAAGAGACCAGCAGGAGGAAGGAAGGACAAGCTTGTGGATGAGACTGATGGGGCAGGTGGACATTCCTCAGGTGTGATAATATGCATGCAGTGTGTGTCTTTTTGTGACAGATGTGGGGCAATGTTAGTTTAAGGTGTGAGTGTGAGACAGCCGGTTCAGAGAGAAAGGCGAGTGACTGAGTAGTTGAGTGGATGGAGTTGTAGCGTGGGAGGTGAAGGAATGATAGTATGGGAGGAGACGGAGAAGTAATGTGGGAGAGTAGTAGTGTGGGAGAGTTTGGCATATTACTGTGGGAGAAAGAGGAGAAGTGGTGTGGAAGGAGGATGAGAAATAGTGTGGGTGATGGAAGAGCAGAAGTAGTTTAGGAAGAGAAATAGTAGAGTAGTAGGAGGAGAGGTAGTAGTGTAGTAGAATGGTTAGTAGTGTGGAAGGAGTTATGCTAGTGTGGGGGGAGTGACAGTAGTGTGGGGGGTATAAGAGTTCATGTAAAAGGATGGAGCATGAAAGAGGAGGAAGGAAACAAATGAGGGCAAGAAGGCTGGTGGGGAGGAGACATGGGAGAGGAAGTAGATATATTAGAAGGTTAAGGTGACAGTGGTTGATAGTGAAACCAGGTGAATCGTACAGAGCAATTACAAGACACAACATTATTCCCAATTAGAACACTGAACTTTGGTCAGAGTAGAGAAAGATCGGAAGTCCCTGAGGGAGTCAGCATTTAGGGAAAACATTGTTAGACTAAGCCAGAATTTAGACAGTAGGGTTCAAAAAATGGTAGCAATAACCAAGGTTACGGAAAACTGGGTTAGAGAGAAGGATTGTTGCAAGGCAGGAGAGGAAGGGACTGCCCTAGCACCCACAAGACCCTAGCACCCAAAAAGACATTAATAAAGAACCTTTAACTGTCAGTCCAACTCAGATTGTTTTCAGAGTGATCTGTAAAAAGTGCCAGATTATAAAATTCGGATTTAAGGACTATGAATGAAATCTAACCATTGTGTGACTTCACTTTGATATCCTATAGTGAACTGGATTATGCCATCAGTTTAAATGTGACCTCCCTTCACCTCTGAATCCTGGAGAGGATCAACCCAGTAGTCAATTTCCAAGTCTTTGACTTGAAGGCGCATATTCAAGCTGTGGTGCACACTCACAGGATGAACATTTCCACAGATGTATTATGTCCTGCATGGGTATGCATGAATTGAGCAAGTTAGTGCTTTTCAACGCATGTGTGATGCACAATTCTTAACTGGCATGCAGCCTCATGCCGACACTGGAAGTATGTCATGGTACGCATCTGTGAAGTGGACAGGTGTAGAAATTAGCTCTTGATACAAAGGGGGTTTGTCCTGACGTCTGTGTTTCTGGGGTCTACTTATTAAATTCAGTAAAACTAGACTTGTTCTGTCATGTAACTTGCATGCAAATGTATTCAGTATGCAAAAGTGCTCATGAAATTGAGAGTGCAGAGAAAAATAGAGGATACAGCTTTCATTTATTTGGCTGTTCATGCCTTTTTTCAGTCATGCATTTGAATTTCTTTTATGATTTTTTTGTTGAGATCCAGTTTATTACGGATAGTTTGTTCTTAACATTCAAAGAACCTTAACATAGCTGAATTGGCAACTGAACAAATGTGTGCAAAGCTATAACAAAGTAGTGATTTGGTATTAATGTGTAACCACCACCTGTAGTAACAAGTGATAGTTAAAATGCAAAATACAACCAGATCTGTCCGTTTTTGGAAACAAAGTACACTTGTGTGGTTGCAATGTGAGATGCTGACAGCAAAGCATCAGACAGGAACACTAGCCAGTTTGATATGGTGAGGGCATGTGAGGTACATTCATGCACACCTCCTCTATGGGTTGTTGAATTGAGCATGATTATTGCATCATCTCCACTCAGCAGCTGAGACTGAAACATGTGTTTGGTCAAGGCAATTTAGCACATTCAACTATCTGGATCAACATTAGGACCTCTCAGGCCACCGAACGAGGAGGCATGAATAGTATGCATCACACCATTTGTTTGTGTTGGGAGTGACAGCATTGGTGCTTGATCCTCAGCAGCAGGTGCATATATGTGTTGCATGCTTTCATGTTGGACTGTCAGGGGTGCATAGTGCATGATAGGGTAAAATGGAGATGTGCCTATGGTGCTACGGGCACATGTGGACAGGTGCCTTTTCCATGCCCTGCCTGCAGGTACATTTGGGTCGCTCCTTCATTGTTATGTGAAATGAGTTTTTGTCATGTGTATGTGGTCACACATCAATGTGCTATGTTCACATGTGTATGCCGCATCATTGTAACTTGTCAGTTACTTTCACTGGATTCATGTATATTTCCAAGCATGGGCCTGTGTTTGTGAGGCAGTTCCTCATTGACTAATGCTGACATCATGCTACTGATATCATTTAGAAGAGTACACATGCATTGACACTTATAATATATTCCTATGCTCTATGTTCCCTTTTCCACAGTTGCAGTGGCTGAACAAGTGTGTGTGACCTGTGGTGTGGAGCTGCATCCCATGGACAAGACCTCGAAATGTAGTTGTAGACCCCAGGAATGCCCAGTTGTATCCACCTCCTCTGTGGGTGATATGCCTGGGGGAGCATCCCATTCAGATGGCACTGCTAATGACGAGGAGTCCCAGGATCCCATTGTTGTCGACACCTCAGCAGCAGAAGGACACGGTGGCAAGGACAATGCCACACAGTGGCCCCAAGGCATGGAGACCTCATCAAAGGTGTTTGTGTTGATGGAGGAAGAGAAGGAGGAGGAAGCTATCGCAGGTATGCCCACCATGCCAGGTAGGGCTACCAAGGGGGATGTGCGGGCTGCACACCTGGCCTTGAGACAGTAGACTGTGCAGTCCACTGTGGAGGGGTCAGCACAACCTCATCTCCCTGGGCCATCTGCTCCAGCACTACCCAGCTTCACCGATGTCTTCACCCAGAAAGAGCTTGCACTTCCAGTCGATGATGTCATTCGGGATTCAGTGCTGCCACTGCTGATGGGTGACTTGAGAAGGCATGCAATTATCATTGATGCTGTGCATGCAACTCATGCAATGCTTGTAGAGCATCATGGCCAGATGGGCCACCTCTGGACCCAACTGGAAACAGCACTGCTTGCCAGTGGCCTCAATGTAGAGGCCACTGCATTAGCCCCTCCTCCTCCTCATGTGTGTCCCAGTCAAACTTAACTGAAGCCTCCATGCCATCTACCACCATAACCTATTGTGCACCTGCCCCGCCATCAGTGATTTTGGATGTTCCTGTGTCTCTGGTGAAGGTACAAATCAATACTGTGGCAGATGAGGTGGTCCCTGAGCCTGCCTATGCACATACAGGGGAACGGGGTGAGGAAGAACACCAGGCAATTGATAGCAGTGCAGGTGCTCTACTCCCCCGATGCAGACTGTCATCCAGTTGAGGGGAGACACCTTGCGAGACAGCAGGAGATGTAGTTGGTGAGGAGTCAAATCCTTGATAGCTTTGCTAGCAGGAGGAAGCAAGAAGGTGCACACATGATGCAAGTGTGGCACGAGGCACAATGGCACCTGCAGGCCATGGTTCTTCACAGTTGGCTTTTGTAAGGCAGCAGGACAAGTAGAGGCAGCCGGCACATGAGGCAGAGATTGCCAGGGCGAGACTGCAGAGAGGTTGGTGCATGCATGACTTGCTATCCTGGAGGCGAATTGCAGGGCAGGAGATTGAGTCGAGGATGAGGGAGGCCCTGCAAGCCCTCCAGGAAAAAATGGAGACCCTCCTGCAAGTGGCAGATGTGGATGGGGAATCGACCTTGGCTGAGGAATTACAGGAGATTAGCATGGACTAGCCCGCTGACTTGTGCATATAATTCAGTAGTTGAAGATTTCCTTTGGTTTATTTATTATTTCCATGACTAATATTATTCTTTTCTAGTACATAGTTTTGTATGAATACATTTATATTTTAATATTCAACACCAACGCCTGCCGTCTCTTTGTGCCATGTGCAGCATGTTTTGGCTGGCTGGTGTCTGCAGGATTTTGTGCTTCTTTGTTCATGTGCACGTTTTGTTTGACCATGATCTCCAACTAAGTATGTCCTATGGCTGTCATGAGGGTTTAGGGCACACTCTGTGGGTCATATTGGTACTGCCCTATTTTCTGGAGGACATGTGTGCATGCTCAGTATGATGCATTCATGGCCAATGAACATATGTGGACAATGGAAGTTGTAGGGAGATAACATGTTAGGAGTTGCATGTGTTTCACATCTTTGTCATATACATCTGTTGCTTGGCTACTTCCTTGCTTTGCAGTACAGACATACTGGTAATGAATGTATATGGTGTGCGTGGCTGTGTCAAACATGTATGCTGTGGTTGCCCTGGCATTTCATTTGTAAATTATTTTCATGGTGTTGAGTCATGTTGGGGCATCGTTTGGGGCAGGTACGGTGGTATTACTTTGATTGACTAACCCATATGGCCATGTGGGCATGTGTTTCACAAGTAGGGAATGGGCCATCGCAAGGGTTAGGGTAGCAAGGTACGGTTGCCTGATGCCAATCATGGTGCAGCGGCATTGCATATTTGCTGTCAGTGTATCAGTGTTGGTTGAGTGTGTTTTGGAATGTGTCTCTACTGGTGGTGATGTGGGCAGACATTTAGATATGTGTATTTTATTATGATTCTATGGGTCTCTTATTGTATTTGGGTATTCATTTCTTTAGGTATCAGGCCAGAAGTGCCACAGAGCAGGGGTATTTGTGGTATCTGGTGATGGCTCATTCACCATTGCCCATTCACTTCTCCAGATTTCAGATTCTTGAATGTTGTGTTCCTTAATGCTACCACAGCAGGTAATGTGGTCCATTGTCACTTGCTTGTCCATGTGGGTGTGCCCACACTTACAAAACAGGAATATCTTATTGCCATTGGGGATGACAAGAAGGGATGTGGTCTCACTCTGATTCATTGGGCTACACACCTCACATCTGGACTATGTCACCTGATCATCAAGGGACCAAAGCGTTGCTGCGGAAACAATATGGTTGGCTGTTGTTGTGCAGCTGTGTGTGATACAAGGGGAAACCATGGAAGTGGTGACAGTGAACTGGGTCATGGTTATCAAGATGTATAGCTGGCAAGTGATATTGCAGTTGCAACAATTATAAGGCTAACAACACCATCATCCTGAACAAGGCCCACACGCCTATTTGTCACCTTGTAGGGACAGTGAATGGGTGTGGGCACAAGGGAAAATACAACCACATTCTTACAGGCCATGAACAGTAAGGATGTGAAATTAACTATCGTACTCAGCCTGATGACATTTCAGATAGTGCAAGAGCTAAGACATAGAAAAGGAAGGGAGGGGGAGAGTGGGAAGGAAATGAAAACAAACAGACGACTACCGTACTAGGCCTGACGACATTTCTGGTAGAGCCGGAGAAAACAAAAGGTGAGGAAGAGGGGTGCAGAAAGGGAGGGGAGGAACAAAACAAGCGACTATCATACTATGCCTGACAACGTTTCTGATAGTGCTGGAGGGAGGGGGGGACACTAAAGGTATGGAGGAGTGACAGACAAGGTTGCTATCATATTATGTCCAGAGACAATTCTGATAGAGTAAGTGAATAGAAGAAAGTAAGAGGAGGAGGGAAGGAGGGGAGGCGGGGAGGAGATAGTAAAAGGGAGAGGGGAGGAGAGAACAGAGAGTAAGCAGTCAAAAAGAGTGGAGAAGCAAGAGGGGAGAGCGAATACAACTGCAGAAGTCAGTAGTAAAACATAATGTTGCAAGCCAGGATACAAGATGAAGATGGGAACAGCATGATTCAGGGTCACCATGAGTAAAAGATGCAAAGGAAATCCAGCATGAGAGTTGAGAAAGGGTAACGCACTGTGAATCAATGACATCCATAAAAGTACCTCTGCAAGCAAGATGTTTCAATGGATATTCATTCAGACATTTCACATTTCATCCAACTCCTGGTGTCACTACTGTGCACTAAAAGAGTAAGAGTGGGCGTTGGGGTGATGTGTATTTGGGGTGCATTACTGTGATGTGGCACCTTGTTGGGCAGGTAATGTGTGGGAGAGGAGTGGACGTAAAGTGATGCAGATTTTGGGTGCACATTAGGGGAGGTAATCGGACAAGGGTGGACCTGTGAGTTTGGCCTTAATGTAGGGTGTTGAGGTGCAGATTAGTGGAGGAGCTGGGACTGCAGAGAACTTGTGTGTGCTGCCTTCATGTAGGGTGTTGAGGTTCAGATTAGTGGAGGTATTGGGACGATGGTGGATATGTGATTTCGGCCTTCATGAAGGGTATTGAGGTGCAGATTAGTGGAGGTGCTGGGATGAGGGTGGACTTGTGAGTATGGCTTTATTGAAGGGTATTGAGGTGCAGATTAGTGAAGGTACTGTGACAAGGGTGTACTTGTGGGTTCATCCTTAAAGTAGTGTGTTGAGGTGCAGATTAGTGGAAGTGCTGGGACGGGGAAGACTTGTGAGTACTGCCTTAGTGTAGGGTGTTGGGGAACAGATTAGAGGAGGTACTGGGGCATGGATGGACATACGAGTTTGCCCTTAATGTAGGGTGTTGAGGCGCAGATTAGTGGAGGAGCTGTGGGTGTTGGGGCACACATTAGTGGAGGAACTGAGACATGGAATTTGTGGTCGCAGAAGAGGAGTGGAAGTAATGGTGATTGCTGGTAAGTAAACCTTGATTACGTCTTTTCCATGGGTCTGACACAAAAGTTGTTTGAAAGCACAATGGTCATTTCACGCAGGATTTTTTTGTCGGGGTGGCAGGAGCTATTCATATTCCTTTGCACTGCTGGTTTATTCACGCATTTAATTCCAGAAATGAGTTTCCAGCTCTGTACATTCGGGTGGTGCTGCACTCGCACTAACTGCTTTGCGCCGTGTAAGTGTTTTTTTGTTTTATTATTAGGTTCTCAGTGTGCTCCATTTTAAAGAAGTTTGAATATTTGATTTCCGTGGAACATAATTCTAAGCTGTTAATAAAAGTATAGTTGAAGGACCGCTTTGCTGGAAAGGAACATTACCTTCATTTCCCTTTGTTGCACAGCACTGCGAGCGGACGAAAGCTCTTGCTGTGGTGCCCTCGCTTCCTGGAGGAGGCAGAGCCTGACCAGGCCACGTGACTGACCACGTGACACGCTTCCATCATTTATTGAAGGACCAACCACCCTTGCGCCATAAAGCCCACAGTGAGGACAAGGGCGGAGCATTGTCAGCACTGTTTGTCTGCTGTTTGGCTCTGAGAGGCGAGTGGAGTACCGTGTAGGAATCCCAGTAGAGTGGCGGATTCTGAAATGCCTGTGTATTAGCCTATCAAGCAGTTCTCTGGTAGACTGTGGAGGAATTCTCCTTGATCCCAGGTACTGTCCCACAACCACTGCCCTTGTCAGGTTCCAAACCTTTATGGTTGCTAATTGGAACCCTGTATGTGCTTTTACACCACGCTAAGTGGATCCACTTTTGGGTCATCGCCTTGTTTAGTTGGACATTGGGGAGGAGAGACGGACTAAGGCTGCTCCTCAAGCCATCAGGCGTTCCCAAGGCAGTACGATTTTAGGTCATTTAGCTCGGAGTTGATATAAGCGAATATTATAAAGTGATTCAGAAGTGTAATATTAAACCCTTTACTGGGCTATTGTGTACTTCCCTTTTATGTTTAACTGTGCGTCGTGTCATATTTTATAACTTTAGCGTAAAGATCGATTTTACCATTTTCAATATTTAAAGGTTATGTATACCTTAAAAACAGGGTTGCCGTGCATGCAGGATCGAGCTCCCTGTAATAGCAATATTTGCACAACGCCGAGTAGCGCGGTGTTAAAAAAACCTCCACACACACCGGTAAATGATTCCATTCCTAAATCAAATGAAAAGCCTAAAAGCCTCACTCGAACCTCGAAAAAAACATTATTCTGACGCCAATCAACAAAACCCCTGTTCAGAATCGTGACATTCGTAACTTTTATGAAAAAATGACTAATGGTATGTTCCAAGTGCTGTAACGAATACAACATCTAACCCTAATGAAACCATTTTACCTCATTTGTCCAATGTTGTGTCACAAAATCCATTAACTCCACCAATTAATCTTAATGTGCACAACCTTTGTGTTACCATTTCAGATCAAACTATCTTAGCCTTGCCACAGTCACCTAATAAAATCATTAAACGTACACACAATTTTTCAGTAGTTGAAGAAGAATCCTTGAACGAGGTTGAAGTAATAGCCAATGCTGATGGTGCTATAGAAGGTGATGTCCCAGGTGTGAATGGTTCTATGGTGTGTGAAGCCCCTAAAGAAGTAGTGGAAGTTATCTCAAAGGAGGTTCTGATGCCAGATAGTCCTGTACATATAGATAGCAGAGATCTAGAAAGCTCGAGAGTGTCGGTTCTGACGGATTATAATCAACCAGGTTCCATGGATTCAACAAGACAGGTCAAGGATGTTTCTTTCATACAACCTACACCACGACGCTGTCTATCCTCAAGGAAACCGTTTGAGCCTTCACCAAATCTGGCTCTTCTGGAGATCACATTGGGGGCCATAAATACTACTATAAACAGTCTATTTAAGTTATTTGAATCCCTAGATCACAAGATTACTTTTCAAGCAACTAAGCTAGATCAGATTGGGGATTGGATGAGAAATGGCTCACATAATTTTGTCAATGCTTCTACTATGAAAAACTTAGATCAAAGAATATCATCTTTAGAGACTCATTGTTTTTCTCGCCAAGTTGTTGAAGAATCTGCTGGCGTAAGCATTGTGCAGCGACTCGCGAATCTAGAGTCTCTGCGCAAGCCTCCAGTCATACCTGAGTCGGTTTTACCCTCATTTTCCAAAATTATCCACGCTATAGAGTGCGTGGAAGACGTGGTGGAAAAGAAAAATGATTCTTGGGTTAGTGTAGATTCACCCGAGAGGAGTGCTTCCCAAATTCCTGTTAATGCCAACTCTCGTGAAGTTTCCAACCAGCAAATACAAAAGAGAGACCCTAAAACAATGCTCGGTAAAAAATGCTAATTTGTGGAAAATAAGTTAACGCTAAGAAATAAGAATACTCAATCCAAGCTTAAAAAACAACAAAAGCAAAACACTTCTGTAGCGGTATCAACAATTCCTGATTGTGATACAGCAGTCCCAATAAGGGTACCACGAGAAAATGTAACTAATGAATTGATCTCTTCCTCGTTGGGTTCGGCTGTAAGTGAAGATGCATCGGTCAGATCCGTTCCTTCCCCGGTCATTCCTATTGAGGTGCACAATTTATCTTCAGGATATGATACATTGAATGAGCTTCTAGACTTGTTGTCCCATAACCCAGATGTGACTTTGTCAGGTCAACCTGCAAAGTCTGCAGAAACCTTGACGCATACACATACTAGAGTGATGATAATGGGCATTGACAAGCCATCCGCCTCAATTGCTGCCCCGTTGCCAGGTTTTGAAGATCGATTATCCACTCTCAAAACAGCGGTTGATACCTACCTTTTGAGAAGGTTAACGGAGGTGCTGCCTGAGGTTATTCCACCTACTTTACAGTCCCTCCGTATACATAAAGCTCCTCTCAGCAGCGGCCATTTAGATTTTTCATCTAAAGAATTGGCAACGACTTGTTCGAAAACCAAAATAGCGCCATGTACTCGCGATATAGCCGCACAAAACACTCAAAAGAGTCTTAACAACCGTAAGATAAATTCCAAATCTCATACGAATGACAAAAAAGACTCTGTTACACAGATATTTCAAATATTCCACACCCTGATCTTGAAATGTTGAGATGGTGCATTTCCTAAATATGACCTATGTTGTGCAAGTGTGTTAAACATCTTTGGTGATGTTGAGGGCTTGGAAGTTATATCCTCTAGTGACATAGATCAAATTGAATTTCTCTGTGACAGAAATCTATCCATTGTTCGGTTGTGGATTAAATCGGGGATAGTTCGTAACACTTTATGGAATGCTAGAATGGATCTATTTAACTTGGGCTTTCTATTAGCCCAGGACCCAGCCCGTCAGACCCTTCAGGAGTCGGACAATAAAGGGCCAATTATAGGTCCTGTAGTAGAACCTGTTTGTGCATGCCACTTTTGTGTTACAGATAATGTTTCAAATTTACTGACTTACGTCTAATACTCCTAATACTAATACTAATACTAATAACCACGAACAAGTGTTACAAATGTTGAAATCTCGTTGGCTAGCTGGAATACGTGAGGTTCTTATCACCTTCAATGGACACTAAATGATCAGCTAAATAAGTATGACATTGTAGCCCTACAAGAAACGTGGTTGTTGCAATCTCCCATATGGGATGATCATGATCTTATTTTACTACCAGTTGAATTTCTTGGTAGAGGTAGGCCTACTGCTGGCTTGGTAGTGGCAGTGAAATCGAGCAGGGGTTCCAAAATCTCAGCATGGCAGGCTCCTAACAAGTTTATGCAGTTGGTCAAGGTCACTTTTGGCCTAGAAACATATGCTTTGATTAACCTCTATCGAAATCCAGTTGGTATTATTGATGACACTTTTTTATGCTGCTCTATCTCTTCTTTTTGAAACAATTGCTATCATGACAAAATTTCTGGTATTTTGGTAATGGGCGATTTTAACCTCGCGTGTTTTCAGACAACCAAAATGGGTAAAAATACTGATGGTTTGAGATGGAAGTCCTTCATGAAAGATCTTAATTTAAAGATGGCAAATGGTGCAATTCTGGACAACATTCCTCCAATGAACTACTTGAGAGAGAGAATATTCCAAATCTACTATTGATTATATTTTTATGAGTAACAGTATTTTCATGAATACCGGTAAATTTGTTGTTGTTAAACAGACACAAAGTGATCACCATTTGCTCTCTTTATTACAGGATGAATAATGCTGAATCATATGTTGATGTGCTAAATATTTTTAGGAACATCTGTCCTGTGCATAACAAGTCTTCTAAGAATCACACTCATGGTTTTGATATGGCCCTTTATGAGCAGAAAAAAGCTTATAGAAAAGAGATCAGGAATGTACGAAAACTTCCTATGATTGATCAGATTAAAGCTATCAAAGTTGCCAGCTGTAGATATCGCAACTGGGTACGATCTAAAAAAGCGGTTTTATTTCAATTGGATAGTGAAAATCTTTTAGCAGCATGCTAGAACAAGAACTCTGCCCAGGTGTGGGAGTTACTAAATAAATGTAATACAGTTCCCCAAGTTAATTCACAACTCAATGGAGTCACAGAGACTCAATGGGTTAACCACTTTACCAAACTTTATGCTGACGACAAGATGAACAGTTACAATTATAATAGCAGCTTGGTGAGCTGTTGTCATTTGCATTGTTCAGAATCAATTGTGGAGGATTGTATTAATAAATTGTCCTCTTCAAGAGCAGCAGGCCCTGATAGCCTTACAAATTATATGTTTAAACAAAACCCAAATGAGTGGGCGAGCATCCTAAATAATGCCTTTCACCACATCATGCAAGCCAAAGTAATGCCTGATTCATGTCGAACATCCTTGGTTGTACCAATATATAAAAAAGGTGACCGTAAGGACCCTAAAAGCTATCGACCGATTGCGCTATTGGACGTTCCGGGCAAAATTTTCTCTAGGATGGTCCTAAAAGAATTCAATGAGTGGACGGTGAAAGTTGGGCAACGTGATCCAGCTCAGACTGGATTTGTAGCTGGTCTTGGAACCGCTGTAAACTTGATTACTTTAAATGCCATCAGGTACCAAGCTCAAATCAAGAAACAACCAATCTATTTTGCATTCGTGGATCTCCATTCCGCATTTGATTCAGTGTCAAGACCAAAACTTATGGACAAATTGGTCAAGACGGACTGTCCTTCGAGCCTAACTGACATTATTTTTGCTCTTCTCTCTCAGTCAAAGGTATTTATAAGATTGAATATGGAGGGTCTCTTGTCAAAACCAGTTGTAACTAATAGAGGATTGAAACAGGGATGTATATTAGCCTCAGCGCTTTTTAATTATTTTATTAATGATGTTCGTTGGATTTTTACTAAAGTAGTGGCTGATGCTCCTAAATTGAATGGTGTGAAAATCAACGCCCTTTGGTATGCAGACGACCTTGTTTTAGTTTCCAAAACCCCGAGTGGTTTACGTAATCTTCTGTCCGCACACTGCTGTTATTTTAGAGATAACAAATTGGTGGTAAACAGCAACAAAATGCAAATTGTCATGTATGTACCTAAGGGCGCTTGTAGACATAAGTTGTAATGGAAAACAGAAAATACCATTTTACAAGTAGTCCCACATTATGTCTATTTAGGTCTCATTTTTGATGGTTGCCCTTCACACCATTCGCAAATGTGCAAAATAGAACAGAAGCTAACCACTGCTATATATCAAACAAGATTGTCACCAAATACGGCATTAATTTTCTACAAAGTCTGCTATTATATATTGGAATCAGAATGTAGTAGCCACTATACTATATGGCTTGAAAACATACAATACAATTCCATCGAAATTCTTGAACTCATTGGAAGCCAGGTTTTGGCGTGCTACTTTACACCTTCCACAAAGTATCCCTGGAGTATTGATCCGCTATGAACTAGGCTTGATTTCGTTAACTGCCTTGTACAATTGGCGTTTATGTGCCCTGTTTCGTAAATGTCTTTTGTCTTCATGGAATAATACCACAATAGCCACTATTTCTAGCTACTTACTTAACTCATCTGAAGTGTTTCTGAAACAGTGGTCTAGGAATATTCTTATTATCATGTTGAATGCTGACATTTCTCTTGACATTCTCGTATCTAATCCTGAGCGAGCTAAAAAGAAACTTTATTTAATGGACTGGATTGATACAAGGGCCAAATGCTTACAATATAAAGATTTTGACACCTCAGTATTTGTTCCAAAATGTTATAGAGTTACAGCTTCTTACTTATGCTTGGCACCATCCGCAGCCACAAGAAATGCTATATTACGTCTAAGGTTTAATCTCTGGCCTACTCGTGAGGTTAAAGCTAGAAGAAAGCAGATTGCTTCAGACGCTAAATGGTGCCGTTTTTGTAAAAATAATGCAATTGTTGAAACATTACAGCATATAATCATTGATTGTCCAGAACCTACAAATTTGAGGAGAACTCACTTTGTTAAACATCTTGCGTATTTTGCACAAATTGACCCTAAAAATCGATGGGTTGCTTTAGCAGCTACTTAATGCATGAGCATCAGATTAGCAACGATTAATTTTCTGATGGCATTGAAAATGGAATGAATGGTATTTAATGTTCCTTCTGACTGTATTCCTAAAATGTCTTGAACATGAATATGACTTTTAAAGTTTTTATGTATTTTCTACTGTCCATTTCTTATATGATCATTTTAAGGGTTGTATCATGTTGTTGTAATTGAAATTGTAACTATAATTGTGTTTTGTTCTTTTAGTGTAAAAACATGTTTTTCTCTTGGAATATTTGGTAATAGAAGTGATAAGATTGTATTAATTGAAAAAGTTGATTTATTTCGACTATATTCAATAAATAAAAAAATAAAAAAATAAAAAAAGTATATATATTCCTATAGCATTTTCTGCAAGACATGCGTTCATTTTTTTAAACCGATTTTAGTCCTAGAGTATTTTTGTTTTCTGTCTGCATTGTCTCTTAGCCATACATTTCTTACAAACGCTGACAGTGCATCTTTGACCAGCACAGTGCTCTACCAGCGGTTGGCAGGAGGATGCCAGGTGTAGCAACCGCTGGAGAATGCCAGGTGCACCAACTGCTACCCTGCCGACCCCAATTGTGGTCCATGAATCAAGTACTTTTTCTAAGTCATTGGGGTGGTATTGCAGAAGATTTTCAGTGGTGCAAGTGAAATTACAACTTGGGTAAACATTGCCCTACAGCAGAAACATACGGGCTGATTTACAAATCGTTTTTCCATTGGCTTTCCCCATGGAAAAACACTTTTCTAAATGAGTCCATCATGTTTTCAATGAGCTAGGACTAGGGCAAATGTTAGCCTGGTGCAAAAATGCATTGAGCAAATATGTTTTTGCACTGGGACATGTTTGTCGTAGTAATGATTGCACTTGTGCCAGGGCGAATATTCTGTAATATTGTCCAAGCTATGATAACTATCGTAACCTTTAAAACTAAAGTAGAAGACGAATATTTGAATCCTATTCTAATTTAGGAATTAAAAAAGCACATTGTAAACAAAAACTCCAAAAATTGTGCCGTACTGTGGTGCAGAATAAAGCAGGACTTCAGCAAAGTACCTTAACGCGTTCTTAACACTGTCCGGCGTTTTGAAGGAATCCAAATGTCTTCCGTTGTGGTTTGTGGTTTTCGAGGTTTAGGGATTTTATTTAACAGGCCTCGGCTTTCATCATATTAAAATACCTCGTGCTGTCTTTTTGCGTAGCGAGAATGCGCGCATTGGTGCAGCCACCCTGCGCATGGTAACTTGGAGTGCTCTGTGAACTATGCGACTCTGCTCAGGATTTTACTTCGCTTCCCAGGAGGTCGCTTTTATTTTCGTTTAAATCTCGCATGTTCAGGAGCCAAGAGAGTCCTCTGAGATAGATTTTATATGTCGCCCACGAAGAAGTCTGGATTTCCTGAACCTCTGAATAATTAAAGACATATCTTTTATGGCAAACTCTACCCATGGGTCTTTAAAACACCCATTACAAACCTACCTGCTGTATATGATTTCGATGGTCAGCATTTTCTGCCACAACTGCCAGATTTCAGCCTCGAGTGAGAACGCTTTTATGTAAAATCAAGACAGTGCCATCAAAAATATGAGGCCAGAGTTCAGAAACCTTTCACTGGTGTAAGTGCAGTTTTGCATGATATTAGCACGACGGCAAGCATTGCTCTAGTGCCAAAAACAAAACGGTTAGATGCATGTTAGACTAGGACAAATATTTACCCTGGTGAGAAAAATACATTGAAAGACATTTTTTTTTTCCACTTGGGCAATTGTAGTCCCAGCGCAAAGTGCACTTACACCAGTGCAGAGGTTCGGTAGTACCTAGTGCAAAAGGTATTACTAAACGTTTGCCCTATTGCAAATACCATGCAAAATGACGCTTTCACCATTACAATGTTTCTATAATATGGCCCCAAATATGTATGCTACCAATCTGACAAACTACTTTTTGTGAAATGCTCTATAAAGTGGCTCTATAAAAAGTGTGTATGTCAGACAAAGTAGCAACAGGCCTCTTATTGGTACCAATGAACAGACAGATTGATAATGTAGAGGAGCAGGTAGACGCTTTCTCACTAGTTCCCGCCCCCTCACTGGCGTCATACTGGAATAGTCGGAGAAGAGCAGTAAATGGGACCCCCTGTATTGTTCTCATACCACATCGAGTGTATGAGAGACACTATGCACTCTGACAACCATACATTGTGTAATTTTGCACAGAAAGTGTTGGAGGATGCCTCATGGAAGGTTGTCAGCATGTACCTATGGACATCATGGAGCATTAGGTTAAATTCGACGAGGGCAGAGTGATGTCATAAAGAAGATATATTAACCTATTTTGAAATGATATGAAAATCTTTAAGAGTTACAACGTGACTGAAGCAACAAGAGAAACCTGTACTTATAGCTCAAGTAATCATGACTACAAAGAAGATGAAGTAACATACTGATCAATAGCTGTAAATATGCAGTAATGCATGTTAGAAACGAAACAGATAGGTGCTTGCTACAAAGGTATATATAATGTGGCTATGACGGCCATGATAGGAAAATGGATGCCGACTCGTGTCTGGTTCAACCAAGCTGGCACAGAGACAGACTAAGGATGTAGAATCAAGAGACGCAGAAGAATATTTCTGTTTGCAGAACTGATGATGAGTAAAGGTTGCCCCAGAAAGAAGTATGCGATTATAAGGAATAAGCACGGATCACAAAGGGAGATACACAAATAAGATCTGAATGTGGGACATTCCACATAGATTGAAGAATAAGAAAACATCTGCAAGAGCGAACTGTCGGTCAATTAAAAGTGTACAAAGTTCATATGAGATAGAGTGAGCAAGTCTCTGGATGCCAAGAGGAGCAAGTGCACCCAGCATAATTCAAACAAATAGCAGAACATATAAGGTCAAAATGGACAAATTGGTGATCTGCTAACATGTGATTTCAAAGAAGAGAAAAAGGGTTATTTATTAAGCCACAGATAAAGATAGTGGTGTGATAACACTCCCTTGAATGTTCCAGGGCAGTGAGCAGCTAGCAAGGTAAACTACAAAAGGAAGACTTTGGCTTACGGCATACCGATGAGAGGTGATGGACTAATTTGGAAATGGGGAGTAGTCTGACGGGAATCAAACACCTAAGTTTCGTTTCACTGATGTGCTGCTAAAGAGTCGAAACGCCAAGGTTGGGATAGCATGCCAACCAATCAGTGGGTTTGAGGGACATCTCAACAAACAATGTTGCATAGACCAATCCACTGATAGTTTGTCCTTTATAATCAGCACTGTAAGTGTTTAGAGGTAGTTCAAGGTGTGCCCTACAGATAAGCGGTAGCCACTGATGCCCTAATCCTTATATGTTTATAACATATCCTTAGATATGTTCCCTTAACCAATACCGCCCCTCGATAGGTTTTGTATTTTGCCACATAGCATGACGTCGTAGATGATGCACATTGGGGTATAAGACCTTTGCATAATCAAGGTTAGTTGTGCGTGTGCATGCATCAGTCCAATGTTTGTCAGGTCTCCCTACTTCATGAACTAAGAGTAAAGTAATATTTTGCCATATTCTTTGAGTCTGTCTGGTTATTTGGTCAGTGATCTTTATTTGTAATTCCATCTAGCACAAGAAACGCTTCAAGGTGCTATAGTCCATTTTGTTGGATGAGGATGCTTACGATCTAATTGACCTAAGACCCGATCCAGAGTTTCTGCACAATAGAATGCTCCTGCCATTAGCTAGAGGATCATAGAGCTCCCTGCGGAGAGGAGAGCAAAGAAAACACGTGTTAGAAGAGACATCAGCAGGTGCCCCTTTGATGAAATTCCTGTCCGGTCCCCGAAGGTGCCCAGTGAACGAAAGACGAGCTGGTTGATTAAGGGAGAGTCGATGCTAGGGGACTTGAGCTGGAACACAGACGTAATTAGAACATTGATAGTGGTAAAAATAGAGGGAGGTGATTGTGTTGCAAATAATAAGTACTAAAAGTAACAGGATTTTTTTGTTTGGGGGGATCATAAAGAGATTCCTGGTTCCAAGGGAACAGAAGGGTACGTAAAGACTCTAAATAGCAGTGTTAAGGATTCCTGAGGCAAGGCCCGAGTAAGAGTGTGTTTCAAACTCCAAAATGGAATAAAACGGAGAAGGGACACATTTACTAAAATAGTAAAGGAAGGCGTATGCAGTAAAATTGAAAAATTTGGGGTGTGTGGTTATAAAAATGTCAATATAAATCTTCTGTTGTGTTTAAACTAATAGACATAAAATGAAAGTAAAACAATTAAGATGATTGGTAGATTTTTTAACCAAGAGATTGACGTCAATCAGAAGGGTAATAAAGAAGAGACTCTTAAAATACTAATAATACAAGAACAAGATAACAAAACTTGTAATAAATTGTAAATGAAGGAGCAAACAGAATATCATTGCATAGATTTTTAAATAAAAAAGTAAGGAGTTAAAATATTTCTTTTTGGGATTATAAACAGTGATTGATGGCGCAAAATGATCAGTGTAGTATATTTGATCAAATAAAGAATCAAATAAAATAACGGGTAAGTATTGATGGTAGAGATCGACTTGTCATCATGGGAGTCACTCCTCTTTTGCATCTCTGTAGGACATTGCTGAGATACACAGCAAAGATAAGGAAATATTCAGAATGGGTTTGAGGCACGACTAATAAGACACTCATGCCGTGGCCTCAGGAGGGTTTGCGGTCGAAAATCATATTGCGGCATAGGACAACTTATTTGCATGCAACATAGATGGATTAAAAGTTATAAAAACGGTTGAGAATTTCAGAATTATGCAAGATGTACCAGATTGAGAAAGAAGATCCAGATGAGAAGTAGTGGATGCTCCATCAGCATAAAAGGGAGGATAAAATGCCTTTGGCTTCCCTTTCCTCTCCTGAAGATAAGATTATAGATACCGAGAAAAAGGGATTTTAGACTTTAAAGGAATTAAAAGCAGCAGGAGGGTATGTTAATCCAATATATATGCCCCCCACTTACAGCCATAAGAATAATCAGGAAGAGAACAAAAGCAGAGAATGCAAAGGTAGATCAACACGTATGAAAGTAAACAGTGTGATGAGAGAAAGGACAGGCAAGAAAGACAATTGGAGTTAGAGGAAAAAACAAGGAAGCAAAAAGAAGTAAAGGACAAGACCAAGGGAATAGCATTAGTACTAAATGAATGGATGGGAGGACAAATATTACGTAAGCTGGCCGATAAGGGCATTGATGGGGTTCAAGAAAGAGAGGAAAGAGAAGAGCGGGAAAAGAAAGACAAGGAAAAGGAAAGAGCATACAAAGAAGAAAGAGATAAAGAATGCAAGCAAAGGCAAGAATGAAGAAGATATGAGGCAAGTAAAGAAAAGGAGAGATTAGAAGAGAAGAAGTGAGAAGAGACAGAATCCCAAAGAATGAAAGTATGTAGGTTGCAAATAAGGCAAGAGGAAGATGAAGTGAGGGAGATGAAGAGAAGAGAGGAAGAAATGAACAGGATTAGGGGATTAAAAGATCACAAGATAGAATAGTTATGTCATAGGAGCATAGAGAGAGGGTCACAACACCCCTGTCGAACTCCAAAGTGAGAAAGTCCAGTATGTGGATGACATTTTGGTGTGCAGTGAGACAGAAGAAAGGTGCTGGGAAGACTCAGTTAAGCTCATGACAATACTCTCAGAGAAAGGGTATAAAGTAGACAAAGAAAAGTTAAAATATTGTCAGGAAGAGGTCTGTATAGTTGATCTCTCAGGAGGGGAACAAAAGTGACAGCTGAGAGGGCAGAAGCGATCATTAAAACCTCAGCACCCAATACAGTGAGGGAAATGCAACCATTATTAGGTTTATGTAATTACTTTAGACCCTGGGTGTTTGATTACAGTACATACATTAAACTACTTTTAAAAGGACTTAAAGAATCCCACGCAGGCAAGAGTACATTAACATGGACAGATGAGATGCCTGAAGGATTCGAAGAATTAAAAAAGGGAATCAGTAGAGCCCCTGAGCTATGGATTCTATATTATCATTAAGAATGTTACTTATTCTCCCATTCATATGGAGATGTTATGACAGCAGTTCTTACACAAAAGATAGCATTAGGACATGGGCACAGCCATTAGCTTATTATAGTGAGATTTTACATCCAGTTATGAAAGGGCACTACCCTTTTGAGCAATTTGTATCAGCTGCTGCATTCACAATAGAAAAGGCTTCAAGTATAACAATGGGTGTCCAATAACACTGTTTGTTGAGCATACATTAATTGCAACTTTAGAGAAGCTGAAAAGTACATTGACCACACAAAGAGCATCATGGTATGAGGCAATTATTTCAAACCCTGCATATAACAATTTTAGATGTAAAACAGTGAAACCAGCAATGTTTATAACAGAGACAGTATGAGAAGGATGACTATGCACATGATTCTACAACACACGTTGGAAATTATAATTAAATCCCCCAAGTTAGAGAAAATACTCTTGTGAGGCGGGTAGTTGTCTTTATTGATGGGTCATCAAGAATTAATTTAAAAAACTGGGGAATAGCATACGGGATCAGCAGCAGTAAAACAGAATTGAGAGGGTGAATTTGAGGTAGTGACAAGTGTGAGTTTGTCCTTGGGTTACCCAGCACAGTCTGCAGAATTAGTAGCACTCATCGAAGCACTGCAGAGCTTTGAGGATGAGGAAGAGACATTGTACTCTGACGGTAACTGTACACGCAGGTTTGTCACACTGGAAAAGGAGGGGATTCCTCTGTGCAGATGGCACTCCAGTGCAACATGCAGCCCTAGTAGATAGATTTATAGAAGCATTAAGTCTTCCATTGACCCTGGCAGTGGTAAAATACTCAGCACATTCTAAAAGAGCAGATGTAATATCCCACAAAAACAAAGCCGCAGACATAGAGCCCCAAAAAACAGCCTATTGTCCACCTATGTCTAGTTTGGAAATAAAAGATGTTAAACGAATAACAGGGCAATGCATGTTATTAAGGGAGGGTTTTAAAATGCTGTCTATTGTCCTGTTAATTGAAATACAAGGACGAGCTTCACAAGAAGAACAGGATTTATGTTAAATGCAGGGGTCTTCTTTATCCCCCACTGAGGCAATTTGGAGACAGTATAACACTGGAAAGCCAATTATGCCTCTAACATTGTTAAGAGTAGCACTGGAGCAGCTTCACTACCCAGCACACACAACTCAAGAGAGTCTTGCTGCTACAATTGCAGAAGAATATTTTTCCCCGAATCTGTTAGAGCTTGTGGCACGGTTCATTGGACATTTGGAACCAGTGAGATTTTTTGGATATGCTTTAGACATGCAATAGCTACAGATATATGTTGGTCATGGTATATCTATTTTTGAGATGGATCGAGGCATGTACATGCACGCACACTGATGCCACAAGTTTTGCCAAGTTCCTTATTTTTGAGGTGTTTCCCAGATGGGGTTTGTGCGAGGTCCTGCAGTCTGACAATGGACCACATTTTGTGAATGAGCTATTTGAACAAGTAGTTCTTTTTTAGAGATTATACACACATTTTCTTCCACTTATCACCAACAGGCCAACAGCGTCTCTGAGAGATTAAAATGACTCTTAAGAGAGAGTATAGCCAAGTTGAAGATGACTCTGAAGAAGGGATTGTTACATAGTGTGAAGGGTTTTGACCCATGCTGAATCAATAGACTGGGTGGATGTGGGGATGAGTTATCGCTGCCCACAGTCACGCCAGAATCCAGGAGAACTGCACAGTTGGCACAAGACCACTCCAAAGATACAACCTTCTTGTGGGGGGTTCCACATCACCACTCTACTGTAAGGATGCCATCAAAACATTGTTAAGCAAGGGTCCTATCCTATCAAGCAAAAGAACCCTCTATTGAAATACAGTAATTCAAGACAGATCCCAAAAATGAATGCAATACCGGTACTCACCACTCTCAGAAAGCTGGCGTTTTAAAACCACCAGACTTTTGTGTAAAACTGAACAGAGGAACCCAAACCAGGCCAAGGAAAGACTTGCTAAGAGGTGGATACAATGTAAAACTATATTCTGAAATGACTTGAAGGAAGTAATTATTTAATGTATATGTACAAATTATAAGTTTGATTTAAACTGGGAACTAAAGTGACATTTAGCTGAATTCTGCCTGACAACTACCCCCGACAGGAGAAACCTGCTCAGCCACTCTTCTAGCTGCAGCCTGCTTTCCCACCAAAAGGATTTGACACCTCTCTGATTAGATTAGGGGAGGGGCACCTGCAGGAGGTTGCACAAAGCCTTGTCCTGGACTCAGGCAAATGTTATATTGGGGGGCCGTAAAGTGGCTTCCTCTCGGGAGAAGTGGGAGGAGAAGTGCCTCTGGGAGCCACCCGAGCTGGAGGCGGGGGCAGACAGAAGCTTCCCCCATGTGCTTTGGAACCTAAACCACACCCATCTGGGCCAGAGCATAATCTGACACTTGATCAATTAATGTCCATACTCATTGCGCACATGTGTGTAATTTTTGGTAAATGTCCGATATTGGTAAACCAGTCAAAAAGCGCAAAATGTTGTCATTTTTGAATGCAAGCCCCCAGGAAGATCAGAGGCGGACAAGCATGGACCATAAGGAATATATAATGTGTACAAGTAATTTCAACGAATTGTGTATCTGGGAAATATGTATTTGAATCAAATATAGTTTTGTGGGCAAATTGACAAGGGGAGGGTCCTCTGACCCATAAACAGACCTCATCATGATGACAATCCATTTCCTTCCCCCAATCATGGGAGAGGGGAGAATTGGGCCAATGACAAGAAGAGAGGGGTAGGCTCAGTTATGCAACGCACACACCCACTTCCAAAACACATAAAAAGAGACTGCTGGGACAGGTAGAGATTCAATTCCATTTGCTGCGGAGCGTGCTGACCGATGACTTCACATCCAGAGATCCAACACTTAGACTTCCAAGCTAAACAGAGACTACAGAAATTTGAACCAAGAAGGCCCACTGCAAGCAAAAGTATTCTCAGCAGGCCTTCAGAATCCAGCAAACCTAACCAAACACCTACGAGCTGTTTGAATTCTTTGCCAAGAACTTTTGCCGGAACCGCAGACCAGATCAGATCGCTGTGAGCAGAACTGGTGCCTGATTGACCTGCCGAGCAGAGAGAATTGCCACTGGACGTGTTGACCAGATCCGTGACGAGGCCCATTCAATTCAAAATTAGGAGTGAGTATCCGCCAGAACTGTGCAGAACCCAATCTCTTAGTTAAAATAATCTAATCCAAACTATTTTAACCTAATTAGAACAGCCTCCTAGAAATCGTGTCATCTGTCATTTTTAAAGCTGCACAACTGTCACCTGTCGATTCTGCAGCTGCAAGCTGTCACCTGTCATGTTGAGTTTTACTTTAAATCCAAAAATCTACCTTTATTAAATCGTCCGTATCTCCGGAACCGTTTGTCCTAGGAACGTGGTTTAGCTTTCATTTTAAAGCTGTGATTCTAGGCTTTCCAACAAACCTATAATTTTCCCGCACTCGCGAAATTTACCGCGATTTGCGATTTGGCTCAATTTCTCCACTTGTCAAAATAGCAGCTCCATTCCTTCCTTTGTATAAAATCCGTTTGCAACCTGGTAATAACTCATCGAGCATTGCTAAAGTGAGCCTGAACTAATACCAACAAGCATCTCTCACTCACCCTGAATCTCTAGAGGGAATTAAAATCAGTTAGCACATTTTCCCATCCATTAGCATCACATTCAAAAAGCATTTTGGGCCTGTGTTTCAAACCTCTACCTGTTTCCTCTAAGCTTGCTGGGGGGGAACTGAATTCCGTATTGTATTTGATTGTATTTCTGAAGACTGTGTGTGTTACTTCCATCTCCTTGCATTGCATATGGTGGGGGGTGAATTGCCACCAGGGGAAAAGTGAACATATTATCTCTTGTGAAACCATATCCGTTTATTTTCTGTACTGCATTTATTCCACCTTGCATTTCCTTGAAACCATAAAGCATTTCAGCTACCTCATCCTCTATACTACTTCTAAGTAACCCAATCAGTTCACCAGTAGAACATTATCCATTGTTGATCACTGTCATAGTTTAAGTGTGATATCCAATATTAATTTATTATAAAAGTGTGATAGATATATATTATTATATATCTCAAATAAACCGTTTAAATTTGCAAAACAGACCTACTTCTTGGCTCAGTGGGGTCAGGGGGATTCTAAGAGAGGGGTGTTATATAAGGGTTGTCATCCAGAGTACATGAACTGGACCTAAAAATATATATATCAATAAGGGTTTCCCTCAGCATCCCAGACTAGGCATTGACTTAGCTGTAGTGTTGAAGTGAAGCCGCTTTACAAAGTGGGGGCTCATAGCCCGAGATTCTGGGTTAGATCTATCACTTGTGCAGATTAATACAGGGTGCTAACTGACAGGAGACATACATCCGGTCAGATCACCACGCTGTGTTACGCTGTAAAGCACTCCTCAAAGGAACGCTCTAAGGAAACGGTCTATTTTGCAAAAATAAAATACAAACTTCTGTAAGTCAGGAAGGAACTCAAATCCCAGAATGACGACACTGGTAGACATCAAAATAGCCAGAGAGCACTTCTTACATAAGCTATTTGTGAGAGGTGAGTGGACTCATCAGGACCAAACGGTCTGGATGCAGGA
Source organism: Ambystoma mexicanum (assembly GCF_040938575.1). Classification (NCBI taxonomy): domain Eukaryota; kingdom Metazoa; phylum Chordata; class Amphibia; order Caudata; family Ambystomatidae; genus Ambystoma; species Ambystoma mexicanum. Next base: position 972,091,334 of record NC_090933.1, on the reverse strand, counting down.
AATCGCGCAACAGGTCACTGAAACAGGGTCAGATAGATGAGAGATCAGGGTCCCCTACATGTGCCCCTGAGTGAACTATATATGGCCCCTAAAGCCAAAGATGAACATAATAAGATTGCCAGGATAGCGGCATATTTGTACCAATATATGGGAGCCATGCAGGACAAATGCGCTGAAGGCCAAGATCTGGCAAATAGGCAACAGATGGCGTTAGAGAAGGCCCAATCTGATCTGGACTCTTCTGAGCAGAGGCTGCTCAGGAGCCAGGAGTCAGAAAAGGACAGCCGACAGTACATCACTAAAATAAAGGAGGATATGGATGTGCTGCAACAGGAAAAGGCTGACAAGGATACCAGATTTCTGGCCTTGCAGAAGGAGTACCAAGAAGGTTTGGACTCCCTACTGCAGAGCCAGAAAAAGCTGGAGCATCAGTTAGACTTCAATAGGGTATGTGCTGAGCAGGTAGTCACCCTGCAAAGCCACCTAGATAGGGAGAAGGCAGAGAGCAATAAACTGATTTTGAAAGACCTGGATACCCAGGCAGAGTTTGACCCGGAGCGCCAGAAAGCTGGTGCCTTCCAAAGGCAAAGGGACGACCTGGCGGCACAGATGCAGGCTCTTAGTCAGGAAAGGGATACCTTAGGCCAGGAAGTCTGCCACTTAAAAAGGAAAATGGAAGAAAATCAACTGGCCCTCCAGGGACTGGGTGACCTCCAAAAAGAACACCAGAACTTGTTAGAGCACACCAGGAGGGTGGAGGATGCTCTGGCAAGAAAGGAGCAGGCCAATAGGGACACAGCTCAGGAGGTAACCCTCCTGCAGCACAGACTGGCCCAGTACTCCAGGACCAATCAGGAGGCACAGAGATAGAATGAGGCTCTCTGCCAGCACAATGATAGGCTCCAGCAACAGGTAGCGATGCAGGAGAGACTGATAGAGTCTTGTAAGGCCTTAACTGAGGAACTGAAAGCACAGGCTCTTGCATTGCAACAGGAAGCAGGGGCGGATAGAGATGAGGTTCGCTGGGAAAGAGAAACTCCTGAGCATAACCTCAGGAGCCCTAGTACCAGAGGCCTTCATCTCTCCCAGTCCCTGGACTCTGCCACCCCCATGTCCCCTCGCGCACATGAGCCCAGGACCACGGGTATGGCAGTTTACTATCCAGCTAGAAGTATGGAGCTCATAGGCCAGTACATCCCAGGAATGGATGGGCAGGCATCCAGGTATGGGCACCCAAGCACAGTGCAATTTAGTGGGGAACCCCAGGAGAGTAGGCCCATTAAGGGGATCCTGAAAACCTCTGCCCGGTTAGGGCAGTGGGGGGGGTACCCATCAAATCCTGGCAGCAAGGAGGGATCTGAATACTCCTCTGAGCATTACAGTACACAGGAGACCAGGTCCCCACATTCTGCCAGCCATTCCCAGGCTCGCAGAATCCGGGAAAACCTGGAAGTTCAGACGGGCACCTCTGGGAGCAGTGCTTCTGAGTCAGAGGATGAATGGACCAGGGTTACCCGAACCAAAAAGGCCAATAAGGCAAAAAGGGCCTTGCTTAAGGACCCACTGAAACAAATAAAGGCAATAAGGAGTGTCATCACGCTTATCATAAGAACCCCAAGTATTCTGTTTGGGAACACTTGGAGCTCTATGAACAAATGATGGAGACTTTCCATTTAAAGGACAGCAGTAGCTGCATCCAGTATGTCAAATGGACCTCCTCACCAGAATACTCCAGTTTCTTTGCAGGGCTGGAGGATCAAAACCATTCAAGGTGGTCCACATACAGGGCGGCCATCTTAAAATATTTTTCTGTGCACAGAAATCCTCAAGAGGCTCGCAAGGCAGCCTTCAATTTGCAATGTGGGGAGGATCAGGCCCCACAAGAGTTTGTGCAAGAATTAAAGCGTGCTTTTGCGCAGACCACCAGAAGGGTGCACACGGATAGCAGAGAATTTATCAATACGTTTTTCCATGCCTTACCCAAATACATAATGACCCAGCGTGTGAGAGATTTTCATGAGAAAGGATCTTTAGACTGGGTCATTGAACAGGCTACCCGGATCTATGAGGTGCAGAAGCCCATCGAAAATAAAAATAATGCGCAGAAAAACCCCAAAACCAACAGCACCCCTGCTGCTGCCAAGGTGGCAGAGGTAAAGGTCACCCTCGTTTTGGATTTGAAGATGGGGGGGCCTAAAAACCTACCTGCACCTAATAATGCCAAGTCCAGAAGGCCCTCGGGCCAGTCACAGACAGTGAGTCGAGGAGGTAGTCCCACAAATGGGGTCCCTCGCTCCCCTGATTATGTAAGTCCCCGCTACAAGGGAAACCGACCCATCCTGGGTTATGTGTGGACTCCTCCAGCCCAAGGGGGGGGATCCAGCCAAGCACCTGACCCAGGGAACTTCCCTCCTAACGTCCCCCAGGAGGGCAGAAATTCACCAAATCCTGGGCAGAACTTTTTCCCCAGGTATCCACCCAATTTCCAGCCCCAAAATCATCCATCCTTCTTTCCCCACTTCCCTGAGCCCAGACAACCTAATCCGGGAGAGGGGAGGCCAAGGGTGGAGGGGTACCCAAATCTTCCCAATCCAGGGTATTACCAGAGAAGGGATAGCTACCCTTCCCGGGATCAGCCCAGGGGAGAAAATAGAGCCCCGTATCAGCCTGAGCGGGTATCACAACTTGAGCGCCAGGTCCAAAATATGGCACGAGATCTGGGTCACATACTGAGGGCTCAACAGAACCCTCAGATGAGCATGCCACCACAGAATGCCCCAAACTCTGGACCTGGTGCTCCAGAACAGTGACGGGGGCAGCAGCCCGATAACCCACCGGTTCCCAGGGAGGAGGCACAAGGGGAAGGGGGGTGTAAAGCCTTGGAGGAAGCTTCCTTCCCAACTTGAAAACAGCCCCTGGAAAACCAGGAACCGGAAACACAATCTCCTGCCCCTGAAAGTCCACCTCCAAAGGAGCAGAGGGGGGGTAGGAGAAACAAAGTACCCAAACAGGCCCAGTTTGTGGAGGAGGTACAGATCTTCCAATTTGAGGGAGAGGAATCCTCAGAGGATCCTGGGAAAAGGATCTTCTCCTTTAGAGATGGGGGAACTCCTCCCAAAGAAAAAATGGGTCCCAAGGGATTCCATTCCAGACTGGGGAGATATGGAGACTGAGCTACCGCCGCCCATCATCTCATCCCAGAACCCACAATGCCAAAATCCCCTGGTTCAAACCCATCCTAATGACTGTGAACAACGGTAAGAGCTTCATCAGCTAAGCCATGTTCCGCCAACTCCCAAAAGATCCAGCCATTCCCACATTCAAACTGATAGATAAATTGGAGATGGACCTGGAAGCACCCAATTCCAAACATCTCCTGCCAAGCAGGTGTATGCTCAAAATCTCCATTGGCAACAAGAGCATAGTCCATAATTGTTGGGTCGTGCGAGACGTCACTGCCGCCTTTTACTTAGGCAGTGACATTCTCAATCGCTTTGCCATTAGTTTGGACCTAATAAACTTCAAACTTGGTCCCGATTAGCGGATAATCCCATGGGCTTGATGATCCAGAAAAAGCATTTAGGTCAGCTCAATTGCTACCTTATGCAGTTGAAATTCAGATCAAAGAGGAAGTCACCACCCCAGAAACGACCCGACAATTCTCCCTGGAAGTGAAAGTTAAAAGAGGACAAAAATTGAAAAACCCTGATGCTTATATACATCTAAATGCTTCTCGCCAACATCAAGTGTTGCGGTTAAACCCAACTCCATTAGTCAACATAGAACATGACACCATTCCAATAGAGGTGGATAAATGTGACTTAAAGAGTATTACTCTAGCCGCATGCACCATTATTGGAATGGAGGTTGATGACCGACATTTCTCCATTGATTTAGGAAATGAACTGTTAGGACCAATCCCCAAGGACTGTTTTGACAGTGAGGACAATACAACACCAGACAGGATTTTCACCCGGCATGGGGGGAACTTCCTGGTGTACACTTCTTGCCCTTATGGTAAGGAAGATGTGACTTGTGACGTCAGGAGGGATGAAGTGATTTTCCAGGTCCATGAGGGCTGCCTTACCCACCTGAAGCCTCCAGTCCAAATCAGCACTCTGACCAGGGACTTCTCCACCCAGCTGGAGGAGGCCGCTGAGATAGCCAAACCAGAAGTCTTTCCCGGCTTCAGGCAGATGGTGGAAGAGAGGGTCAACCTAGCTGATGCCTGTGTGACTCTGGAACAGAAGCAAAAGTTGAAACAAGTTTTCTTGGATTTCCAAGATCTCTTTGCGGTAGACTCATATGACTGTGGTCGCACCGACATCCACACCACAACAATTCCCACGGACCCTGGAATGACTCCAGTGTTTGTGAAGCAATATTGTTTGCCTCTCGCATCCATGAAGTCCCTTACTGAAATAATTAAGAACCTTGAGTCCTGGGGAATAATCCGTCCAGTACACAGCACCTTCAATAATCCGGTGCTGGGAATATTGAAGCCAAACGGCCAGTGGAGACTCTGCGCCGACCTTAGGGAGCTCAACAAACGGGTCCATACTTCCCGATGACCTCTGCCCTACGTTGACCAAGGGCTGGCCCAGATTCAAGGGCCTCAAAGAATTCACTGCAATAGACCTGACCAATGGATACTGGACCCTGCCTGTCAGTAGGGAGGACCAATACAAACTGGCTTTTACCTTTGGGGGCCAGCAGTACACCTGGACCCGGACTCCCTTCGGATACCTCAACTCTGGCAATTAATTCAACATTTTCTTACATAAGGCCATGCCCGACCTGGGTGCGAGGGGTAACCTGGCTTATGTAGATGATGTCCTCATCAAAAGTTCATCTGTGGAGGAACACATAGCGGAGATCTGTTATGTTCTGACGCAGTTGAGGGCCGCCGGAGCAAAACTTTCCTTTCAGAAAGCACAGTAGTGTAGAACCCGTGTTAATTTCTTGGGGCATGAGATTACTCCTCAGGGTCTCTGTCCCCAGGAAAAGAAAGTGGAAGCACTTCAGAAACTGAAAAACCCCACGACTCTGCGGGAACTAAGGAGCCTCCTTGGACTGACTAATTACAGCAGAAAGTTCATTGAAGGCTACGCTGTGATCACTAGACCCCTGATTCATCTCTTGAAGGGGGGGGTCAAGTGGGAATGGGGTCCAGACCAATCCGAGGCAGTAAGACAACTCAAAAGAAGCCTCTCACAAACGCCTTGCCTAGCTTACCCTGTCAGAAACAAGGAGTTTGTCCTGGAGACAGGGTTCTCTAATACGTGCTTGACAGCAGTATTATACCAAAAGTATGACAAGGTCAATAAAGTAATCTCCTATGCGAGCAAAACTTTATCCTTGTGGAGGAAAAATTCAACGATTGTGAGAAGGCACTCCTGGCAACGGTGTGGGCATTGAAGAATTACCGCCCGTTTATCCAGGGGGAACACATCATAGTGGAGACTCAACACAGCCTCTGCAATATCACCAAAGTGACAGAATCCGGGCCGGAAATGTGAGTAATTCCCGAATTACTTCCTGGATTCTGTCAATGCAAGGCTTTCCTGTGGAGGTCAGATATGGCCAAAACAAGAAGAGTCCCCTCGCGCAAGGTCTGGCTGACTTGCATGATTGTGCCAGAGAAAACTGTCTCGAGGACGGAAGTCTAAAAATCAAGGACAACATGGAGGCATACCTTAATTCCCCACACAAAGTCTTTGAAGAAGACAAGTGTGAAGGAATGCCCACTGTCTATGTGGATGGATGCTCGTACCATGTTGACAACAACGGGGAGAAAGAACTGGTGGCCGGCGTAGGGAATGCATGGGTGAATGAGTCCCCAGAACACTCCGCTGGATACAAAATTGGTCCCCGAAGTAGTCAGGTGGCAGAATTGATGGCTGTGTATCAGGCCATCCTCACTGCTGTCCAACATCAACTCCACAAACTGGTCATAATCACAGATTCGGATTATGTACGGAACGGGTTCGTGGAGCACCTGGTAAATTGGAAAACCAGAGGCATGTTATGTGCTAATAACAAACCCCTGAAACATGGGAAGCTAATCCAAAATATTGATGATCTGGTCACATCGAATGGGATGACCATCTACTGGAAAAAGATTAAGGGTCATTCCAAAGTAGAGGGACCAGACAAAACTGGAAATGACTTAGCTGATCAGCTGGCCAAAACCGGGGCCATCCAAGGGGATCTAATAGAAATAGAGTCCCTCTTGGGGGAAATCCAGGCCACTGCCATCACTAGGTCCCAGACCAATGCTCACAATGATCTTTCAACTACACAATGGAGTAAGGAGACCCCTGATGCTGATTTGATTACAGCTCAGAAGGGGGATCCAATAATTGGTAAGTTTTACCAACACATTGAAGACCCTGAGAACTTTCCCCTGACGGATACCGATTATATTGGGAAGGAGGACCTAAGAGTGTTGATGAAATGTCCAAAAATGTTCCGAATCCAAGACGGTTTGTTGGTAAGGAAATCCCAAGCTGGCCATGATCAGTGGGAGGTTCCTACCTTATTCGGAAGCCTGATGTTAAGTCACGCCCATGATGCAGCCACCACCGGTCATAGGGGGTTTCACACAACACTGGAAATCTTAAGAGAGGTTGCAAACTGGCCACACATGGGGCAGGACCTCGACCAATACTTGAAGGGGTGTCTTGTGTGTGTACAATTTCAGCCATCATCCCTCACACACCGTGCGCCTCTCCAAAAGAGGGGGATGACACTGCCATGGTCAGATTTGCAAATCAACTTTGTAGGCCCTGTAATTTGCTCATCTAGAGGAAACAAGTACATGTTGACCGTTACATGCTTATTTACCAAGTGGGTGGAATATCTCCCGGCCCCAAACTGCAAGGCAGAAACAGCAGCTGCCCTGATGATTAACCACATCTTTTCCCGTTTTGGTCTACCTCAAAGGATTGAGTCAGACAGAGGTAGCCATTTCATCAGCGAGGTAATGACAAAGATGTGGGAGATACTGGGGGTCAAAAGGAAGCTACATATTGCTTACTGGCCAAGCTTCTTCTGGAGCAGTGGAGAGATACAACCGAACTGTTGTGAGCATATTAAAAAAGTTTGTGGCAGATTCTGGGCCGCGTTGGGATATCCGATTACCTCTGGTCCTAATGGCCATCAGATCTACCCCTTCATCTGCAACTAAAATGTCACCATTTGAGTTGATGACCGGACGCAAGATGGTGCTTCCCCAGTATCTGCTGTACAGGACCCAAGAGCAGACACCGATAAATGCCTCCACAACTCATGAGTATGTGGAGAATTTAAGGAAACACCTTCAGCATGCTTTTGCCTATGCTCAGCGGAATCTAGAAAGATCAGCTGATAGCATGAAAACCCACTACGACCTGAAGACCACCAGGAAGGAATATACTGTGGGGGACCGGGTCTATCTATTTAATTTGCAAAGGAACCAGGCCAAACAGCGAAAATGTTTGCCTACATGGAAGAGACCGTTTGAAATTATAGACAAGATCTCCCCTGTTGCATACAAGATCCGCATCCCCAAGGGCAGTTCGGCAGAGGGAGAAGACAAGTGGGTACATATAAATCAGTTACAGTGTTGCCATCCCAGGCACACCCTGCAGCAACTGGAGGAATCCTCTGCAATACCAGAGGGGGCAGCTCCAGAATAAGTCAGTTCAAACTCTAAAATATTCCACATATCAAAAATATAGTAACGTAATGCAAATGTTCCCTTTTATATATTGTATTTAAAATCAGACTGCAAAATGCATTCGGATGTATAAAATGTACATGTTCGCCACACCATTAATAGTGGTGGAAAAATGTCTAGGAATGTGTATTGCCGCTTTTGCTTTATCATCCTAGGAGAGAGGAAACCATGGAGACTGACCAAGCAGAGACCCGAGGGGCCCGGGGTACCGCCCAATATTCCCATTAGGACCGGCGAGGAGGACCGATCGATCCAACAGGCTGGAGGAAAAGATGCTGAACTGTGCCATCTACAGAATTGGAAGAAGATAATGTGGACATACCAGCGCAAGGGCTCAAAACCTCCTTTGCACCCGACTTCCCCTCGACTTGAATCAAAGCATAGTCGGGCGGGGGGGGGGTTTGTGAAGGGTTTTGACCCATGCTGAATCAATAAACTGGGTGGATGTGGGGATGAGTTATCGCCGCCCACATTCACGCCAGAATCCAGGAGAACTGCGCAGTTGGCAAAGACCACTCCAAAGACACAACCTTCTTGTGGGGGGTCCTACATTACCACTCTACTGTAAGGATGCCATCAAAACAATGTTAAGCAAGGGTCCTATACTATCAAGCAAAAGACCCCTCTATTGAAATGCAGTAATTCAAGACAGATCCCAAAAATGGATGCAATACCGGTACTCACCACTATCAGAAATCCATATCTTTTTTAATATTGTCATGTCACCCTCAGCTTCTTACCAACCATCCAATGAGATTCCGCCCATATACACCCTTGTCCATCCTTAAGACATGAGATCCAAGTTATCTAAATCCTCAGGCTGTGTTCCAACACAACCATCTATATCATCCTCTACATTTTCTCCAATTTGTTTGTTAATACCCTTATCTTTTTTATTAACTTAATTAACACTCTGGTGTGGCATAAATCTTTATCTTCATTTGTTAGTATAAAGTAGAATTCAAAAGGTGACGAGCATCAAGGCCAACACTGGGACAGTGCTTTTGAACATTCCTGAGAGCCAAGTAGGCAACCAGGCAAAAAGGGTCATCGGCCAAGCGTTAGTTTGCACTCCATTGCACTCCATTCATTTCATTTGACATCTTCTCATGGAGTGTCTGTATTACACTAATAACAGCTTCCATTTGGTGCTTCTCCATCAGGTACTACCGTGCAGCATCTGCTGCTAATTTTTTAACACACCTCTCCCTCCATGATGGTGAGTAAATCCAGAACATAATGGTTTTGAAGTGCTGCCGGTGCAGCGCTCTTAATTCTTCCTTTACTGCATTCAGGCCTTTTGCTGTTGAGTTTGCCAGTCGCAGTAACTCATACTCTGTCAACTTCAACCATTTAACATTGGCTGCAGTCTGCACTCCTGGTAACAATAGGGAAATGAAGAAAGTGGCAGCTTTTGAGAACAGGCTGTACTCGGCTGGACTTGCCCCCAGGCTTTCTGCACTTTTTTCCAACAAATAATTGTTGCTGCATTTCCTCCTGCTGCATTTCCTCCTGCTGCATATTGCTCATTCCTTGTCATGTTGTAACACCTTTTGCTTTAACTCGCTTGAGTCTTCTCTCAATGAAATCCCCATATTTTTGTTGCAGCCTCGGGCACCACCAAGGCAGGACTTTGCTGCGTGACAAATGCACAAAGATTGTCCCAATCAGGAGGGATCTGGGCATAGGCCTTCGATCCTCAAGCCCACCAGACATCCATGCTAGCCGCTGTCCCCTGCATCAGCGCTGCACTCCTATCACCTTTGCACAGCTGTTTTTGTGCCTACATGGATGGACTCACTGGACATGAAACAACAAGGGAACTGTGTTAAGCTCTTTATGTATACTGGTTGATGCAACCACCTAACCAGGTTAATGCATATACATGTTTTCCCCAAACTGCCTTGCAACTGTCATTCACCTTAGAGACCACAGTTTGTTCAAACCCAACCAGACCTTCAACACAACAGGCAATGCTATGTCCTTCCTTGCCTACACACTGCAGTCGTTGGTGCTCCGTAACCATTTGTTCCCCTTCTTTAGTGCCTTCAGTTATATATTCTAATATCAGTTTCTTTATTTCACTCTTTTGGGTCATGCTATTTAGTTGCACATAGATATCTGTAAAAATGTATTCCCCTTCATCCACCCACTGAACAGCCTCACTTGTACCTTGGAAGAGACCCCTAGTTCTGCAGACGGATTGGTGAATCAAGCATCCTGCTTCCTCATATGATATAACTTTGGTTCAGAAAAAGTATGGGTGCTCGTATTACTTGTATTATTAGTGAGCAAACGTAACATGCACCACTTGCTCTTTCTCTTCCCAACCATAACATTTCATCATACCAGACATTCCCAGATGCAAGTTCTTGCCCCTTTTCAGTGTCATGATCAAAGTACTCCCCATTTAAAATACTTATTTTGTTTCTCTTCACAATGTTATTGGAAAATGCAAAAATAAAACACATATTCGTCCAATACTTATGCACACTATCATAAACATAATCAAAAATGTAAAAATCTTTTGCTGTTGGTTTATAAAAACATTGTCCTGAGAACCCCCCCCCCTTTTCCATTTTTTTGGACGTCTGTAAAGTCTAGTATCTTCAAAGAAAGTTAAAATGTGCAAATAGTTATTGTCATGGCCACTAGTCAAGGGGCCAGTCCTTCCTCATCCCCAGGGTCTCATTGGACCCAGTGGCACCAGGCTCATTTTAAAGTGTGCTCTGCACACTCTAGACCAAGGGCATGTGCAGCTGGGCCGGGTCTGGCCATGGATCAGAACTGGAAGGCACGTGCACCAGTCCCAAAGAAGGGCGATGTGGAGTTTGCAGGCGGAGCTAAAGGGAGGGGCCTGAACAAGACACTCTCTGCTGTGCTTAACTGCGCATCACTGGATTTCAACAGCCTCATCCTGAAGATACTCCTGAGAACGCTTCTTACCTGCAGTCTACCGCCTCATTGCTGTGAGCGTCTTCAACCCAACTACTCCATCGCTGCGGACGCTTCTTACCTGCTGTCAGCCACTACATCGCAGGGTGTGCATCTTACCTGCTGTCAGCCGCTACATCGCTGGGCACGCATCCTACCTGCTACCAGCCACCACCTCGCTGAGCACGCTGCTACCAGCCATCACATCGATGAGCGTGCATCTTACCTGTTGCCAGCCGCTACATCGCTGAGCGCGCATCTTACCTGCAACTCGTCACGGCCTGTACCGGACTCTACTTCTTACCTGCATTCCATTACGGTCGGAGCAAAGTCTTCTTCTCACTCGCACCCCATCACGGTCGGAGTCGGAGTCGTCCTCCTGAAACCGCGAATCTTCATTGAGAATTTAGACGCCATTCTTCATCGTCGGCCTGCACCTACGAGGAAATAATTACACAACAGGTTAGAACTCAAATGCATATCGATCGCACGGCCGCATTATACAAGAGACTGGAGTTCCCTCATAAAGACCAACTTACCTGTCACTTTTGAAACTCCATAAGCCTCTAGAGTCTTCCGAACTCTCTTGGATCCAGATTTACTTCTCCCTACCTATGGAAATGGAATGAGACATTGCAAGGATTACTATTAGACGGAATACAGACAGTCTAATTGAACTATACTCATAGCAAAGACTTACCTCATACATGGATCAACACTACCACGGGTCAGTGAAGTAACTTGGTCCGTTCTCCAAGCCCCTGCTAGGAAAAGCAGGACGGTCATACTGTCCTCAGCCAATCACTGTCCTCTCCCTACGCCCCTCCTCAGATTTTTACTGCTTGTTCAAGTGTTTGGAGTCTGTGTGTTTCGCTCTTAGAGCTTTGTGCATTTTTGTGTTTTTTTTTTTTTTTGGCTAGTAAAATCCTATTTTTGTTTGAGCCGGTGTGCTCCATCGCTTATACATCCGACTAATGTTGATCGGTTTATCGGCATCGTCCCTCAAGGGTGGAATCGTCAAGTGTTTCTTCTTCGAAGTTTCCAGAAGGTCATCGGGCCTACACCGCACCATGTCGAAGGAGCAGGACGGAGCCTCCCTCTTCAAGCTCTGCACGAGCTGCAGTTTGCGTAATGTTTTCATGGAAGGCGAGCATTCCCAGTGCCTTTATTTTCTTCATCCGTCGCACAAGGAAGAAGATTGCAAGATCTGTTGTGGCTTTACCAATAGCACTATGAAGGATCAGCACATCAGACTGGTGGCGTGGCTCAAAGCCACGGCCCCTTCCCCGTGTGGTTCTCAGGGGCAGGCCTTCACCGGATCCAGCCAGCCATAGATGGCTTTTAAGTCATTTGAGGGCGCTCCATCCGTGGAGGCCCAAGACCAGGCCAAGCACCATGAGTATGGTTCCCTCGGGGGCACCGCACAAGCAGAGTCCTGCGGCTGCCAGGGTGCGCTCATCATCTACAGCAGCATCAATCTCCAGCAATCGCTCCAGCTCTTAGTCAAAGAGAAAGTCGGCTACCCCAAGGAAGCTGTGAGATAAACCGGAGATGGTCAAACAGGACAAGGTGTCTGAATTGTCCTTGAAGGCCCAGGTGATGCAGGCTTAACTGTCCTCTTCTATCGAGCTGTTGGCTGCTGCCTTTTCGAAGGTGAAGGGGGCTGACCTGGTCCAGGGTACCCCCACAGTAGTCAGGGTGACCCTTCCAGGAGGGAGGCTTCGACCAAACCAGTTGAAAAAAAGACCCCTGAAAAGAGGATGCCGTCCCTTAGCCCGAGACCGCCCCCCCCACTAGCACCCAATGAAGAGGGATGGGGTGAAGTACTCCAGGGCAAGGAATATTTCATCTTCCAACGTGGAGGACAGGGGTTCCGTCCACACCATCAGGAAAAGGTGTTGTACGACGATGGGAATGTCGGAGGTGGTTTCCACCATGTGTGGCGACGACTGTGACAACTAGGACGTCGGGAGGGACGACCTTTGTGCTGGGCCCAGCAACCCTACTCCCCAGGCACCTCCCAGAGATCTGTTGCATGACATTCTTTGGACCCTCAACACGCTGGTGTCGGAGATGCAGAATAGGATGCCGCCACAGACTACCCCCGCTAACAGCAGGGCCACCACTGTCAAAGAAAAGTAAGAGGCACCCTATGCCTCCTCTCCAGCCACCTATTTCGCCCCTGGGGGACGGACATGCAGACTACACACCCAGAGTCAGCAGGTGAGTGCACCCCCCCCAGGAACATCTTGGCCTGTGTGCCTGACCCCCTACCCCCGATCTCCATCCTGCTTCCCCAGCCTTTTTCCCGCGTCCCTTCTCCCTCCTCCCGCCTCCTGGCCCACCCCCTCCCATGATTGGTGGAGCCTGACTCCTCGTTGGGCCTAGCGGCTGCAGTGCCCCCTGCCTGCCTCCTTCACACCCAGAGTCAGCAGGTGAGTGCACCCCCCCCAGGACACTCCTGGGCCCTGGGGAGCAACATCTCTGCCTGTGTGGCTGATCCCCTGCCCCGATCGCCATCCTGCTTCCCCTGCCTTTTTCCCGCATCCCTTCTCCCTCCTCCCCCCTTCTGGCCCACCCCCTCCTGTGATCGGTAGAGCCTGACTCCTCGTTGGGCCTAGGGGCCGCAGTGCCCCCTGCCTGCCTCCTTCACACCCAGAGGCAGCAGGTGAGTGCACCCCCCCCAGGACCCTCTTGGCCCCTGGGGAGCAACATCTCGGCCTGTGTGGCTGACTCCCTGCCCCCGATCGCCATCCTGCTTCCCCTGCCTTTTTCCCATGTCCCTTCTCCCTCCTCCTGCTTCCTGGCCCACCCCCTCCCTTGATTGGCGGAGCCTGACTCCTCGTTGGGCCTAGCGGCCGCAGTGCCCCCTGCCTGCCTCCTTCACACCCAGAGTCAGCAGGTGAGTGCACCCCCCCCAGGACCCTCTTGGCCCCTGGGGAGCAACATCTTGGCCTGTGTGGCTGACTCCCTGCCCCCGATCGCCATCCTGCTTCCCCTGCCTTTTTCCCATGTCCCTTCTCCCTCCTCCTGCCTCCTGGCCCACCCCCTCCCTTGATTGGTGGAGCCTGACTCCTCGTTGGGCCTAGCGGCCGCAGTGCCCCCTGCCTGCCTCCTTCACACCCAGAGGCAGCAGGTGAGTGCACCCCCCCCAGGACCCTCTTGGCCCCTCGGGAGCAACATCTCGGCCTGTGTGGCTGACTCCCTGCCCCCGATCGCCATCCTGCTTCCCCTGCCTTTTTCCCATGTCCCTTCTCCCTCCTCCTGCCTCCTGGCCCACCCCCTTTCTTGATTGGTGGAGCCTGACTCCTCGTTGGGCCTAGCGGCCGCAGTGCCCCCTGCCTGCCTCCTTCACACCCAGAGTCAGCAGGTGAGTGCACCCCCCCCAGGACCCTCCTGGGCCCTGGGGAGCAACATCTCGGCCTGTGTGGCTGACCCCCTACCCCCGATCGCCATCCTGCTTCCCCTGCCTTTTTCCCACGTCCCTTCTCCCTCCTCGCGCCTCCTGGCCCACCCCCTCCCGTGATTGGTGGAGCCTGACTCCTCGTTGGGCCTAGCGGGCGTAGTGCCCCCTGCCTGCCTCCTTCACACCCAGAGTCAGCAGGTGAGTGCACCCCCCCCAGGACCCTCCTGGGCCCTGGGGAGCAACATCTCGGCCTGTGTGGCTGAACCCCTGCCCCCGATCGCCATCCTGCTTCCCCTGCCTTTTTCCCACGTCCCTTCTCCCTCCTCCCACCTCCTGGCCCACCCCCTTCTGTGATTGGTGGAGCCTGTCTCCTCGTTGGGCCTAGTGGCCGCAGTGCCCCCTGCCTGCCTCCTTCACACCCAGAGTCAGCAGGTGAGTGTACCCCCCCCAGGACCCTCCTGGGCCCTGGGGAGCAACATCTCTGCCTGTGTGGCTGACCCCCTGCCCCAGATCGCCATCCTGCTTCCCCTGCCTTTTTCCCGCGTCCCTTCTCCCTCCTCCCCCCTTCTGGCCCACCCCCTCCTGTGATTGGTAGAGCCTGACTCCTCGTTGGGCCTAGCGCCCGCAGTGCCCCCTGCCTGCCTCCTTCACACCCAGAGGCAGCAGGTGAGTGCACCCCCCCAGGACCCTCCTGGGCCCTGGGGAGCAACATCTCGGCCTGTGTGGCTGACCCCCTACCCCCGATCGCCATCCTGCTTCCCCTGCCTTTTTCCCGCGTCCCTTCTCCCTCCTCACGCCTCCTGGCCCACCCCCTCCCGTGATTGGTGGAGCCTGACTCCTCGTTGGGCCTAGCGGCCGTAGTGCCCCCTGCCTGCCTCCTTCACACCCAGAGTCAGCAGGTGAGTGCACCCCCCCAGGACCCTCCTGGGCCCTGGGGAGCAACATCTCGGCCTGTGTGGCTGAACCCCTGCCCCCGATCACCATCCTGCTTCCCCTGCCTTTTTCCCGCTCCCCTTCTCCCTCCTCCCACCTCCTGGCCCACCCCCTTCTGTGATTGGTGGAGCCTGACTCCTCGTTGGGCCTAGCGGCCGCAGTGCCCCCTGCCTGCCTCCTTCACACCCAGAGTCAGCAGGTGAGTGTACCCCCCCCAGGACCCTCCTGGGCCCTGGGGAGCAACATCTCTGCCTGTGTGGCTGACCCCCTGCCCCTGATCGCCATCCTGCTTCCCCTGCCTTTTTCCCCTGTCCCTTCTCCCTCCTCCCGCCTCCTGGCCCACCCCCTCCCGTGATTGGTGGAGCCTGACTCCTCGTTGGGCCTGGTGGCAGCAGTGCCCCCTGCCTTCCTCCTTCACACCCAGAGACAGCAGGTGAGTGCACCCCCCCGGGACCCTCCTGTGTCCTGGGGAGCAACATCTCGGCCTGTGTGGCTGACTCCCTGCCCCTGATCGCCATCCTGCTTCCCCTGCCTTTTTCCCGCGTCCCTTCTCCCTCCTCCCGCCTCCTGGCCCACCCCCTCGCGTGATTGGTGGAGCCTGACTCCTCGTTGGGCCTAGCGGCCGCAGTGCCCCCTGCCTGCCTCCTTCACACCCAGAGGCAGCAGGCTTTTGTGGCTGACCCCATATCCAGAGGCCTTTCTGATCCCCCAGCAGCCCGATCCCACTCCGCACCCTCTTCCTGCTCTCCCTTCCCTCCCGCCTCCCAATCCGCTCAGGCCCGTTCTCATTGGTCCTCTCACCCTTCATCACTGGACCTCCAGGGCAGCCCTCTGCCCATGCAGCCCCCGGCTAAGGGCCCCAACACCAAGGGCGGCTCCAACAGAGGCAGCTCCAGGAAGTGTCAGCAGGTGTTCGCAAGGAGATGCCAAGGAAGCCAGCAGCCAACAGACACCAACAAAAACCGTGAGTGTGGCATGGGTGGGGAGTAGAGCAATCACTCTACTCCAGAAAACCCCTGTCACTCTCTTACCTACCAATAACATAGAGTGCCATAATACTTCCATGCCCACCTTTAGGTAGAATTGTGAACATTGGCCTGCGTCGCATCTAGATGGAATTGTGAATGTTAACATGTCCACTCTTAGATAGAATTGTGAACATTGGCCTGCATCGCATCTAGATTGAATTGTGATTCTTTGCATGTCCACTCTTAGATAGAATTGTGAACATCGGCCTGCGTCGCATCTAGATTGAATTGTGATTCTTTGCATGTCCACTCTTAGATAGAATTGTGAACATTGGCCTGCGTTGCATCCAGATTGAATTGTGATTCTTTGCATGTCCACTCTTAGATAGAATTGTGAACATTGGCCTGCGTCGCATCTAGATGGAATTGTGAATGTTAACATGTCCACTCTTAGATAGAATTGTGAACATTGGCCTGCGTCACATCTAGATAGAATTGTGATTCTTTGCATGTCCACTCTTAGATAGAATTGTGAACATTGGCCTGCGTCGCATCCAGATTGAATTGTGATTCTTTGCATGTCCAATCTTAGATAGAATTGTGAACATTGGCCTGCGTCGCATCCAGATTTAATTGTGATTCTTAGCATGTCCACTCTTAGATAGAATTGTGAACATTGGCCTGCGTCGCATCTAGATGGAATTGTGATTGTTAGCATGTCCACTCTTAGATAGAATTGTGAATGTTAGCTTGTCCACACTTAGATAGAATTGTGAACATTGGCCTGCATCGCATCTAGATTGAATTGTGATTCTTAGCATGTCCACTCTTAGATAGAATTGTGAATGTTAGCATGCCCACTCTTAGATAGAATTGTGAACATTGGCCTGCATCGCATCTAGATGGAATTGTGAATGTTAACATGTCCACACTTAGACAGAATTGTGAATATTAGCTTGTCCACACTCACACAGAATTGTGAATATTAGCATGTCCACACTTAGAGACAGAATTGTGATTGTTAGAATGTCCACACTCACACAGAATTGTGAATATTAGCATGTCCACACTCAAACGGAATTGTGAATATTGGCCTGAGTTGCATTCTAGATAGGACTTTGAATGTTAGCATGTCCACACTTAGACAGCATTGTGAATATTAACATGTCCACACTCAGACATAATTGTGAATATTAGCACGTCCACACCTAGACAGAACGGTGAATATTAGCATGTCCACACTTAGACAGAAATGTGAATATTGGCCTGCGTTGCATCTGGATGGGACTCTGAATGTCGGCATGTCCACACCTAGACAGAATTTTGAATATTGGCCTGCGTTGCATCTAGATGGGACTTTGAATCTTGGCATGTCCACACCTAGACATAATTGTGAATATTGGCCTGCGTTCTATCTAGATAGGACTTTTAATATTAGCATGTCCACTCCTAGACAGAATTGTGACTATTAGCATGTCCACACCCAGACAGAATTGTGAATATTAGCATGTCCACACTTGCTAGTCCACACTCAGACAGAATTGTGAATACTAGCATGTCCACTCTTAGACAGAATTGTGAATATTGGCCTGCGTTGCATCTAGATAGGACCTTGAATGTTAGCATGTCCACACTTAGACAGAATTGTGAATGTTGGGGCAGACTAGAGTACGCAGGGCGGACCCGAGTGCGCAGGGCGGGCCGGAATGCATGAGTGCATGGAGCGGACCGGAATGTATAGAGCAAACTGGGGTGCATGGAATAGATAGGAGTGCATGGAACGGACAGGAGCGCATAGAATTCCGTGACGTGTATACTATGGTCTGAAATGCAGATAACGTTTGAAAGAGCATATAACCCATCATATCACACCATCATGCTTACTCTCTCCTTTACATCACCACTCAACTAGAACACAGGGATACTATGACACCATTCGGTATAACTGTTCTCATATCAACATCCGCCGCTCACTCCACATCATTCTAAGTAAACACTGCTGGTTACACCCCCTCAGCCAGGAGTTCTCCTCAGGCCTAACGCTGCCACATCCGATCTGGATAAATCCTGCCAGAACGAACACATACTCCTGACCTCTCAAACATCACACCTACCGCAAGAAAGCAGCTATTACATGGAAACCGCACGAGCTGCACACCTACCCGGTGCTCACACGCACCTTTTGACCCTCTCTACCCCCTCTACTGATATGAACTTCGGTTCCCAAGGGCGTTCAACCTATCAGCGCCTCCAGACCATACCAATGGTATATAACTACAGGTGAGCTTCTATGGGAAAGCGCTTGCCCACCGTATTTTGGCACGAAAGGGCTGGGGGAAGTTACAATCTCCCCACTCCATTCTCATTGCCTCTCCTATTCACGCAGGGGCAGCACCCATCTCCCAAGCCGCAGGTCCAACCACTATCTGAAGAGGAAGATGATTTCGAGGAGCCAAGTCAAGGGAGGGCTCCAACCGTGCCCCAACGCCCCCGCAGAGACCAGGTGAGCGTAACAATTATGCTGTGTTCTGCTCTTCTTTTCAGTGGGAGGCAGTGGTCTTGTCTTTGCGAACATCAGTGATGTGGACCGTTCCTCGTCGTCCCTCATTCTTTATGACAGTCAGTGTTGTGTAAGTCACTGTGTGTGGGCCAGTGAAGTGCTCCTCCTTCCACTTCCTGGTGTGGTACTTCTCATCCAAACCGTTGGCTTGTTGTTGATAAACCGTGCACAATTTGTGCCTTATTCCCAGAGGGCAGTTATTTCTTTAATCAAATCATTTGCAAAATGCTGACCATTGTCAGAGGGATTTTATCTGGAATCCCCACCTTGGGAACACATAGCTCACCAAGAATTTCACTGCTGAATGGGTGCTATTATGGGCACAGGAACCAGCCTCAAGTGAACGTGAAAATGGATACACCACTACAAGCAAGTATCTGTAAAAGGTATATCTTTCTTGCCATGGACATACCCTATAGTCAAGTGCTGGAAGGGCCACTCCAGGTACATCAGTGTTCCCCGTTCTACTCTTAAAGTGTGACCTGGTAGGAACCTGTGGCATCTCATGCAATTTTTTTACAAATTTAGAAACATACTCAGATACGTTTGGCAGAAACCATTCTTCACTGATCTCCGCATCCACATACTCTTTCGATATGTGGGTAGGTTAGTGCAGCTGTTCTAGTGCCACTTTCAAATTCTTTTTTGGCAATACCACCTTGCCTGTGCTATCATGTCACCAAATGAAACCTGTTGGGGACAAAGAACATCCTCTTTTCTTCCACAATTCTTTTTCTTCATCTGGTGCTTCTCTCCTGCAATTCTATTATTTGTACTATGGGGTTGCATTAAAGGTTCAGGCACTGCATTTTTATCCTTGCTATTTTTCAGCAGTGCCATAAAAGGTAATTTTTATCCTTCACTAGAGAACTGCACATGTATCCCTTCTGGGAGATATGCTGCTTCTTTTGCTGCTTTGTCTGCTTTTTCATTACCCAATTAAATGAAATCTTGCCCTCCTCTATGGGCCTTGCACTTTATTAAAGGCAATTATACTGGGAGTGATGGCACTTCCAATATATTACTCAACAGTGCTGCATGCTGTCTGTGAGTGTATTATCAACTGCTCTTCCCAGTGTATTCTGTGATTGTGTCCCACTATTACTGAAGCAGAATGTATTTGTCCTGTACTTTGGTTGATACTTGAGCTTCCATCAATAAAGATCATGTTGCCCCTTCAATCACTTCCTCTTTTACCAGGGGGCTACCTTCACTCCTGTTTATGTATGCAATTAAATCATGTATGCAATCTCCCTCCTCAATTTCTTCTGCAATTAATTCTTCTGGGTTTATTGTTCTGCATCTTACCAACTCTATTGCAGGGTTTGTCAGTATTACTTTGTATCCTGAAGATCTCTCAGATGCCAATGTTGATTTGGTATTTTCTAATGATGCGAACAGTGCATGATCCATGTACAAAATTACAGGGCACCCCATTGTAATTGTGGAAGCGTTCTCGATTGCAAATGCAGCAGCAGCAGCAGCAAGTGCCTGCTCACATGGTAAGTGTCTGTGCATTACTGGATCTAGTGATGCACTGTAATAAGCCAGTGGCTTGTGTACCTATGCCTTATCCTTTGTTAGTACAGCTGTCATTAACTTACCGTCTGAATGGGAAACCAAGTGAAACCTATCTTTGTAATTGGGTGTGGCCAATACTGGTGCATGTGCTTGCTCATTTTTGAGTTTGCCAACATATTCACCCATTTCAGCTGTCCATTGTATGCTGTTTTTGTTGTTCTGAGCTTCTAGTAGTGTTTGCAGTAATGGCCTGGAGTAATTGAAAACCCATGCCCTGTAATAATTGCATAGCCCTCATTTCTTTCACTGTCTTTGTTCTGATTGTCTTATGTATTGCTTCAACTCTCCCTAGTGTTATTTTTCGCCCATATGCTGACACAATCTGACCCAAGTAAATTTCCTCTTTTTGGCAATACTGCACTCTACTTGCAAACTGTAAATTGCTCAAATCCATTTGTACTACTCAGTTGAATATGTTGGGACCCTCACAGTGCACTTGAGTACACTTGAGACATTCATGTATGTTTGAATCTGGCCCCACGATACGTAAACGCAGTGAGATACCTGGAATCTGGATGCAGGGCAATGGAAAAAAGGCATTTTTCAAATCTACAAATATGAAGTAGTGTGCCTCTGCTGGAAAGCTACAATAAATGGTTGCAGGGTTTGGAACTAATGGGTCTTCTGGCTCAATAATGTTGTTAAGGGGGCATAAATCCATATAGCAAGGTGATGGGGATTCATGTATTATACCCTGCTGTCATAGGGAATGCAATGTCGCATATTTGCCCTCATCGGCTTCTCAGGAGAGAGGGTATTGCTTTACTCATGGCAGCAGAGCTCCTTCTTTTATTTTAATGTGTACTGCCCCTGTCCCTCTTAGTATACCCACATTATGGGGTAACTTCATCAATAGGACTTTTGGAACCTTCTCCAGATCCTCCTGCAAGTGTTTTATTTATTATTTCATCAATTGTCTCAGCTGAGATACTGCTCTTTCTTTTAGGTGCACTGGAGATGGTATGCTCATTTCAAACACTACCTTCCCCTCCTCATTGTTTTTGGTAGCAAACAACTCTGTGTCTGTTACTCCTGTCAGTGTCAGGGTGGGATCAATGAATAATATTGATCACCACTCCATGCTGTCATCATCAGTAACAACCAATATAATCATGTCTTTTCTCACCACTACTTCCTCTAGGTATAGCAATGTGTATGCGCCTAATGTAACAGTGGAGGGTCACCGTGGTCTGAAGAGAACCTCATTGGGCAATCAAAACAATTCCTGTTATCCATCCCAGCAGCACCTGCACCCCATACAAAACACCTGTGTGTGCGAGGGTATCCCTCTCATTTTGCTGTGTGCCTAGTATGCCTGTATCAACACTGCCACTCTGACTGGATACATCCCAGGTGTGGTGCACACCATCCCTTCTCAGAAAATGAAATGTTGGCATTCAGTTTGCTTACCAAGTCTCTTCCTTGAATGTTATTAGGTGTGCCTTTCGAATACAATAGTGGTGCTACACTATGTTGCGTACCTATTTTTAATGGTAAATCTTTAGCTAGAGGAACCTTTAAAATTGTCCCAGAAAAGCCCTGTGTGTCCTCATTTGTTTGGGGATAATAGAAATCCCTCTTCTTTTATACATGATCTGGTCGCCCAAGTATCTATGAGAAATGAAAATCTCCTCTGTCCTATTTGAACTGCTACCACTTCAGGGTCTTCAATTACCACTATGACAGGACCTACTTGCACTTCCTGTGGGCACCCCTACTGGGAAAATGTGTTTGGTGAATGCGTGAATGGATTGCCCACCACCACTGTCACTCCTGTGTATTGGGGCCCTGCATATTGTCCCATTATCGTTACTTTTTTCTTGTACATGTGTCTGTGCTGGTGCTTTGTGTATGCTCACTGTATCTTGCATTCCCACCATCTCCCCGCCTTGCACTTGTGCTTGTCCCTGGGCAGGTATATCCTGTGTCTCTGTGGGCAGCAATTGCAGTTGCTGCTGTGGTGTAACTTGCATCTGTCGAGTTGTCTGTGTCTGCATACATGCCTGCTGCTGCTGCACTCCTGCTGCCCCGTTTGCACAATAAGCAGTCATGTTCGGGCAAAATGACCAAAGTTGCTGCATGCAAAATATTGCCCTCCAAGCTGTGGCCTCATGCCACTGAACCCCACTCCTCTTCCTCTGGGATAATTTCCTCTTCCGGTCTAGTACTGTCCTGTGTAATTGTTAACTCCTCACACATATGAAAACTCAGGCTGTTGTGTGTTTTCAAATGCTGGCAGTTATTGCAACTGCACCATCCCCCACAGCTTATTATATGGCGCTTGCATGTATCCTCCTTGCTGTGTTACCACTGCTACTGGGAGCCCCCCTTGTTTGGCGGGTAGGACAACAACTGGTCCCGTGAGCACTGCTCCTCCCATGGTTATTTTAGCCAGCTTTTTCTGCACTAATTTATTTTCTGCTTTTACCGCATCATTGTCTGCTATCTCTTTATCTTTCTTCTGCTTTCATTTGCAATAGTGTGCAATAGTTGCCTGTGTCTCAAGCCATCTTTTTGCTTCTATCCCAACTATCTCTTCAATGGAAACCTGCACATCCACAGGGTGTCATGCCAATGAAGCTGCTATATTGAAAGCCTCATTGTAGACTTTATTAGTTTTGCAGCGGGTGGTTGTTAGAAGGTTTGTGTTGTTGGATCTTTGGGATCTAGTGCTCTGCTTTTTTACAATTGCGTCCACTAGGTATGTGGGTGTGACCCGTGAGACATTTCTGAGTAATGAGTAACATCCTAAAACGTACTCTGGCCTGAATGGGGAGCCAATGCAGGCTCTGTCTTGCATCAGACACATGGTCCCTATGATTGAGGCTTATCACAACCCTCACTGCCCCATTCTGAATTACCTGGAGGTGGAGAAAATTAGCATGGGTTATCCCAACAAGAAGGCTGCAACAATAATCTATTTTGGATCCAATGATGGCTCTAGCTAACGTTTCTGAGTTTTACTCTGATATCAGCGGGCAAAGATGATGCAATAACATGATAAAATAGAACGAAGAAGAGACCAGTCTGCTCACTTGTGCTTTCATGTTCAAGTTTTAATCCAAAGTGACGCCTAAGGTCTTCACTTTATTCTTCACCTCAATGTTGCAATTATCAATATTGAAACTCTTATACAACAGATCTAGTTTGGCAAGCCTGGTATCAGAGCCCATAATCATAAGCTCTGTTTTTTGCTCTGTTCGATGCCAAGCCGTTCAGAACCTGCCAGCTTTGGATAGCGTGATGTCCTTTGTTGATGTTTTTTCATCAACGTCATGTGAACCTGTGATGGGGATGACACATTGTGTATCATCTGCATGATTGGCAAATAAGATCCCTTCTTGTTCACACATATGGAAGAATGGCACAAAGATATTATAGAAGCATGGTGACACACAAGCTCCATGAGGGACCCCATACAGCAAAGGCGTTGGTTTCACCTCTGCTACCTCACTTGCCACTCTCACCATTCTACTGCTCAGGAATGATGTAACCCATTGGGTGGCCCGGTCTGAGAATGATCCACCATGTCAAAGGCTGCCACAAGGTCTAGAATCATAAGTAGGGATGTTTGACTTCCATCCAAAGCTTGGAGCAGCTGGGATTTTAAAGCTAAAAGGGCAGTCTCTGTCCCGTGATTCTGACGAAATCCGGAATGATTTTTTTGAAGGATCTGAGCGCTCTTTAGATAAAATGAGATCTGATTGTGTGCGACCATATGCAGAATTTTAAACAGAAAAGGAGTACATAGGTCTATAATTGGTATGAGTCAGTGGACAAAGATTGGATTTTTTTAGTAAGGGAGTAATCCAAGTGTTCTTAAGATCATTTGGGACACAGTTCTAAGCAAAGCAGGAATTGACAAATGTTGTGAGGGCTGTGACAAGTAATGGTGAACATTCCTTGATAATCACTGCAGTGCAGGGATTCCCCCTTACAGCTGGTGCTTATAAGCTGTGCAATGATTTTGGATAGTTCTGCTTCCGAAACAGGAGAGAAGTTGAAGGTCTGAAACTCCTCATCCTTTTTTGGTGAGGTGTGGAGATGAGCTTCAAGATCTTTTTTTACTGAAGGACAATGTTTTCTCTTCAATGTTCTCTTTAATCTTTTCCAATTAAATAAACATAGCTAATTCAATGTCTGTACACCAGATCTCATTTTTTTTAATGGGGTCTTGATTAGGGCCATTTGGCAGTTCCTGTTCTTTTAATATTTTGAAAAGTGCTTTGCTATCCGACGTAACATTCATAATTCTAAAGTTCAGAAATTCCTTTTTTGTTGCAAGGGTCGCAGTTTTATATGTGGTAGCTGCTTTTGTAAAGGACTCCAGACTGGGGCGAGTCACACGACTGCCGTCATGCATAGAAAGAATTAATTTTTAGAGCCTTAAGCTCCTGAAGGTTGGCGTTGAACCAGGGGTTACTTCTGTGTTTCACCTGCCATTTTTCCTTTAGAGGGGCTAGGGTCTCCGTAGCTGCTCTCAAAGATTTAACAAGTGTGTCAGTGATGTCCTCTAAGCTTCCTGTATTAAGAATTTCTGCATTCAGGGTCATTGCCCATGTTCGAAGATTCTCTGGGGTCAGGTCCTTGAAACTTCTGACTGGTATAGATACCTTAATCTCAGCCAGTCTCTTTGAGAAGAGGTTGATGCACATCTGAAAGTAAATACAGAAGTGATCCGACCAGTGGCATGGTGTTACTTCAATGGCTGATAGATTAAGGTTGTGGGTGGTGACCCAATCCAGGATATGTTAATTTATGTGTGTGAGCTCACTAATGAGTTGTGAGAAGCCCAGCGAACCAGGAGCAGTCTCCATGGCCCCTGAAGTAGCATCCGTATAGCTACCTAACCACAGATGAAAATCTCTGAAGAGGATCAATTTCATGTTAGGATTAAGAAGGGATAGGAGATACATCAATTTACTCGCTCCTGCCATTAGTGAAGGTAAACTGTAGACTAAAGGATCCCTGTCCATTGTCTGCCAATGCACGTAGGTTAACTCTCCTTTTGCTTTCTCCAAAAGGGGCATCATAGTTCGCGCTCGGGTTTATTCCCTCAATGAGGTCTTTTTGCCACTGTTATTCTTCCTACTCCAAAGCCTATTTTCCCAGTCCCCCAATGATTCCTCTCTTTCCTCTTCTTCCCTCTCATCTCTTCTCATTCCCCTGCTTACATTTGTTAGATTGCATGTGTCAAATTTGTCATCCCTATGGTCGCTATTGCTGCTGTCCTCCCAATATGATACAGTGTGATCACCCTCTAGTTTGCTGTCATCCAAGTCCCATCCCCATTTATCAATTTTAATTTGTATGCGTCCTGATGTCCATACCTGCTCGTCTGCTGTTTTTTCTTGTTCCTTCCCTTTTGTCTCCATCTCCCTTTCCATTGCTTTAGCTGCTTCCCTGAACACTGAGTCAAGTTGCTGTTGTGTGCTCTTTTTAATATCCAATAAATATTTTCATCCTTATTCCCAGAGTTAGGTTTGCACCCATCTTTCTTTTTGTTTTTTCCCTCCTTATCTTGAGTTGCTCACCTAGAATTTGTATATCCTGCAGCTGGTTTCCACAGTGGGTACACTGCATAAGGAGGGAGTGGCACACTCCCCTTCTCCTCCTCCCCTTCTACCCTTATCCTCCTCTCGTTCTCCCTTCTCCTTTTCTATTTCCTAGTCTCTTCATACAGCTTCCAGAGTCCTAAAATGTCTTATCTCTTTTTGAGTGTTGCTCCTTTATTAGCAGACAGCAAGTATGCATACTTAATGTTTGATAATACTCTTATCTAATGTTCCCTGCCCGGGCCATTCCTGATAACACTTCCCCACTGTTGTGTTTGCCCACTGAAAGTGGTACTTTTCAATTTTATCGCAATATTGGAGCAACTGTTTGCACATGAGGACAAGGGGTGCATGCATTCAGTGGGATGACATTATCGCACCCTCTTCCTGATTGTTAGAGTGATCTTCATTCCCCCTTTTCTTTGTATCCCTTCTTATTTTAACCTTAAATTAATGTATCCTTGTTCACTCATTTCCACTCAC
This sequence comes from Ambystoma mexicanum, assembly GCF_040938575.1. NCBI lineage: Eukaryota > Metazoa > Chordata > Amphibia > Caudata > Ambystomatidae > Ambystoma > Ambystoma mexicanum. The sequence goes on along the minus strand of NC_090933.1, from coordinate 972,065,194 downwards.
TATACTTACAGCTTGACTCGTCCACCCTATTTCATTCACACTGGCCCTCTCCACAGGCCTCGCCCCTCACACCTCTTACATACAATGGCCTTCTCCAAAGGCCCATTCTTTTAGTTTATATTAGTACACGAATGGCGCTCTCCACAGTCCCGCCACTTTAACAGCAATATCCTTTGTTAGTATACTGAGAGTGTGTTTTTTCCTCCCTTCATTCGTCCTCTGCAACCCCTGCACACACTACACAGCTCCTTCGATACTTACATATTATTTCAGCCATAATCTCCACAACCACAATAAACAAAAACTTCAACAACTTCCACTTAACCAGATTAAACGGCAACTACTCACAAAAATGCTAGCACGTATGCTTCTTCCCCTTTTTTCTTCTCTCGTTCAAATTCTTTAACACAAAAGAATACACAAAATGACACAACTATACCAATTGCTTGCACTATGCACAACTCTTGTCTAACAAGGTCCGCCTCTTACTACGCAACCCTCTGCTCGAGAGCAGATGTGCCACCGCCTACTAACTCCTATCGGATAAATAGACCTATAATCTAAAACTACTATAGCCAATCACCCTCCTATACACCATAAAAATAACCCCTCCCTCCACATTCATGCACGGGTACACTCACGTATACCTTTAGGAGATTGTCCACTCTTCTCGACCTCAGAGTCTCCCTTTAAAGGCCAGTACCCCTTCAGAGCAAAGGTAGCGTTCTGACGAGGCAAACATTCAGAAACTCAGTGTCTGCTGACATGCTGAATATTTGAGCTCTTAGGACTGGTTGGCGTGTTCTATCACACACTCCCTCGGAAGTATGGCTGGAATCCCCATGCCTGGTCGAGAAAGCTAATCGATCTCATTGTGACTCTGAACATTTTCAGGGGGTTGCCTCAAAACGCACCAGTAAAAAATGACAAAAGTAGTCGAAAGGGAGTGTAAGCCGGGAAAGAAATAACCCAGTTTTTTTCAAGGCCCCGAACACAGCTGGGACAGCACTGTTGAAACAGAACGCAGAATAGAACTGCATGAAAAGGCACTGTCAAAGAAACACCCCTATATCAAAAGCTTTTTTAACCATCTAAACTAATTAACATCAATCACTTTGCAACATTGAATGTCTCTCCACAAGAAGCTGATTAGTAAAACCATAACTTAGCCCTATAGAAGGGCATACATTATCTTCTATTATTGGGTCCTTCAAACCTTACCACACCACCCATAGCTACCTATTGTGATGTCACAATCCAACCCCCCAATTCCCACATCATAGTGCCATTTCATTGAAACACTTGAGATGACCAGCAGATCTTTATTCATCTGTCCCGGTCATCTCATCTACGTTCTCATGAGAAAGTATTCTACCATGACCCTGTCAGTGCCTTGAACCAAGAACAAGTTGTCAATGTTGCACATTAGGAACTCTTCCAGCTTCTTCCCAGGCAGAAATGGACTCACAGGCAATTTGGAACTGCCACGGGCTTTCTGAAAACCATCAGTAGATCAGGGTTTGTAAATTAATATTCAGAATTATAAAATGATTGTGCATTTATTACCTTCCAGTGGTACCCATGAGTTCTGTTTTATGACCTTGAAAGTAACAAAGATTGTTTGCTTCCTACAGTGCGATCCTGGGACCATGGTATTTGCAACGTATACTGGCCGCTGCGGCTTCTAAGCAAATTAATAAAACAAACAGACATTTTTGAAAAGCATGCTTTGAGGCCTATTTGCACACCTCAGACTAATGCTAAATTTGATATACTTACCTGTAGCCCATCTTTATTATCTTTGTTTCTTTAATGTGAAACATTATTATTTTAGGGCATTCTCCAGCCTAGTTCAAATTTCTGTGTGGCTATCAAGGAATCCCCCTCATCCTTTAGAGTGCTACTCCCACAGCTGATAAGTTTGCGCCTTTTTACCATGCTGAACTTGCATTTTTACCACAATCCAAAGAATAATTGTATTATTTGGAGAGTGATAATCACAATTATATCACAGTCTCTGATATAAAAGTGATTCAAAAAGGAGATAACAATTTGGCATTTTAAAGTAACAAGAAATTCAGAGGTTTCAACATTTCAGAGATTCACTACCATCCAGAAAGTCTGTTTTCATGGAGTATTGATCGTAATATGATTTTGTATTATGAATTGTATTTTCTTCATTATTATAGCATTTAAACATGTTACGCAAGGGAATACAGGGATGAATGATGTCAATGAAACATTTATTATTGTTCCCAATGGAGGTACAGTTTTTTTTCATGAAATGAATAGAAACCTTTTTAGATATAAAAGGGATATTGAGGCTGAGCAAGAAGATATAAATACATATCTTGATAAGTTGATTCACTTAAAAAAAACTATGGTACCAGCACACGAAAGCAGTGGGTGAAAGAACTTCAGACGAAAGCTCTTAAGTTTGTTCCCTAAGACCATATGACATCAATGCCGCAAGAACATTTATTGCAAGAGAAATGCCTACACATGATGCAAAGTGCCTCAGTTATCTAGCAGTATGCACAACCAGAGGGAAATTTGAAGGAAAATGGCCATTGTTACGATGTTGATCAAAAGTGGCATTTCCATATGAAGACACTTATGTGAAAACATGAAGGATGGAATGGACGAGGGGGGACAAGCAAGAAGCTAATGTATCCATCCGAGATTGGAGAACAAGGAAAGGTTGTCTAGATAAAGAAGTTGAATTGTTCAGAAATTACTGAAAAACCTGTGATATACAGACATGTTGTCACCAGTACCAGATAGGAGAAGGACTATTGGCTTGCATTGCACATCTATTAAAGAAAGAATCAGAAAGGATAGTGCAGCTAGTGAGTGACAAATGCCTAGGATAATGGGCAAGGTACTCAAAGTTACTCACATGGGTCGACAATAAAGCAGGTCCTGTGTCTATAATACCACTAAGGAATGCAACAACATGCTTCAGGAATGATGGCCTGGTCCTGGTTGGAGAAAATAGATGATGTGGACAGATAATCAAAGTCCAAGGAATGAATGGAGGAACTGCAGTATTGATCAACCGATATTGGGCATGTGAATCCAGAGCCTACATGAAGTTGCCTAAGAATTGGGGCGGAATCTGTTCCATGGTAATGATGCATGTTCCAGTACTGGTGATCCGCCAAAGTGACATTCATATCAATGAATTTCAAAAAATGGATGAGCATCTGAGGATGAAGAGGTCGCCTAACCTCCATCGCAGAAGAGAGAGAATTATGTCTCAGCAAAATCAATGGAGGCCTATGAAAATATTCCATATGAACATAGACTGCTCAGCAAGACACCATTATTAATGACATTTATATTTCTGCCAGGAATTCAAACTGCAGTGAATGCCAAATTATTGCAGATTACAAGATGGGAGCTACTGCAGATCATTAATGCAAAAATAAAAGGATTTAATGCAAACAGGGAAGCATCTAAGGACTGAACAACTATATTTGTAATTGCATCATCCACCTCCAACTTCCCTCAGGGTTAGTCACTTCTCCAAGCTGCGGGTTGGTGGTAGATCTCTTTCTTCTGCTGGGGCCGCCCTGTGGAACAGCCTCCCTGCTTCTCTGAAACTTGAGGAGAACCATCTCTGCTTCCGGAAGTACCTCAAGGCCTTTCTCATTGCTTCTGCTTTCTCTCCTCCTCTCCCCTGCTGATCTCCTGGCTGAATCTGAACTTGCACTAGTTACCTGGCTACCCTCTGATCTCGGGCCCAGGTCCCCTCCGTGCCAGTTGCACACTTGCACTGGCCGCCTGGCAACCCTTGCACTCAGGGACTGTTTCTGTATCCCTGCAGCCCCTACTAGCACTTGACACTTGATGTCTGCGCTTACCCTTGCACTGGTCACCAGCTGGCCGCACTTTTATTTATTGTCTTTATTTACTTACTGTTATCCTATGTACTTGCACTGCCCCCCCTTTCCCTGCTGCACTTTTCCCCTTCGCCCCTCCCCTGCACTTGCACAATCTCAATGTCACCTGGCCTAGTAGGATCGTTGTCTCTGTCTTTGCTCTGTTTCCCCACCATTGCCTCGTCGCGCCTTGAAACACTTGTGTATAGATGCGTTTTAAATGCCATATCACATCACATCATATCAATTAGTATCCCTCAGCCTGGCTCGGACCAATCTCAATTTACTTCAAATATAGAAGACGTTTGAATGAGCTGAGGGTTTGGCTTGACCCGTTGCAGGACCACTTCGATTTCACAATTCCGCTTGTTTTTAACATGTGTCACCTTTTCATTGGATACCTAACAGAGACTTTGAATGAGCACCCATGTGGTTCCAGACCACTCCAGCTATGGTATTGTATCTGAGCTTCAAAGTTCCATCCCTCACTGGCTGTTTTGATCATATTCGCGTTGTTCGGCACATATGTTTCATGCACTATTTTCTTCAAAAAAATTGCCGCTTGGACCTTGGTTTACACACAGACCGATTTGGTATCAGTCTCCTCAACTCACCGGCTGTGCTGACTTCACTGGTGCCGCTTTGTTGGAGGAGCCAAGGACAGTACCACAACTACAATCGATTCTCCCCGCAGTGACTGTCAACACAGGAGAGTCCCGGGTACCTCTGACACACAATGCATGATTTTTCAACTTTGATTCCAGGTCTGTTTCCTATTCTCGAAGGTTCATGAAAGATATGGGCTTTCTGTCACAGGGTCAAGGACACTTCTCTCCTTGAAATCCTCTGCAGTCTTGCCGTCCTCCGCCTTGTAGTAAACTGCCATCTTGGAACTGCTGCTTTCCTTGTGTGCTTTGCCTTGCTCAGAGTGCACTTTCATGCTACACCTTTTATCCATGTGGGGAAGTGTGATGGAAGTCAGGTGTGTGTAATGATCAGTAATTACCTTACCCTGCCTGACCATTGTAGTGGGACACGTTTGGTATAAGGCTCGGGTATAGTCCATTTTCAGTGAGTTGTCCATGGGAAATTGTTTGTGTTCGAAAGGGGGGTGGCTGAATTCCTAAATATCCTGCCAGGTAGGATGGGATAAATGTGTTACAGGGAAGGGGATGCCATGTCTCGCCATCCTGTGCCCCACTACCGCACCCTCAAGAGCTCCCCATCTAGGTCATCATCCCACACTGGTCCACCCCCATGAACTGGATGAAATAGCGATGGCTGTGTCCTGAGCAACTGATTGACAGATCCCCAGGTACTATTGGGTGAGACACCTTCAGTTTCCTCACAGTGCCTATCCCAGAAAGCCTGGCATGCAGTCAGAGGGTTTGTTTACACTAAGTGCATGCCATGTTCTAATAACAAGGTCACTTGGTGTCCATCCAAGACTCCCAGACAAAAACACTATTTTCTGTTTGAAGTACAATCATGTACACTTTCACTTAGCTTCCCTGAATGTAATGTAATTCAAAGGGCATTTCTAAGGCATTACACGTGTTTAAGAAATATGCCTTTGTACTTGCATCAACAGCTTGGGCTTCCTCAAATATTGTGCTTTAAACAGGTTTAGATATGAGAATACATGTCACTTGATCAAATCATGGAAGGATTGTGAGACACCTCCCTCTTAAAGGCAAGAGGATTGGGTACATACAAGCCTTCGTTAAGGGGTGTACTCCCTGTTAAGTTAACATGTGAGTTTTTCCCTTTTGAATCATACCCAAAGTATTTTTCTGTGTGGGAGGTGGAAGAGACAGGACGGAAAACCAGAGAAAACCAAGATGGAGGAATCAGTCCTCCATTCAATTCTCCCCTTTCTGACTGTCTAATCCTGCCCATTCCCAATCCTGCAACTTCATAGGGACTTTGGTGTGCAATATGGTGTGAGGCTGGTCCTTTTGTTTAGTGTATGCTGCTTTGAAGGGTGTTTCCCAGGATCCTCCTGCTGGAGGCGTCCTGGGCTGGAGAGAGGTATTACCCAAAATCACAACGAATCAAAGAAAGCCACAATCTTCCTGTCCATTGTCATTCTCGCTGGCAGAGACAGTACATCTGACTATAATGCATGGAACCCTTCCATAGGCTTGGACTGACAGTGTTGACACGAGTATGCTATACATCAGATGCGGCTTTAATAATTATGTGAATTGCCATCTATCATAACTAACCCGAGGTATGACTTATATTTCAAATTATTCTGCAACACGGAAATAGTTTACATAATTATTATGGTTTTTGATCAGATTGGCAGAAGTAAATGCACCCTCTTCTGCAGTGACTTTGCTCTCCTCTGTAGCTATAAAACAGAGCGCCTGTGACCTCTAAACCTGATCTGTGCCATTTCAGAAATGGAGCTGCAGACCAGGAGGCATGTGCAGCAGAGCATAGGTGTGCACTATGCTTTTGGCATGGAGTTAAAAGGAAGTAGAGGTATGTTTACCATACCTGCCTTTATGTGAGATGGGTTTCCCGTATAATTTTATTATTAAATACAAATCAAATACAGCCAGGCTTCCACACCCTTCCCAGATGGAAATCCTTCACACTTGTTTTGTCTTACCCCATAAAGAGGATGGACTTCTTCCTAGTGATAGGGGTTTTCTACACCAATTTGAAAGATGCATTGATCAAATGATCAGGTCAATCTCTTATGTGAGTGAAATGCTATCCCCTGCAGAGGGATACTTCAATGACTGTGCTCATATGCAGCCACCTCATAGCTATTTGAACCTCCTACCTCTCCCTATTCGCTAAACAGGACACCAACTCAGTGACGTTCATCGCCTTTGTCAACTATGATCGATCAACTAGCCTGCTGCCCAACCTAGCACTAACTACGTAGCACTACCTTCAGTGAGTGCTGACTTAGGACCCTCAACTTTAGCGCACTCACCTCAGGCCATTATCCCAGTGCGCTCCCAATGTGATTAGCCAAAACTTCTCATTTCAAACTAGAAAAATCTAATATATGCCCAGCATTGAATTTCTTACAAATCCATCACTACTCTCTGCTACTGGTAGGAGGAAGCGCTTAATCCAGTTCGGTAGTGATGTCCCTCCCTCCAGTCAACAAAGACTGCAAATGGCTACAGCACTCCGCAATCCACATAATATTCCTCCAGCTCACTTCCTACGGAAGGCACCCTGCTTCATTCCATTGTGCACCCTTGCTGAGACCACCCTAGACCACAGTGAGCTAACTATCAAACTACCTACCCCTCACTCTGGCCCCTGCACCACCATTCTGAGGAACAAATGCTTAGCCTCACACACTTACCTCCACCCCAAAATGGCCCTATCACTAACCTTGCCCTCCACTGACAGAAAGCAATCATATTCACATAGATATCAGACACTCTCCTCCTCAAACCCCAAACATGTTAAACGCTGCAATACTTCAGAGGTTGCTGAAATTCCATTAGACCAACCTTCACACCTAAAAGACCAGCAAAGAAACAGAAAACCTCAAGAACTAACATTAAGGGCACTGACTGCAGTGACACTACGACACACTTGAAAGGAGCCCTTATCAACACTAGATCTCTCCCTGCCCACTCCCTAGAGATTGCAGACCTAATTAAAACCAACGACTTAGACATTCTCGCTATCACAGAAATGTGGCTCCACTCGGCATCAGGACCTGCCCTCTCCATGGCCATCCCGGAAGGTTATACTATCTACAGAAAAGATAGAACTACCGCTAAAGGAGGAGGAGTGGCTGTCCTCACAAAAACCGCTGTCAATCTAAGGATATCTGCAGAACACATCTTCCCATCAGGTGAAGTAAATACTCTGAAAATCACCTTCAAGCATACATGCACCCTTACTCTCCACATCGTGTACAGACCCCCAAGCCCATTAACATCTTTTGAAGATGATATCACCTCAGTTCTAGCCTCCAACACAAAGCCTCTCTCAAAAATAGTAATTCTGGCTGACATTAACCTCGGCTTGAATGACCTGCTAGACACTCAAGCATGTCTCCTTGCTAACTCAATGGAAGCCCAAGGGTTCACACGCTGTATCTCTCTCTAGACTCACAAAAAAGGACACACATTAGATTGGCTAGCTGACACCAATTAAGTCACCAACATACTAGCTAATACTCCCTGTCCTTGGTCGGACCACAATGTCATTCTCTTCTCTACTGCTATAACCACCAAACCCGCCAGACCTATTCTACTCACATCATCACTGCCGTCAAGAAGCCAGAGAAACATTAACCGAAACAATAGGCTACCCCTCCTACTGCCAATCAACAAAACTATTCTAGCAGCCATCAACAAGTAGCTCCTTTAAGCACCCAGAAAGCTAAACCAATAGCACACGCTAACTCCTGGTTTACAGCAGACTTACAAACTGTACGTGCAGCCAAAATGTCAGCCGAATGCAACTGGAAAAAAAAATACCATCAACTGCAAATAAGGCTCACTTCCATGCCCTATCTAATGAATACAAGGAAACAACCATTAAAGCCAAAAGGGATTCTTATAACCACAGGGTTGAGAATGCCCAATCTAGCTCTAGAGAACTCTTCGCCATACTTTGCCAGCTGGAATCAGCAGCACCACCCCCTGACTACTGTATCAAGGACCAGCAATGGTGCTCCAATGTCCAGAATGCCTTGGTTGATAACATCACTCTCCTACAAAACAGGATTAAAGTCAAGAAAGCTAAACTTAATCATGACTCCTCCCCAGCAGACACCCCACCACTTTGCAGCAAGTTGCACACACATTTGCATTCACACGTCTGGCCACAACAGAAAAGATCAAAGGAGTAAAGCTGTCAAGATGTCAAAGCGACACTTTCCACTGCCACCTTCATTAAAATTGCGCCAAGGAGCTGGCACCCTTCATTACCACACTGATCAACAGCTCATTTGCCTCCAGCAAGTACCTGATGACCTAAAAGAAACCTGGGTACTACCGTTGCTTAACAAAACAATGCTGGACCCAAGCATCCCAACTAACTTCCGACCCATTACCACAGTTCCATTTCTCCTAAAATCCTAGACCGTGTAGCTTATCTACAGATTCAAAAGTTCCTGGAATCCAACAATCTCTAGGCTTTAGACAGTCTAACTTCCACCTGGGTCACGGAACAGAAACAGCACTTCTGGATATAAAAACACAAATCAACCAGATCAAGGACAAAGGGGACCTCTGCATCCTCCTCTTGCTTCAGCATTTGATTTGGTCAACCACAAAATCCTATGCCACCATCTGGCAACAGCAGCTCAATTCTCCCCTGAAGCCATAAAGTGGATTGAATATTTTCTCTCCTACCGTATGATGAGGGTCTTCTCTACCTCCTCAGCAGCCACGATAAGGGGGTGGACCAGTGAATAAGGGATGACAACTCCCACTAAAACAATACATTACATGTAAAGTTTATTTTATCAGTATAAAAATATATATGCAATTTTATTATGATACTCATACGTATCCATAGCTTAAAAAAACACATTTTTAACAAAACTACAAAGCATCAGGCTCATACCCTAATAGTTTCCAACATTCATTCCAATACACTCTCAAAGAATAGCAATGGCTTTTCTTCTTTTATGTGTACACAGAACTTCATATTACACATATCTCATAAGAGTACTTGTATAAAATATTCTGACCCTGTCTTTGTTACTGGTGTCGTTAGATAGTTTATAATTGTATAGTAGACAGGTGTTTCGGTCTCCTGGAACTGATAATAATGTCCCTTTCTTGTGTAGACCTTCCTCAGGACGTAAAGTCAAGGTTGGTTGTCTTGCCTTTCATGGACTGGAGTAAGCCTCACCATCTCCTTATCATTAATTCGGAGATGCAGCAGATGTGATGGAATAAATCCCTCAAAGGTACAAGGGGTACTTCTAGTCAATTCACTATCCGGAAAACCCAAATGGAGTCCCGAGCTCACTTCTGTTTAAACTGTAGCCACTCCCACTGGGCTACAATAGATATGCCTCCTCTATTTCGGTCTCCCGCTCTACACAAGTCTTCTGATAGATGTTTTTTCTTCTTTAATTGGAATCGCTGTGTAGATCAATTTTAGTTGTTTGTTGCTAGTCCCATTGATGCCTCAAAAACTGGGTGGTTGGTAGTCTCGAACTGTGGACCGTTGCACGCGGGTCTGGAGACGAGACTACCAATCACGCGGTCTTGGAGGCACAATGGGACCGTCCCCCGGGAGCCCCGTTCTGAACAAGATTATCAGAGAGTGGAAGATTTGAGAGTGTTGAAGACATGTCAAAAGATGTTGTAAATTCCTCGGGGGCAATTAGAGAGACTCATGGGTAAGTCAAGGGGAATAGGGCACCTATGGGTGCAAAGAGTGTGGTGTGGGACCAAACTGGGGCAATGGAGACGTTTTGGGGTAATTAAAAGGATATGGGGAAACACTCGGAGGGATGTGAGATATATGGAGAAGACCAGGAGGCAATTACTTTAGCTGGGGCCAGGACAGTGACATTGGACTCATCTGGGAGCAATTAGTTTGACCTGTGTGTCAGGGGGAATGGAGCAGTTGTAGCAGCTCTGGGTAAAATGACAGTTACATGAAAATAACAGGCGTCAGAACAGTAACATGGGTCAAATGAGGGGGCAATGGGTCAGTTTGGTGGGGAAGGAGAGTGTCATGGAATACAAATGGGAGCAATGAGATTCAAGCAAATCATGAAGCAAAGGAACAGTCTGTTGAGTAATGAGAGTGACATAGGGTACTCATGGATGACATATGGACATGTCAAAAGTAAAGAGACACTTCTGTAGGTATTGAAAGTGGTGTTGGGCAAGACTGGGCAAAGGGACGTTTCTGTGGGCAAAGATGTTCACAAGTGACAGGATGAAGTGTGAGGTGTGATGTGTCTCGAAACGATTTTAATAGGAAAGAGAGCAAAGTGAAGTGCATCTGGGACAATGCTGCAGTTCTGGAGTTATTGGAGTGATATAGGACAAATCAGATCGTAGCAGGACTGGACATGAGCTGTTCGACCGGCAATGAAAGTTCTATGGGAAAAAGCTGGTGTCAATGAGAGTTCAGTAGTAAAAACCTAGCAGGCAATGAGGCCTTCTGAAAACAATGGAATTGACAAGGGAAAAGCCAAGGGGCTGTGGAGCAGTGGAGAGTGCCATGGCAGAATTGCCCCATTTAAAACAATAGCACACTTGCAGGATAATGGGGATCGAAGTGGAGCGTAACATTAAAGCATAAAAGCAGTTAACACGTTCCTGTTATGCTCCACATGATTTTATAGCTGTCCTGTGGCATAGGAGGGCAGCAAAGTGGATATAGCAAATGACAGATATAAAAATGTTTTGATATTTGCATTTTTTATTCTAGTCTGGGGGAATTATGCCCATTTTCAGATAGGAATTCTCCTTTGTGGGAGAGCAATGCGCATTTCTAAGAAGTACTCTCTTCTGTGGTGCAGCCGTGGATATGTTTAAGATTTGACCATTTCCTGGGAGTTGTAAAGAGTTTTGACAGTGTCTTCCTTCTGTGAGTGAACCGCAAACATTTTTGAAGGAAGAACTTTTCTTTGTGGGTGAGCTGTAAAGATTCTAAGAAATGATTCTCCTTTTTGTGGGAACATCAGGATACTGTTGTTAAAGCCTTCTTCTGTGGGTCAAAAGTACAATAATGTGGGTGCACACAGACCTATCTTGTGTGCATGCCCAGGGCCCAAATAGTCAGACTACGTAACATAGCCAATGTCATAATCATATTCTTTAATAGACTATTATGTTCATCACCACAAATATTAATATCACTCAATACTCCACTCTACTTACTGCATCTGACGTCTACCAAATATTCATCATCCATTGCCCATAGTCTGCTCCTTCCCGCCCAGCCAGAATGGCTCTCATTGGTTTGACAGCTCTCCCACAGACCAGAGATTGCCTCAAAAGATGTTTGTCTCTCCGACAGAGGACAGATAGTCCTTATAAGATCCTCTTTCCTGATGCATACTTACAGGATGTGGTGCACAGCTAGATTGCTCCCTTAGATCGCAATGTCTTCCAATACACACATCTATCGCCCAAAGGGGATGAACAACTTAAACTACACTGCTCGTTGCCCTTGTCACTGCTGCCAGATGTGCTTGAAAGGTGGATCTTTAGGTTTTGGAACAATTCCAAATGTACCACAACTAAGGATGGTGTGAGACAGTCCCAGATGTTTTTCCAGATGAGCCTGCCTCTAAATCACGGAAGGCTTTGTTAAGAGAAGTTCATTTAGAGCTGGTGGGTGGGTGGCAAATGGGCAATGTAGTTGGAAGTGTGGTACCATTAAATGTAGTCTGGGCTGGGATGTTCCAGACGTCTGGAAGCACTTAGTGTGAATGTATCACATATGGTTTGCATATAAATCAGACATTTTCATTACTTGTGCTTAAGTTCTGGAATATTTTAAACAGCATTTTCTTAACAACAGTTTTTATTCACTTAGTGTGAATGTATCACATATGGTTTGCATATAAATCAGACATTTTCATTACTTGTGCTTAAGTTCTGGAATATTTTAAACAGCATTTTCTTAACAACAGTTTTTATTCCAGAGACATTGGCTTTCCTAGGATGTCCAATGCAGTTCAATCTTAAGGACCACCTTCAGGGACCAAGTCCTGCCTATAGTGTCTTTGCTTCTGTATGCCCTTCTTCTTCTTCTATCAGGTTATAGAATTCATGTCCTTTTCTGGTCTGCTTTCTAGACCTTAGGTCCTCTTGTGAGACCTTGGTTTCCTGCAGAATAATGTCTCTCCTGATGACCTTTAGTTCTCTTTCATGCACCTGTCTGGACACCTGGATACTTGCCACACCCTACAGTGCAAGTGGGGGCATTCCAGCAACAGGACCAAATAACTATCTAAGATTAAGAAAAATATTGAACTTTAACCCCAACAGTATATACTGGCGGTGGCCACTCACTCAGAACTTCTCACCAATAAATATTATTACACATGGCCATAGTTACCAAAGCATAATGCTCATAAATCCTCCCACCTTGTGGACTTCTACATCCTTCTCTCAGGCATGGACGAATTGTGCAATAATGAAGGCAATTTAACTGGTATTAATGTGGAACCTGCTGGCCTATTGCCCATCTTGCCACATTGGTAACAGAAGGCTTAAAAGCCTTGTCTTCCTCATCCTCTACATCAGACGTCACCTAATCCACCTCCTTCCGTATAGATGCTGCAGCCTCTTCCACATCCAGGCAGCCATTACCTTCTCCACAATCACCATCACAAGGCTGCTCCGCCACTCATAACACAGCATTGTATTCCACATCACACATAAACTCTTTCACCACAACATAGACCCCTCAACCTCTGTTTGCTGTTACTGTCCACCAAAGCCACCAACAAGAAAGAGCTACGCCACCCGTACAGGAATCACCACTGACCCCCTATCCTCTACCAGCACATCCACATCCCTTGATGTGATGCTGTCGGACCATAAAATGAACGTGTGTTGTAGCCCCATCACAGTTTTTCCCGGCACATGAACCGAGTTTTCTTCTTCAGAAGGTGATTGTGATAAAGACAGTGCAGGAATGGGACACAAATGAAAAAAAGGCTGTCAAAAGGAAACAAGTGCACACACATAAAACACACACACAAACACAAACTCAAAAATAAAAATGTCACAAATAAAGACACAAAGGTCTCAGTAAAAATAATCTTGCTTACTCTACTTCTATCTCAATTTTGGATTCACCCTGCCCCCCCTCATAAACCTAAGAAAACCCAGGAAGATACCGGAAGTGATCTAGCATTATACAGAGTATCAACACCACCTTGGTTTGAGGGCACTGAGTGCGTGCCTCAGGTTTTTTTATTTTTTTTATTTTTTTAATTCTTATAAAGCGCCAACATGCCCGTAGGCCTCAGGGTGCACATAGAAACTTAACAGGACAGACAAACATATAGAGAAGCCTAAATAGAGCAGAGAAGGAAAAAGGTCAAGGAGTTATTCCATATTGAATAAATGGGTTTTTACGGCGCGTTTGAAGACGGAGTAGTTCTGAATCTGCCGCATCTGGGCTGGAAGTTTGTTCCAGAGCAGGGGTCCCTGTGCATCCAGAGTTGTGCCACCAAATTTTGCTGTCCTAATTTTGGGCTGTTTGAGAATGATGGCCAAGGATGACCGAAGGTTCCTAATGTTTGGCTTAATGCTTATACGGTCTGACAGGTAGGTGGGACTGCTGAGACTAAGACATTTATGAGTCGTGGTTAATATCTTATGGGTTATCCGGTGTTTAATGGGGAGCCAATGAAGTTTTTTCCTAAAGGTGGAAATGTGTGTGCGACGGGACTGAGTGAAGATATTGCGCACAGCATTATTCTGAGCCACTTGTAGTGATTGGATGTTGAGAGCTGTGGTGCCCGCTAGGAGGCTATTACAGTAATCCAATCTAGAATTAATTAGTGCAGTGGAAATAAGAGCGCAGTTCTCTTGTGATATGAATGGGCGAATGTATCCTATTCTCTTATTTATAAGACCACAGCTTGATTTGATGCTGGAGACATGAAATTTCATTTGAGAAAATACATTCTCCTTGTGAGGGAACCCCGGGTTGCTAATTACAATGAGGACCTTAAGTGGGTGTTGACTTGGCCAATGGTTGGCATCCTCATACTTTTTCAGGTGTCTCACATCGGCTTAAGATTGGAGCAGGTCAGGCAGCTAACACATCTGTCACAGAGACCCACAACTCAGCTTGATCATAAGGCTGTTTGTGAAACAATTTTTAAAAGGTACATCCACAACCACTGTAACATTATGTTATTTCATTTGTTTGGTTCACAGCTCAGTCGCCTATATTTAGCCTGTGAGGGTTAATGCAGAGTAAACACTAATGGAAGGAGGACGATGTGGATCCTATGCAACATGTAGTGTGAGCCAGTAGGAATATAAAGTAGCATGCATGGACTTCCCCGATATCTGCCCACCAGCCTTAGCTCTAGTAGGCCCCTGCGAAGTATGGGCCTCTGCAAGTATGCAATGCTTCTCCATATTTGCCAAGTCAAACCCCACTTAAGGTCCTCATTGTAATTAGCAACCCGGGGTTCCCTCACAAGGAGAATGTATTTTCTCAAATTTGTATAAGGAATATTAATGAAACATGTTTAAAGCAAGGTTAGATTTAGGTAATTGTATGTTAGTAGTTAGGACCTGCGACACTTAGTAGCGGGAGCACTGTCTAACAGTAAGAATCGTAACACATGGTAGAGCACATCTGTTGATATACAAATTGTAGAGAAACATTTTGATTTTTAGATGTTCAATATTTTAAGACCATACAACAAATCTGTTTTGACTACATGTACATTTCTTGTTTGATGTATGCATATGCATTAAAACATCTTAACCACCCATTTGTTCCTACCCAAGAGCCCATATTGGTAACATTGCCCTACACACGGAAGGTGTTTTGTTGTTTTATGGTATATAGTGACCAGGTTTATAATTTCCACTTAATTAAGACCCAGGGACATCCTGGGTGCTATGCAGACTCTCAGTGGGTGCCATTGGCTGTTGAGCAGATGGGGGGAACGTAGTGTTCCACAAGTCGTACATGGGTAAAACACTGGTTGCTGTGATGGTCTGGTTAATGTTATCGTTAATTGATATACACCATTGTCACATCGGGATCACTGAGGTGTCGCAAAGAGATTGTACACAATACAAGTCTTTTGTGGTGAACCTCTGAGCATGTGTGGTGATTGTGATGGTAGCAGATTGCACGCTGTGTTTTTTCCTCCAACGCTCCATCTTTGCCTTTGATGGGAGTGGTGTCATTATCAGAGTTTGCAGCTGTAAAAACCTCTGGAAACATTCACTTACAAGGAGAGGGGTGTGGTCAACGCCCCATCAACAACATTACCACTTTTGCCTTCATGGAAATCAAAGGCATAGACGTGATGTAAGATGAAGTGGTTGTGGTAGGTTGCAAAATATTCTGCTCCTAAAACAAGGACGTCTGCCCCTGGTTCTGCTGCCCATGACCTCCTGCTGAGAGATGCAAATACAAACCCAACTCAAGAATATTTCCTCCTTCTGACACAGATGTGATGGAACGCTCTTCTGCTGGCAGCATCTGGTTGAATACATTGGTATGTGGCAGATAGAAAGCATCGGATGTGTGTCAACCTGTGCCAGTGTCTGCTCTTAGGGAAGATGTGGTTTGGACTGGCTGAACTGGAATGGCAGAAATAGCTAAGCCAGAAAGGAACGATATTGGAAGGCCTAGAAGACACCCCCACAGGCACAGTTCCAATGCCTGCAGCACTTGTTGTAGCAGTGGTGGATGTACAACACTATGGTTATTGACTGATGTTGTGCTACTCTACAACCCAAGATATGTGCATCACCGACACTTTCAGCAGCTACTAATTCTGCAGTGAACCCTGCAGCATGGCCGTGGCACCTTCCTCTCTCCCTCCCACATTTGGTCACTGGCGCTGAGGACATTTTAATTGGTGTTGCTTTTTACCTCAAACACTACAGCCTATATGGATTGCAGTAGCTGCAGAATGGGGCTTTAATGATCTGGACCCATGAAGATCCCCAAGAACCTCCCACTAGCAATTCTATAAGTCCTTTGTGTGGCTGGAGGTATGCGTCCAGTGGCTACAGAAAACTAAAACCATTGATCTTTGTCTTACCCTTTTGTTATTTTGACAAAAGTTGAGTATGTACTCAGTATGTACTCAGGGAGTTATCAAATGTATTTTTCCTCCTTTTACCCTCTGAATGCAGGAATCAGTGGGCCAGGTTTGATTTCATATTTATAATTCGTTATATTGCAGCGTACATTGAGGAATCCCCACCGCAAGTGGAACGGCAAGAATGACTCTCATGTAGGCAGACATTGTGCAGTGCTGACAAACGTTCAAACGAATAATAGTGCGTTTGAAACAAACATGTGTGTAAGTACACAAAGCAGCAGTTAAAACACATTTTATTTAATGAACAGAAGGCCGACGTGTTGCTGTTCTCCACAGCTTAATCATGGTTCTGATAATGTTGCGTTGTTCTTCTTTGGCCCCCTTGATCTGATATGTTGGTGTGTCCACTTTTAAAGCTGTGGTGAATGCCTGGAGATGATGGTGCGTCCTGTATTACTATTGCTTGGACTCTTTCACCCACTTGATCCCGGAATTATTTGTGCAAGGACTTGATTGTGTTTAATACTTTTCATATTTAAAGGTTTGCAAAGCATCTGCCATCGTCTTTTTACCCTACCCGTTTACTGGATACCTGGCTTCACATTGCATTGCTGTATTTGTGTCAAATATTTTCTGTTTGATTTGTTTTTTTCCTGGATCCCCTTTTATGGTTGGCCCCTAACTTTACTTTAAACAAACAAGGCACTGCTCTGTCCCTCAACCCTGCACTATGAACCATTGCTTGAACAGCAAAGGATGCCCAACAGCTGTGTGGGAGATCCTAGGAGTGGGTGTCTTTTGGTCTTTCCCGGTACGACACGGGTGGTATAGCTCAGTATAGCTCAGCGGCAACACGCTAGTCTTAGAATCCTCTTCAGTACGTTATGAAAAAAACAATTATAATTATGAAAAACAATATCCACTAACTTGTTGCCAGGCTAGGTATGGGTGGCATCAAGTAGTTTAGGCCTGTTACACTGATGGCTCAGAGGTCAATGGTGTAGTGTGCAGTATGGGTGTACTGCAGGTTCTTCCTCACCAGCTGGTTATGGCAACATTTCCAACTCTCTGCCTATCATCTAAAATTTCAGCTGGTTGATGTTTATCAGGCGAATCAAGGGATACCACTGTCGAGGCAGATATGTGGTATTTGTGATTCTTAAATGAAACTGTCACTACTTCTACTTGTGGAGTTGTCACTTGTGGCTGCTTTGTTGCCAATGAAGATGCTGCTGCGTCCTCTTTCTTCTAGAAGTTATGTGTTATTCTTTACTGGAGTTTATAGTAGGGGTCATGTGGTGAGCTATCCAAGGAGGACAAGACCATTGAATAATAATGAATTGCCAGTCACTAGGACACTGCAGAGTGGGATTCATCTTGTGTTACTCTGCTGTACTGAAGACAACTACGAACCAACCCTGAGCACCAATTAAAAGTATGGAAGTGGCCCAGAATGTTCACATGGACCATCAAAGCTAGTTCTTGTTCCTGCTCTGGTTAAATTATAGAGCACACCTCCACCAAAAGTGGCTTCTCGATGCAAATACTAGAAACAAAGGCATAACGAATGAAGAAGGGGAAAGTAGTTTGAAAAAGAAAGTATTTCAAAGATCATCCAAAATGAGCAAAACGTAGACTACCTCGCCAATGAAAAGGCAAGGAGATCTATATCTAGGACTACTTATGCTTGGTCTTCCCTACATCGAGAAGAACGTGGCATTGAAAACAGGAATTTGTAAAGGGCGCAGAGACTTCTAGACGGGAAGTAACATACCAACTAATACAACTTCGGGCTACCTTCATAAAAATAATGATGAACCACGCACATTTCTTTAAACTCAGTACACTGTTTGAACAGCAACCAGTGTAAAGAACAAATAGTCCAGTTATGTGTGCTCTGCAATGGCTCTGCAATGGCTGCACCATTCTAAATTAATTCAATTAGCCTGTCATTACCCTCAGAAAGGCCCAAATAGATAAACTTCCCATTGCCCAATCTGGATTGATCAAGTGTATTAGGGGCCAAATTCCAAGAATAATAATTTAGAAATGGAAGGATTTATCAGAAAATGTTGCAATTTAAAAGAGAGAAGGGTTGCAGCTAGCGTCTCTGAACTAGTGTCTCTGAGAAGAAAGTGCCCGAGTTTTTGTACAATAACAATTAGGGCAGGGCACAGGCCCATAGAGGGAGCTAAAACCGGGAGCATGATAACTCAGTATTACCACATATGCCCGTTTCCCAGAATAAGCTTAACACTGTTAGTGTTCATCCAATCAAAGGTGGCCTTTTAACAGTATTGAAAAGAGAGCAGGATACTAGATCCATCATTGCCCAAATGGATGATGAGCTGAGTGGCATCAGCATAAGTATGGAAAAAAGTAAAGCATTACATATATGCAGTTGAATAGCAAACCGTGTGGCTGGTGACACGGACAAAGATTATCAATAAGAGGATATGATCACAGTTGGAAACCTATCAAATAAATTGAAGGAAACAAGCTAGAACCATGACACTGATGTTTAAGGTCTTATGGCAAAACCACGATACAACAGATGTTGGTGAATCTGCGCAGGTCATCCAGGTCATCCAGTGTTACTGCTAAAACTGATTCATTGTCCGGCCAAAATCCAGTCTTCAATGGAGGTTAAAACTTATTAGTTTGAAGAAAATCTTGACACTTGGAAGTTATATATGGATCCAGTATTTTTGTGGAGCCAGGGGGACTCGAAATAAATTGGTGCTTTGACACAATAGTGGGTTCCAATATGGGAGTTTTGAGAAGAGGAGAAACTGAAGCACATTTAAAGGGAGAACTATTCCCAGATCAAGCGAAGCACTAAGTATAGGAAGAAGAGGAGAATAGAAAACCCCAGGAATGTTCTAGAAAATGTTCATGTGGAAGTTATCCAGAAACAAACCATATTTAGTAAAAGGCAGAAGATGAAACAAGTACAAAGGTGTAATATAATAGAAACAGTGCAACGTCGTGGTGAAAGGACAACGAGAGAACCCGGAATCAACAACATTAGAAGGCAGAGAAGAAAAAACAGAACTAATCAATTGGACTTTTTCATAAAAGAACGTAGGTATCTATTTACAATGATCATCCGAGGAAGGGGCAGGAATAGTTCAGTATATTTGGTTAATGGTAGGCTCCACTCGATTAACGATTAAATTATGCATTCCAATGTGACATAATGAGTTAATTACAATATTAATTTGTAGTGTAGTATAAACAGAATAGCATGCTACCCAAGCCTTCTCTTAGGTTTAGTGAGAGATATGTCAGTGTTAATTCCATTGTAAATAATTTGGGTTAACAGGATCAAAAGGTAAAACTCTAGCTTTAAAATGAAGGTAGGCATCAAGAGACAGAACCTGGGTGCCAAGAAAGATAGATGGCTCAAGGGTACATTTTCTTAAGGGCTACATCATGGCTGTCAGCAGTAAAGTCCAGAGAAGAGCGTAACACATAGGGGCAAAAGTTATTTCCAATTAACTCTTTCCAAGGACGGTCTATAACCAGAAGTCATTTGACTGTGAATGAAAAGGAAAAATGGAACAGAAAGCAAAAAAGGAATAGCAACTTGGTTAGGGGCATAGTGAATAGTAGATTTGGAATTCGGCCGAATACTCAATAGTTGGACAAAGTATGTGGCCTGCTACGGAGACAAATAGTTGCCTTTTTATTAAATAAAGTTGTAGACACAAAACATACACTTGTAAATATGTATTGCTATTCTTTGAATTATTTAGCTTTTTGTCATCTGAATAATTGTTTGTGTGAAGCATAAAAAGATCACATTATCATAAAAAATAGTTCAATAGCGAGGCAGTTTGGGCCTCATTACAAGGTTGCTGGTATTTCGTTGGTAAATCTGCGAAGCACATTCTATGCTGCACTATAGTGTATTGTTTCAGTCATTGCCCAAAGGAGTCTTCCAAAAATGACTTTGGTTTGGTGAAGTATTTAAGATTATTTGCCTGGGGCTGCAAGTGAGCAGTGCAATTAGTTGTTCAGCGTGTTAACCAAAAACCATGTTTGCTATGTTTATCGCCGCCTGCCTGTGAGGAATTGCAAGCTCTCTGCCATTTGGCCAGTCCTTGGTGACCTATTCACGGTCAGGTTCATCCTCTTGCGTGAGGTCATTACATTCTGTGGGTGGTGATTCACAATGGTAACTCTGCCTGCAGCACTGCTATGGCGGCCAGTGTCTGCCCTACTACAGCATTTTGCAGGCTGGCGGTGTGTCACTGTGCCTCATCCCAGCTGATGCTTATGCACGCCAACTGCAGGGAACATTGCAAGCAGACAGGGATCTTTACAAACCCCTGCTGCATTCCACTGCCATGGAGAGACATAATCATGGAAGCAAACCATGATCATTTTCATGATTGTGTTCATGTTCTCCCCTGATTTAGGGGGAAATGTTAAAACTGCATGTGCTCTTTACCAGCTCTTAAAGGCCAGTCACTGCACACGTGTACATGCGCCCACGTGGAAAGGGGTGAGATGGCTGAACCTTAGTAGCCTAATGCATACTCAATCGTTGGCAATACGCCCGAAACGTACACATGAATGCCAGCCCCTCCTGCTTCACTCATGCCTCCTATGTGACTAAGGAACTTGTTCTCGCAGACGTAGAGAAATTTAGGAGCAAAACACTCATCAAAATCCGCGCCTGAATGGCTTAGGGAGTAGGTCCTATAGAATGGTTTTAATAATTATATGGTGATCTATTTTGGAATGGCAAGATGTGCATTCCTAAACGTAAACCTCATCTATCCATGTGAAAGGGGCATTGCTTTTTGTTTATGAATTGGTTCCATGTGCTGAGCCCAGGTTAGCTTTTAATGACTACATGTGTTTGTAGGTGACCTGAACTTGTCAACAAGAAAAGTACAAGCCAGAGGGAATGGCTAGAAGAAGGACGGCGAGTCTGGTTTTCATTTTCTGGGGAGTGGGAGAGCAGCCGGAATTGGCAACTTGGGACTTAGAGTTGCTTTCTTCCAATGTTACAGCTTCACTTCGAGACCACTGAGCTTGTATTGTGCGGCCTGGCGCAGAACACAAGGGAAGTAAAATGTACAGGGAGAGTAAAGACTAGGAAGGTGGACCATGGCAGTATGGTGGCCAACTTTACAAAATGGTTTCCCAGGACACTTTAGACGCGGTAGCGCAGTGCAAGTGGTCTGCAGTGCACACCGTTCCATGCAGTGTCATTCATGCTCATCCCCCCCTCATCAATATTTTGGGTAACATTAGTGGCAGATGGCATTTCAACATATACACAGCACCAAAAAATAACACAAATGCAGGACCATTATGCATGTAGCATCTTGGCTTGTTGGAGATCTACCCAGGACCAGTGTGATAGGAGTTGGAGATCTACCCAGGACCAGTGTGATAGAAGACATTCAAACCTCCTAATTTGCATATGTAATGACACCAACAGAAGTTACTAGACAGAAACGGACATTGCAAGGAGCATCATCAGTGTGTGATGCCTAGTGGCAGCATGGGCAGTGGCATTGCAAGATGTTTCCATGTTAAACGGAGAAGCAAATAATTTTGTGATGTGAAATGCATGAATGGTCATTGTTATTATAAATGGAGCAATTCTGTAGTCGAGTGAACCATTAATGAGGCTATTTTATAATAGCATATAACATATAATAATAACAAAAGCTATGAAGAGAATCACTTACAGAGACTCCAGATAAAACAAAATGAGAATAATTGGTTTACACATCATCACACACCTTGGCTAAGTGGTGAAACTGGGATGTGGGCAATGAAAGCACTAAGCGAATATCTTCCCAGAGCTAATTGCAATACATATGTATTCAGGCTTTGGGTTAGTCTTAATGTGCTTCTTAAATACTTAGTTTAAGCAAAACAAGTGTTTCATAATAAACTAACCAGCTTCCCCTACCTTCCCTCCACATTCCCAAATATATATATTGTACATTATTGACATTACTGTCCTTTTATGCAAAATATCTTTCAGATATGTTTGCAGGTTCTTAGAAATCCAGGCCCAGGGAACCTCCACCAAATACCAAACATAATAACATTATTTGACCAGAATAATTCAATTTGGTGAAATTGGAATGCTGCGATGTGAGCCAAGGTTTCTTCATGTCCCAGTTTGCAATTTGACAGTATGCTACATCTACTCCCACCCATCCCATCCAATCTTTAGGGTTAGACCAATTTAAAGAGGTTGGGAAGCTGTAGAAATCATTGGTAGAGCCAAGTAGGGGAGTCTGGCTTCTCTGTAAGAGCCAAACAGGAGCTGGCACAGTAAAAATACCAATTTCTTCTTTGATGCCTCGCAGTCCAGTTTTTGTCTGGGCCGCAGCACCAAGGGAGTGCTTGTCTCTGCTGTGGATGACCTGTCTTGTTCGAACACCTTGCATAGACCGGCATCTCTGTTGCCTGGTTCAGATCTTTTTTGCCCAACCAGAATCAATCTCTCTCACTTCCTCCTTTTCGGTCTGCCCCTTCACATCTCAGTTGTGGCGTCCCTCAAGGGTCTGCCAACTCACCCATTTTGTTTGGTATTACCCAAATTGTTCGAACACAATTGTTCGAATTACCTAATTGACCGAAAGTCAAGGGTCCGAATTGACCTTTGCAGAATTGACCGCATATGTATATATATATATATATATACACATATATATATTTATATATATAATGGGGGGTTGCAGGGGTTTCCCCCGGCATATATGTAACAATTGACCTTCACAATTCGGTCAATTGTGCAAAGGTCAATTGTAATTCAAACAATTGTAGTTCGAACAATTCGTATACAACCTTTTGTTTAACATCTACATTCAGCCTCTGGCCAAACTCATGTCCTTCCATGGATTCCTTTGTTATTCCTTCGTGGATGACGTGCAAATCATTGTGAGTTTATATCTCTCCTCAGCCGAGACTACATCCCGATTTAGGGCTTGCTTGGCAGGTGCGGTGGATTGGATGAGTAGAAAATGGCTCATGCTGGACAGCGACACAACTGAGGAGTTAGCGGTGGGCCCTCCTTCTATGGTTGCCCTGTGGACCTCTATGTTGCGGTCCCTCTCCCTTAGACCTTTTCCCGCCCCGGTTTTAGTCATGAAGGATGACGTTTTTCGGTTTTACTTCGAACCATCACGTCCCTTTAACAAAGTTTTTTTTACTGATTTTCATCGGTTTTTAGTAGCCAACTTAACCATAACATCCCTTTAACAAAGTTTTTTTCACTGAATTTCATAGGTTTTTAGTAGCACAAATTAACCATAACGTCCCTTTAACAATGTTTTTTCACTGAATATGAATATAGATAATGGAAATGTGACAAATGTTTACTAAGACTCCCTTACCTTACATTTATATAACATAGAAAATACTAAACAGCCTGCCCTGCTAGTGATTTTGATGTCCACGGACCGTGCCCATGTCCGCAGGTGCACGCGGTCACCATCAGCACTATCCACAAACTTAGAGGGTATCTTCCATTATTGTATCATACAAGAAAAACACACAAACATATTCAAAAAGCACCACATAAATACATTACATTTAATAATAAATAAGAAGTGGAAACTGTATATGTAAGACACCAACAATACACTGACGTCACATTTCCAATATAATGGAATATACCTAAACAAAATAAATATGCCTCCAACTGAATTACCTCACAGAAACTGCTCAGCAAGAAGCAAGAGCATACTTACACACCAGTAACAGCAAACGTTTGTAAAAAAAAGTACACTACATGTATTTCAAATACTTGTACATTTTCTGTATTATGTACACTAAAACTAATATTTATTTTCTTTACACAGAAATGTCCAGTACTTTGGAATGGCTGGAAGAGAATTTCCCACAAGAAGAAATGCGTGAAGAGAGTGATAATAATGGTAGACACAACATTTCTCTATATAAGCCAATTAATCACTATTACTTTATATGTACTTAACATATTTTTTTTAACAGACCAGACAACCAATAAAACTAATATACCAAAAGAGATAATAGAAGATAATCTCAAATGAATGGAACTGAAAATGGATTTATTACTACAACACTTCAATCAACTAAAAGAGTGTATTGTGGACCACATTAAAGAAAACATTAAATATCACTGTCCCACATGAACTTGTTCCCCCTCTCCATGTCCCAGCCAACTATCCCCAAACCCTCCCCACCAAGAAAAATGGTACGATGATACTTCCATCCCTTCGCCCCCTCCCATACATCATGTCCAAACCCCTAACTCCTCTATATTTGTTTCAGTTTCTGCTTCCCTCTCCCTTTCCTAATTTTTCTACTGCCAAACAATAATAACATTTTAAATGTGTTCTTAGTATATGCCCGTGTGTTATTTTCTTTTTTTAAAAGGCAGTCAGGGTGCCCGCAGACAACGTGGCTGTCCGGGGTGTTCTTAATTAACCAACACAGCAGTGTCCTAGGGACATAGTACCCGTTTGTACTGTCTGTAATTAAAATGGAGGTGTCCTTAGAACACACAAGATGTCTGCCTGTCCGTAATTAAGCAAAATGCAGGTGTCCTAAGGACAATATACCTGTTCGTACTGTCCATAATTAAAATGGAGGTGTGCTTAGAACACACAAGATGTCCGCCTCTCACATTCACCCAAAATGGGGGTGTCCTAATAACACCCCCGCTGTTCATATTGTCCGCAATCAGAATTAATATGTCCGTAGAACACATATCCCGTCCACCTGTCTGCAAAGTTTTGATGCACATTTATTTTATTCAGGGACTTCAACATTGTTCGCAGAACACCCGCGCACATGCGCATCACACACTTGGATCCTATGAACATCGTGCCTCTCCGCAACTGTCTGCCGCACATGTGTCGCACTTTTAATTAGTTTGGAGACCCGAACACTGTCCATATAACACCCGCCTGCATGCGCACAACTGTCACTGCGCATTTGGTGTCCTGCGGACAGCCGCCCCATTTGCGACCGTGTCTGCGACATCATCATGTGACCGCACCCATGCTGAGCGTGTGTCCTTATTTGCAGACACTGTCCACACCCTCAAACATTTAAAAACTGCTTTTTTGAGCAATCCAAGGTATTTGACAGTAAAAGTTCACCATTGCATATGCCCCAGACAATGTCCCTGCCAATCTACATACTTTTTGGAATTTTTTTGAGCTGTTCTTGGTGTTCGAAGTGTTCAGGGATGGCGTGGGTGTCCACGAAGCACGCCCCAGCACCCCTATAAAAGGCCACACCCCAGAGCTGATCCTCATTCTGCTTTTGGATTTCAAAGATTTACAACAGGACAATTGTGCAGGTTGTTGTTCGTGGTTCCTCGTTCCTAGTTCCTGGTTATTAACCTTCCAGATGGCATCCTAGATTGCTTCTGCTGCTACTGCCTCGGCATCAGCACCCCTCCACCACCACCATGTCCCCAAGGGCCTGCAGAGGCAACAGGCATGAGGATGCAGAGGAGACGGATGAAGAGGATGAGGTAGTGGAAATCCCTACTACTAACACTCATCATGAGTCTTGGGTGTGGCGGTTATTTACCACTGTTGATGGAAAGTCAAAAAGTCAAGCAAACAAGGTGATCTGCACTCAGTGCCACATGGTGCTGAGTCGTGGCAAGGCTGGTTCATATAGCTATGGCACTACATCAATGAAGCAACACCTAAAGTAATTCTTTGATGGGGCTATTCGTAAGGTTGTACCGTTTCCAGTACAGAAACTTTCCCTCCTCTATCAAAATGTAAAACCAAACAGAAAGTGATTAACAAGACGTCTGCTACCACTACTGCTAACTCTACATCTATAAATCTTGATGTAGTGGCAAGTAAGCATACCAAAAGAAATGTTTTACAAAAAATGTCCGCCACAGAATCGTTCAGACCTTTTAAAAACAGGAGAGAAATCATACATAGAAATTTATCCTAGAAGCTCTCGTAGACAGTGCAATCCTTCTCAAAAGGAAGTTATTTATTTTAGTTTTGAATAGGATGAACCCACTAACAAAACTAACTACTGAACTACAAAAAAGACTCCTCAATAAACGGTATATCAACAAAAATAGCTTCTTAAACATCTATGTAGGTGAATGGAATCACACCACGACCATAGAACCATATTTGTAATGAAGAAGCATATAAACAAAAGCAAACAAACCCAATTGCCATTGCAATAGACAAGGGTATGAAAAACATAATAACACCATTATGGAACAGGAAACTCTGTTAACAAAAATATCCCAGAAAACTCAGAATCACCTCCCCATTCTATTCAACCAAAACCTCCAGTCTACAAATGGCCGTGCACATCAATGTGTAACATTGCCAGAAAATCTTTCAAATCTTTACAGCAGTTCCTCAATCAGTATGTAAAAAGCAAAGACTTAATCAAAATGAAACTACAACAAAATATGGATGCCTGTCCAGTGCGCAAATACCCAGGACTATAAGGACATTCATTAGCCTGCATTTCAGGACCTATTTGCAAAAGCACCTTCCATCAGATCAAAATATCAACACATCATTCAACTATAAGAAATCTAGTCTAAAAACTCTACTATGCTAAAAGTCCTGCTTTAGCACTAGCCAGTTTAAATAACAATTTTCTACATGGTGCAGCCAAGCAACTACTCGAAGAAATAGAGCATGTCCAAAGAAAATATTTTGGAATTGAAAGCCACTTACAAAATGAAATAGATGCAGAACAAACTAGAAACTACGGTATAAATACCAACCTTCTATTAAACACATACAAAAAAGAAACACTAAAGTTTAAAAGTACCTCCGTTGAAGTAACAAACCATGTGTGTGTGTGTTGCCGCAGGACTTCTTATAAAAGTACCACAAAATCTATAGACATAATGTACAAAATAGAAGACAATGAAGATTTGAAATGGTTCCAATTAGCTCTCTACCTTATAGCAGAAAACAAATACGACATTACTGATCCCTTAATACTTTGCAATTACTGCACTGCAAAACTTGACAACAACCAAACACCTTCACATGCTATCACAAATAAGTTGGAATCATCCCACTACCAAAACCCCTGCAACAACTGCATTTATATGAGAGGATCATAATTCAAACAGGGCACACATTTCAAGCAATAATACGCCTCAACCAAAAACAGCAAAATTACCTCCCTCTGAATTAGTCAAAGACATTTGTGGCAAAGTAGTTTATTTACTGTTAGATCTCAAAGAAAATGTACACACTCCAGGAGTGCAATGGCCAATAGATCAATCTTTAATTGTCTTAGTAAATGGTGTACCTACAAAAGACAAAATAATTTGGCAACAACTCGTGAATTTACATAAAGTTAGACAAGCCCTGCAATATCTAAAAAACAACAATGAATACTACAAAGAAGTTAATATTGAAGAAAACCTGAGAGAAACCATTTAAATAATTCAAGAGTCACCGGAAACTGGCCAATTTGAACTGCTAAATGCTGATACAGAATCCAATGTTTTAGACCATTATACAATTCATCCATCACACTCTAAAGACGCTATAGATGATGCACTGGAAATTTACAAAATGCGACAAGCCAAAGGATCTCCAATCACCATATGGGAAAAAAGTATAGAAGTACAGGCCTTTCCGCTACTCTTTCCAACTGGAAAAGGAGGAAGGTACGATGATAGACCCACTCAGATAACAGCATCAGAATATCGCTCTCTACGATTGTATTCTGAAGACCCCAGATTCAGACAAAACGTGGAATACATATTCCACCTTCTCTTTGAAAGTGAACTAGCAACTCTATGCTACAGATTTGCACACACATTAAAATCAGGTACCCATTTACAAAGTATGACAGCTACGCAATTATTACAAAAAGTTCAAGAAAAAGATGAGATTTTACAGTCAAGTATTACAAATCTTTTAGCAACCATGCATGGTACAAAAGAATACTGGTTCCGACGTCACAGAGATGTACGCTGTATGATAAGAAACCTTGATCCACCCGCTTGGTTTGTTACATTAAGTTGTGCAGAACATGCATGGGAAGATTTACTTGATTTCCTACACATAGCAAACAAAAATAAAACAAACATAGATATAAAAACACCAGGAGAACGCTGCTTTCTAGATCCTGTAAATGTATCAAGGTATTTCCATCATCGCTTCATTGCTATGCTACACTTTATTTGTAATACGACTGTTCCTCCCCTCGGAGAAGTTCCACACTTCTTTTGGAGAAAAGAATACCAAGCCAGAGGAGCACCACACATCCACATGCTATTATGGATTAAAGATGCTCCTAACTGTAGTCAGGACATTGATGCCACTGTTTTGCAGTTCATCCAAAAATATGTCACTTGTGAAATCCCTTCACAAACAACTCATAGTGACCTTCATGCACAGATTTTACAATTTCGAAGACAAAAATGTGGGATATATTGCTGACGCAAATATTTTAAAAAAAGGGAAATACTACACCAAATGCCGCTTTGGTTTCCCTAGACCAGTTTCAGCAACAGGTCAAGTAAACAACTTCATGTCTTCAGTCAGACATAGTGTCAAAGGTAAATCACCTAAGAACACATATTACATAAAAAGAACAGAAGAATCAAAATACATCAATGATTACAATGCAATAATTGCTCTCCTATGGAATACAAACATAGATGTGCAGTACATTGCAGACAATTCCACTGCAGTTGCACGAAATGTCACAGCCTACCAAAGCAGAAAAAACTGTGCTTCAGGACCTCTGGGATGACATATCATCTGACAAAACAGTATCACAGAAATTGTACAGCTTAGGCATAAAAATGCCTCTCTCATAGAGAATGTGGCTGCTATGTAGCTGCAGACCATTTAACGGGTATTGCCATGTATGGAAAACCTGACAATAGTATGGCTAAGTCTTGGTCCTGCTAAATCTAGAAAAAGAGTTAACAAATCATATGAGGAAATAGAAACAATAGCCAAAAATGATCCCAACAGCCAAGACATTTTGAAAA
The DNA here is from genome assembly GCF_040938575.1 of Ambystoma mexicanum. Classification (NCBI taxonomy): domain Eukaryota; kingdom Metazoa; phylum Chordata; class Amphibia; order Caudata; family Ambystomatidae; genus Ambystoma; species Ambystoma mexicanum. The sequence continues at coordinate 972,035,583 of NC_090933.1, read as the reverse complement.
ACAATGTACTAGACACATACTACCCAAACAGGAGTACCACTTGTCTCTACCACGTACCCCAATGCTTCACATACAAAAATAATGTTAAACCAGAGAAAGAAAGGTAGATACAGAGTGGTAAATTGTGAAGGCAGCTTAGTGAAACTTACAAAATGCAGCTTAATTAATCATATCAAATTGTCATTAAAAACTCCTCAACATAAAGAACTGTATTACATGTCTCTGCTACAACTTTTTAAACCTGGGGAAAAGAAGAAGTTGTACTGGATACATATGACTCCTATGAAGACGCTTTCAAAGCAAATGAAAGGACTATAACAGACGTAAACTTTACACAGTACCAAACAATGTTGTACAATGAACAGCAACACGAAGAAGAACTCCAGGCCCATCTACAAGTGGACACTCCGACAGTAGTCAACCTTCTGTAACACGAAGCCAAGAACCACTTGCGCAGCCACTAATGGCAAATGAGGCAGAATTAGCCATGACAGAAGTAGAAAACACCATGGGGCTCATTACACGGAAGGTGGTAAGGGTTTACCGGTACCGGTAAGGGCACCGGTACCAGTAAACCCTTACCACCTTACTACGAGGTCCCTTTGCGGGCCCCGACCTTAACGGCTGGTGTAGACCAGCCGTTAAAGTTGGGACCCGCAAAGGGACCTTGGTGCTAGTTACAGTACCGCAATTTGCGGTACCGTAATTAGCCCCTTTCCCATTCCCATGGAGACCTATGGGGCAAAAATGGGAATGGGGAAGGGCCATGGAGAAAGGGGGAATTACCTCCCCGCCAACCTTGTAATGGGGTGGTAATTCCTCTTTCCTCCATGGTGGAACCGGTATGGTACCGGCGGCAACCATGGTGCTAATAGCACCATGCTTTACCGCATTCCATGTAATGAGGCCCCATGTGTCAGTATGAACAAGCTACAGAAGACTTTGCTGCACTGAAATCCCAACTGAACAATGAGCAGCGTAGCATTTTCCAAGAAATAACAAAAACAAATTGAACATGGTGTGGAACATGAAAATAAAAACTGTACCTGCCAAGACTACAAACCTATAGTGCTATACGTGAGTGGTGAAGCTGGTTCAGGCAAAACATTCTCAATCAAAATCATCAGCAAGTTCCTTCAACAATTGACAAACAACAAATTGTCAGCTGTTGTAACTGCCCCCACAGGTTTAACTGCCTACAACATAGGCAGTGTCACTTTACACCGATTACTACTCCTTCCAGTAGAACACCAAAACAAATTAGACTATTACAAACGTTCCACAGAAGCTGCAATGGAACTACGCAGAGTTTTCAAACAAATGAAAATGCTGCTAATAGATGAGGTGAGCATGGTCTCCAACCTAGTGTTGGCTTTGATTCACCTCAGATTACAAGAGGTACTCAGAATAGACTACGACCAGCTCTTTGGAGGAAAACACATTATTGTTTTCGGAGATCTTCTTCAATTGACACCAGTGAAAGCTGAACCTATTTTTAAAACCTTAGGGCACAAACTGTGCCGTAAAACTCTTGGCTGCATAGGAAATGTCAACCTTTGACAATATTTCCAATACAGAGAATTAACTGAAAACATGCACCAGTCTGCAGACCTCACATACGCAAACATTTTTAAAAGTATTAGAGTTGGTGTACTATTTCAAGAAGCACAATCAATATTAAAAACCAGGCACATCCACGCACTCTATGGCCATAACGCATGTGTTACTCATGACATGGAACGATTAGCACACAATAATGTCAATTGTATGTCCTTGATGCCAACTCTTGCAAGCTGTTCCAAATCCAATGAAACAATGTTGAAAAAAGGAATGCAACCAATAATTGAAATTTGCTGCACAGATAAACTGGATGTACATGGTATGACACTACCCATGTGTCAACAAGCCACAACAAGACTAAATACCCTAGAAAACTCTATGTCCAACACAGCTGGTTTGGAGAAAATATTAAAAATATCTTTAAACTGTAGAGTAATGCGTAAACGTAATCTTGACGTGTAGGAAGGACTAGTTAATGGAGCACTTGGTACAGTTGTTGGCTTTCAAACATACCGACGTGACAACAACATTCAATTTGTCAATATTCTCTTTGACAAACTATAAGAAGTTAAAAGGACAGGAAGCTCTAACAGCTTGCTTCCTTCTTTTCAAAGACATGTATGCACACAGAGAACAATTTTCACTAACTCTAGTATACGCAGTCACCATTCACAAATCACAAGGACTTACCCTAGCTAAAGCATTAATATATATTGGTAGCACAGTCTTTAAAGAAGGCATGAGCTATGTAGCACTATCACGCTTACTTGCACTTATTTATTTATTACATTTGTTACACACCCAGACCCTTGGGTATCACGGCGTGGTTACAGAGCAACAATTAGCATATTACACCCAATAATTCACATATTGCACAATGCAGACATTCAAAAACATGATTACATTCAGTTACACTAAGATGGGTGATACAGGTTGAATGAAGCATATTTACACCCACTCAAGACCGTTATCCTTTCTTCTATTAAAAGAGCCAAGTTTTTAGTGTTTTTTTTAAATCCAGAGAAGGAACATTCTTCTTTGATGCTGTTGGGGAGGGAATTCCAGTGTTTGCGGGCTAAGTATTGGAAGCTGCTGCCCCCTGCTTTAGTATTCTTGTAACAAGTTGTCTCTAGCAGTTGGAGGTTGTTGGACCTTAGTGTTCTTGTGAATACTTTTTTTGAATGGCTTTGTTTAAGTACTTGCAAGCTGTGTCTTGTCGGCATTTGTAGGTTATACAGAGTGTTTTAAAGATGATTCTTTCTGCAACAGGTAGCCAGTGGTGATCTTTCCTGATCTTAGATATATGGTCTGATTTCCTGATGCCTGGAGCTGCTCTTAGGGCTTTATTTTGTATCAGTTGTAATTTTTTTAAATTAGATTTTGAGGTACCTAATTGTAAAACATTACAATAGTCAAGTCGTGAGAGAATCAGTACTCTGGCCAGAGCAACACAGTTAGTAGGGGTGAGGAATTGTCTGTTTAGTGAAATTAATTTCGCTGTGTATGCTCTAGTGGACGAGAGGCTGCTGATGTGTTTAGTCATGGAAAAATTAGCATCCAAGTAAACTCCTAGGGTTTTTACTTGTTTCAAAACTGGTATGGTGGTACCATCGATGTTGATGGATGCATATTCAGGGTGGAGGGTACTAATGTTAGATTGGGAGCCCGCGATGAAAATTTCAGTCTTCTCATCATTGAAATAAAGGCTATTTAGGGCCATCCAGTTTTGGATAATAGCACAGATTTTATTAATGAGTAAGGTGTCCTGGAAGTAGTTACCTGAGAGTGGGATAAGGATCTCGGTGTCTCCGATAAAGTTGGTATAGATGATACCCATATCATCTAAGGCTGAGAATAGGAGCTTAGTGTATGCGTTGTAAAGTGTGGGTGAGAGGCTGGAGCCTTGTGGCACTCCAATGGGGACGGGGATGGGGTCAGCTGCTTCTTTGCCTATAGTGACTCTAGAAGTTCAGTCAGCTAGGAAGGATTTAATCCACATAATTGCATCCGTGGAAAAGTTAAAATCATTAGCTAGTGTGGCACAGAGTTTATCATGATCCACTAAATCGAACGCAGCAGAAAGGTCTAATAGCAGGAGGATACATAGTTTGCCTGTGTCTCTAATGGTGTCCATTTGGATATTGAGGTCCAGTAGGGCCGTTTCGGTGCTGTGGTTTGGCCTAAACCCAGATTGTCTTGATCCAAGAAGTTGGTTGTTTTCTAAATGGGTTTGTACTTGATTATAGGCTATTTTATCAATGATTTTGAGTAGGAAGGGGACTGTCGTTATTGGCCGGTAATTTGTAGGTACAGTCAGGTTTGGGAGAAGGCTTCTTTAGCAATGGGATGACCCAGGCTTCTTTGATACTAGCTGGGACCAGATTGGCTTTGAATGAGGCATTTACAAAGTTAGTAATAATGAGTGTGAGTGCATGGGCGCAGGATTTAACTATGTGAGCTGGGACAGAGTCTCCTTTGCAGTTGGAAGCTGTAAGTTTGGAGATGGTGTCACAAACTAATTCTTGGGAGACTGGAGTGAAGACGAATAGTGGGCTGGTATTAGTGATAGGGTTAATAGGGTGTTTGTCATTGGTCGGTTTGCTTGCTAGCAGTTCCTTTTTGGTAGTAATTTTAGTTTGTAACAATTTAATTTTGGTTGCTAGAGCATCTTGTATGGTGGTGCACCATTCTTTGCTCGGTTGAGTAGGGTTAGACATGGGGATTGGGTTTTCCAATTCTCTCAAGATGGAAAATAACTCTTTGGAATCAGAGGGTGCGTTGTTGATCAACGTGTTATAGGCATTCGCTTTGGTTGAAATTATTGCTGACTTGTAGTTTGTGTTAAACAATATGAAGGCCTTTTTTGATTCTGGTGTTGGATTTTTCCTGAAGGCATGTTCCAGGGCTTGTTTCTTTCTTCTAAGATCGACTAAATCATCATTAAACCAGAAACATGACCGTTTATCGGTACGTTTCGTTTTGGTGGTTAGGGGTGCTACCGCATTAATGGTAGCAGTAAGACAGTTTTTGTAAATGCCCGCTAGGAGACAAGGGTTATCACTGGTGAAAGCTGTACTCAGTATAGGGCTAATGTTATCTGGTTTGAGATTACGATGATTTCTAGCTTCATAAGTGTGAGTAGATTATTGTTCAGTGGGGAGGGGTTCATCACAAATAATAGTGAACTGGACGTTGACATGATCTGTCCAGCTGAGTGGAGATATAGAATCAAAAACAATGGTGGAGTTGTGCGTAAGGATCCAATCTATGGTCTGCCCTTGATGTGAGTAGGGGTGTTAATATGTTGTGTAAAGCTCATATCCTTAAGAGCTGAATGAAGGGCTTCTGCTTTGATGTCGCGACTATTATTGAATCCTAGATTTATGTCTCCGAGGATGATGCATTTGGTATTGGGTTTGATTAGTGGGGCGAGCAGGAGGGGGATAGATATCTATTTCAGCATGGCTATTTGAGTTGGGCGCTCTGTATATGACAACGAAGTTAATAGTGGTTTTGTCGTTGATAGCTAGTTTGGTTAAAAGGCACTTGACAGGCTATTTCTAATCAACTTTCATGCAAGTAAACTAAATGCTGATATTCCTTGCATTCTAAAATACAAAAGGCTGCCTTCACTCCACCCCCCCATCTGAATACCTATCCTGGTCCACAACAAGCAAAACGTTGTAAAAGAAAACTACCTCAAACTGAAACGATACAGGATATCACTACAATTCCTCCAAAAAAAAAAAAGAAACTAATACTTCATCAAGTACCACAATCAAACAAGAATCTAGTAGTCAAAGTAACTCAACTACTTCTTCAATGAAGCAAGACACACTTCAAACAAATGACTTCCACACAGGCTGCGTTCACTCCACCCCCCCCATCTGAATACCTATCCTGGTCCACAACAAGCAAAACGTTGTAAAAGAAAACTACCTCAAACTGAAACGATACAGGATATCACTACAATTCCTCTAAAGAAAAAAAAAAAACTAATACTTCATCAAGTACCACAATGAAACAAGAATCTAGTGGTCAAAGTAACTCAACTACTTCTTCAAAGAAGCAACACAAACTCCAAACAAATGACTTCCACACAGGTCCATTCAAATTTTCAAATATAACTGCTGTAAATTGCTATGCAAATGTAGCAATACATATTCTATTCCAATTGCCACCAATTATTGAGAACATTTACTTACACAGTACAGACCAATTGTGTTTGCAAATGTTAGTCCTTCATAGAAATGCAACCAACAATCCTGACAACACGTACAGTGTTCATGGAATAAGACAAGAATTGGACTACTGTGCTGAAATTGTCAAATTCACTATAAACTCACACGAAGATCCACAAGAATTTCTAATGTACTTACTACAAGTACTGGAAAACAAAAACGTACCTATAAATGAAATCTTTCAGATTTCATACATGTGGAAACATACTTGCACTCTAAGCTAACCATGAATCACAGGAAGAAGTCCCTAATGACCGCTTTGTGTATATATCCATACCTAATTGTGAATCCATTCCATTTCAGCAACTTGTACAAAATGCAAACCATGGCAGGTTATGTACTACCTGCAAATCATATAATTGCTCCAACTTACAAATACAGACACATAGTAAATACATAATAGTAATGCTTTTACGTTAAAATGCAGATGATACCAAAAACAACTGTAAGCTGACTGGATTCACACATGGTCAAGTATCACTTGGTATGAAAACCTTCAAAACAATAGGTATAATCTACCACGCAGGAGCCACAACCAATGCAAGCCACTACACTGCATATATAAAAAAAGAATTGTGGGTGGTTCGAATGTAATGATAGTACCATTACTCTAAAGCAGAGATTATCAGCAAATCTTGTAAACACTTACTTAATATTCTTAAAACCAAAATTTAATACGTAATCTGTGTATGAACATAGGCAAAACTTCAACTTCAAGACTATGCACAGTTAGAATACGCCAACATGTATCTAACTGCCCCAAGATTCTATAACAAGCAAACAGATAAATAAATATCACTAAAATGTAACAAGACATAAACAGTTAGAATATGCCAACAAGTATCTAAATACCCCAAGTTTCTGCAACAAGCAAACAGATAAATAAATACTACTAAAATCAAACAAGGAATATACAGTTGGAATACGCCAGCAGGTATCTAACTGCCCCAAAAATCTGCAACAAGCAAATAGATAAACAAATACTACTAAAAGCAAACAAGAAATATGCATTTAGAATACGCCAACATGTATCTAACTGCCCCAAGATTCTATAACAAGCAAACAGATAAATAAATATCACTAAAATGTAACAAGACATAAACAGTTAGAATATGCCAACAGGTATCTAAATACCCCAAGTTTCTGCAACAAGCAAACAGATAAATAAATACTACTAAAATCAAACAAGGAATATACAGTTAGAATACGCCAGCAGGTATCTAACTGCCCCAAAAATCTGCAACAAGCAAACAGATAAACAAATACTACTAAAATCAAACAAGAAATATGCATTTAGAATACGCCAACATGTATCTAACTGCCCCAAGATTCTATAACAAGCAAACAGATAAATAAATATCACTAAAATGTAACAAGACATAAACAGTTAGAATATGCCAACAGGTATCTAAATACCCCAAGTTTCTGCAACAAGCAAACAGATAAATAAATACTACTAAAATCACACAAGGAATATACAGTTAGAATACGCCAGCAGGTATCTAACTGCTCCAAAAATCTGCAACAAGCAAACAGATAAACAAATACTACTAAAATCAAACAAGAAATATGCATTTAGAATACGCCAACAGGTACCTAAGTGCCCCAAAAAATCTGCAACAACCTAACAGATAGATGAATAGCATAAAAGTAAAAATAAACAATTAGAATACGCCAACAGGTATCTAATTGCCCCACAAATCTACAACAAGCCAAAGATAGAATATTAGCAAGAAACAAGAAATAAACAGTAAAACCATGAAAGATTTTTTTTTTTTAATACAGCATGGATTTTTTTTTCACACAGACCCAATGATTTAGAAAACAAACACAGAAACGGAGCAAAATGCACAGTACACTGGTTGGAAATATAGTACTTGTAAAGTACTAAATATGATGGTCAACAAAATACAGAAATGTCTATTATGCAATGAATAACTCATTATGAACTACCTGCTCTAACATATGATCTTTTCTTTTATCACAGAGATCAAAAAAGTATGTCTGGTCCAGTTACCCATGTCATGAAAAAACTACATACAACCACAAAAAACTGAACCAGTAAGTATCCAATAAATAAACTCAGAAACACTGCACTCCTTGTTACAAACTCCACAATCTTAACTGCATAACCTAGCCAAAGCTTCACATACAAACTCTACAAATGAAACAGTACACAGGACTCTAGGCCCTGGCCACAATCACAAAATACACAAGTGGGTTCGCTCTGACAACTAGATTTAGAGGGGGTACTCTTTTTTTGAAGTACACATTAAGTTATTTAGTCATGTCACAGGTATTCAATCATGTGTAATAAAGGTGAAACCTAAACACAAATAGAATTAAAGATTCACATATTCACATATGGTAAAGTTGCATTTATTAATTATGCATCTCAACATAGAGGGATTAGTAACCCAAAGTATTTAGTTTTTTATCAAAGGCTTTTGCAATGTTGTAGACCTTTGCATTTAAATTTGTAAATTCGAAAAAGTTTTTTCACAAATATAGTTCCATTTTGGTGCTTTGGAATTGAATAGTGACCACCACCTATTAGTGACAAGTGATAGTAGATTTTATCTATATAAACATATTACAACCAATATTGACAACAATAAATTTGAAAAGCTATTGGTTTTCTGTAGCCAGGCTTTCGGGTGACCTAACACATGGCCACAATCACTGCAGCATAACACACCTATAATACCAAACATTTTGACTGTGGTATGTGGGCTGCTTATAGATCATATTAATTATAAACAATGCTGTACTAACAACCCAAAACCAACATCATACTAAAGTAAAATAGCTAGTAGTGCATTCATTATGTCCACGGACAGCCGCTACGACCGCGGGCATGGCGAACACTCCCCAAAATTGCATTGTTTTGCCTCTGTTCGCCGCCGCGTTGTCTGCGGATCCAAGATGGCGGGCGCATCAAAACAATGTGACACGCCTCACGCCTCACCTAGCCAATCGGCGAACATGTTGCATGTCCACGGACATGACGCAAGCCGACTAACCAATCGATGTCCTGTCCGCGAAGCGAACAGGGAAGTGTGTCCTCGGAGTGGACATAGATATCACTAATATTTTTGCCTTACGTTTTGGCCATTTTAAAAAAAACTACAAGACGGATTTACACCAAATTAACAAAAGCACACTTTTGGGATTAAGCCACTCCTGCCGGTAATTTGGTGGAAATTCGTCCAGCGGTTTGAGCTGTAGGCGTGGCGCAAAGTTTTTTCCCATTATGTCTATGAGAAAAAAATACATTTTGGGACCCCCCTATAACTTTGACAATTCAGAGTGGGCCATATACTTTTTTTTGCATTTTGGTGAGGATTCGTCCAGGGGGAGCGAAGTTATAAGCCGCCTAAAAAGTGCTCTTCCTATGGGATTAGCAACTTAACCATAACTACAGAGCCACTACTGTGGCTATGTAATAAGTCTGTGTGTGTTTCAGGTATACAAGCAGGAAAGAATGTTTATGTTTTAAAATATGTGTATGTGAAATTAATCGACATAAATCAGTGACAGGGATTTCTTGCCAAATAAATGGTGAGCCGGTGTTGACAGCCATGGGGCAATTATAAAGGACGACCCATCATTTTTCATTGTCCATTTAGTTCAAAGCCAGAAGCAGGTGCTGAAAATAAAACCATGAGGGAGGCAAGCGACTGAGACTAGGAATGCTAATGTCTGCTACAACAGTGTGGCTCATTGACAAAAAATAAGCAAACGCTTTGATGCTCACCTACACACCCTGCACATGTGCTTAGTGCAGAAGTCACTGGCACAAGTAAGGAAGCCGGCTGGGCTGGTGGGCACATTGGCCCTCATTCCGAGTCTGGCGGTAGTAAGGAGACCGGGGCCGGTAATCCCATACTGCCCGATTCCGAGGTCCCCTAACAGGAACCGTAAGGGATGTGTGGTCGGACCACACGTCCCTTACGGGTCCTGTTAGGGGACCAGGGCGCAAATAACGGGCTTGCCATTTGCGAGCCTGTTATTTGCGCCCTCCCCATACCCATTGAGCCCTATGGGGGCTCAAATGGGAATGGGGAATGGTTTGTTCAATGGGGACTTACTGGTCCCTCCAGGGTTGGAATGGACCGTTAAGTTCCCATTGAACAACACCGTAGGCGGTACCAGTATGGGTGGTAGCCATGGAGCTAATTGCTCCATGGCTACCACCATACTCGGAATGAGGGCCATTGTCCACGTAAGAGTGTAGCTTTATGTCTCATTAAACAACCATGTCTAGAAACATCTGTCATGAGGGCAGAGGCTAAGTTGAAAAGTGTTCAAATTTCAAATAAAGGATGTGCATTGTAAATTAGCAAAGAACGTGTTGCGCTAAAATGGTGAAGATAGTTAACCATTCAAAGGAATTATCCCAGAGAGAAAGTGCTGTACTGAGTAAGAAACTTTGTAATGTGAGTCTTATAGTTAACCAGTCAAAGGAATTATCCCAGAGAGAAAGTGCTGTACTGAGTAAGAAACGTTTGTAATGTGAGTCTTAAAAAAAGTGCGCCTTACAAAGCCTTACGAAGCCTTACAAAGGCGTGAGGTATCAGTGAACGTCTGTCAAGATACCCTTTACTGGGATCAATCAGTGTGATGATAGAGTGAATGGGGATACATAGCACACTAGTAGGTTTATGACCCAGTGTAATTATCATAAGATTGATCACAAGATGCATAAAGTAACATAAAGGTAATACCACGTTTAAGCAATAGGTCCTGAACCAGGGGGGCATTACCATTTCAGGTAATGCCCTGGAGCCCATAGTTAACGAAGGCCGCCAGGGCATTACCTGAGGTGGTAATGTCTCCCCTGCGAGGGACCTATTGCTATTAGTACCCTGGCTATAAGACTGGGGTACTAAAAGGATTTCTTTCTGTTCCGAAATGCTTGTTTATGTAAAAGAAATACCTGCCAGGGAAGGGAAAACGAAGTCTGTTTTCCCTTTCCATGACAGCCATTGAAAAAAATAGAAACAAGTAAACAAAAACGGGAGAAGGGATAACATGTAGTCCCCTCTTTCTTTGCTTGGCGCCCATTAAAAAAGTTAACAAAAAAATGGCTGCCATGGAAAGGAAGAAGGGGCGACGTGTAGTCCCTTCTTCCTTTCCATAATGGCCTGTCGCAGATCGCCCTATTAGGCATTACGCTAGAATTAAAGTCCAAGAATTCTAGGGGTCCTTCTTTAAGGTTACTGGGGCTATCGAAAATACATTGTCAATGTCTTCAAAATGAAGACCCTTATTCACGGAGCATTTTTCAATGGGGTTTTGCCATTATAAAACACTTCTCTGAATTAGGCCCTAAATCTCTTCGAATACAGTGTGCAGCACTGTAAACCTGTTCTACTCTCCTTTGTAATCAGCTTTGAACAGAAAAGTTACTCGAACTACAGTGGAAACCTCATAGCTATATATGATATGGCATTTATAACTCGCCTATATACAAGTGTTTCAAAGCGTGACAGATTGGGTGTCCTTGTCTTCATGACTAGTTCACAAACGTAGTTTCTAAGGCTCTGCCCAATAAGAGAAAACGGTGACCCTATGAAGCCTTCTAAGATTCCGACAGGAACAGGGCTGAGAAATCGCAATCGTATTGGGCGGAAAGGCAGCAGCTCTACAAGAACACTGTGATTATGTGTACAGTTCTTGTCAGGTTAATTTGTCAGACATTTCGCTGCATGCGGCCAAGGCAAAGAGGGGTCTGTATTTCAGGTGAGAGGACACTGGACAGTGGTGCACATGATATGGTGATTATGGTGATTAGTGCTACTCAATTCCTGTTGTGCAGTTTCAAGGTGGTAGAGGATAACTTGAACAATCCTGCTGGCTTGTGTTTGTGGTAAGGGGATCATGTGGGAAGACGTGTACCTTTGTAAAAGCTACTGGTGATAGTTTTGCTGCTCTTAGACTGCACTCATTGGGGCTTGGCTGGAGACTTCAGTTGGAGAGAGAAAGAGTGATGTGAAACTTAATGGACCGAACCTTAGGATAGGCTTACTTGCAAACTTAATAAATATGAGCTCTGTTGTCCATCCTCTCCCCTAGCTTCTATATGCTTTTAGAGTGCGGTTGCAGCTGGACAGAGAGTGAATTGGGATTTAGGTGGTTCTTTCTGCGTTCTTTCGGGATGGCCAGGGTGTCAGTATGGATTTGAGGTGCTACATACAGTTCTGTCCACTTTAATCGAAAGGAATTCTATGACCAGCTTCCTTCGCTAACAACAGCCTGCACGGGCACAGCTTAAATGCTTAGTGCACATGGGGAAGAGGAGACCAAGAAGCGGCTGCTGACTATAATAGAGGTAAGTAGTGGGACCGGGGTCAGGTACACATGTGTTAGGGGTAAAGGAATGAGGGATGCGCGAAACAGAACCGAAAGGGGCTGGGCCTGGAGACCCAGGGTTGCACTGGGGGAGGGCATGAAATGGAGAGTCCAGAGGAAACATGCTTCCAGTCAGCGCCAACGCGGGTCTCTGGGAACCTGGCTTCGGTGATAATGGCATGTGGCATGTGGCATGCAGGGACATGCTTACTACTTAGTTGATTCACATGCAACATCAATAACCCTACGAAAGTAAAATACTGTGGTGACTTTGCCATGTCTTCGTTTAACTTATTGGAGGCTCAACCGGATCTGACCATTGGGTTGAGACCTGGATTTTAAGGAGGTTTCCCAATGTCAGTATCAGACCTCACTTGCTTTAAAGGGGAAAAGACACATTTCCTTTGCTTCACTCACGTATTGCCATCATTTGCAAAGATCTGGTGGCACACAATAGAATGCACATGGTGAATAAGCCGGTAAAATTGGTCATGCTGGTTTGGCAATGGCTGGACCTTGCGTGCTTAGGACAGTAGTGCAATATCCCATCCCACAACATAATTGACATAAGAGACGCATGAGTTGTCTGCCAATGTTTCAAAATATGTAAGCAGTCAATTGCATTCCCATTCCTATTTCAAACGTACAAGAGACTGAATCCTGCCTATGCTCAGCCCTCTACAGGCAGAACACTAGCCATCGTTTACACCACAACACTACAGCTAGCAGGTGACACCATTGCACCTCTAGCCGCCCGCAAAACCAAACATTCCCTCCACCAGAACACATGGTTTACCCCAGACCTCCTGACTCTCAGTGCCACTATACATGCTGCTGAGGCCGCCTGGAGGAAGACGCCCTCCCCCTCCCTCAAAGCCAATTTCACCACTGCCGTGAAAACCTACAAGCATGCAATCCTTCAAGCCAAAGCCCCACATACAACAGAATCGCCAACGCCAATCAAAACCCAAAGAGATTTTCACTATCCTATGTGAGCTAGACAGCCCCACTGCACCCGCTCCGGACCTAAAAAAAAAATGGATCATGGTGCATTGAAATTCAAAACAACCCCCTAGGGAAAACTGACACACCCCACTCCAAAATACAGCAAAACTAAAGCACCATTGTCACCATCAATCTACCCACCCAACCCTCTTGCCACCCATCCACATCTCCAGACTTCCCTCTTTTTGCCTTCAGGATGATCACTGAGGACGAAGTCAGCACCATACTAAAAGGCTTAAAGCCCATCATAGGCACATGTGACACATGCGCAGCCACTCTTAGCAGAGAATGCGTTGAAGCGTTTCTTCCCTTCATGACCAATTATTTCTTTGCATCATGTCTGGTACCATCCAGTTTCAATGAGGCATGGGTTCTCCCTCTGCTAAAGAAGCCCATACTGGATACAACAGCCCCCTCCAACTACCGGCCCGTCACAACAGTGCCCTTCCTCCTCAAAATCCATGACAGGGCTCTCTACAACCAAATTAAGAAATACCTTAAAGGCGATCACATCCTGGGCACCCGCCAATCCGAATTCTGCCCATGCCACAGCAGAGAATCAGCCCTACTGGGCTTGAAAAAAACAACCTAGATGAAATCATAGACTCAGGGAGATCCACCCTCCTGCTCCTCCTTCGACCACTCAGCAGCCTTTGACCTGGTTTACCATGGCATTCTGAGCAAACACCTTTCCTCAGCCGCCAACTTCTTGCCAGAACCTTCTAATTGGATTGTCTCCTTCTTAAAACACAGAACCTTTAGAGTCTTTGTGGAAAACACGAGTGTGCCACCAACACCCATCACATGTGGTATCATCCAAGGCTCCTGCAACTCAGACAAGATCAACTCTGTTTATCAAATCATCCAAGCGTGGATGGCAACAAACTTCCAATACGCCTCCTTCGCTATAGACGGCATCACCATCCTTGTCTCAAAATCAGTAAAAATGCTAGGAGTCTACCTGGATGCCTCTCTCTCTCTCTCTCACTTGCCAAATCAGCACAACAGCCTTCTCTGCCGCGCACACCATCAAACTAATCAATGTCTGCAGCCCCTTCCTCTCCACCGACAGCTGCCTCACCATTGCGTGGGCAGTCATAGGAGCAGGGCTGGACTACTGCAATCCCATATTTGCCAGCACCTCCCAGTGCAACATTTACAAACTACAAGTGATACAAAACAATGCCCTCCACTCGGCCCTAAACATTCCCAAATGGGAGCACATCTCCACTGCAAGGAGAGCAGCACACTGGCTGCCCATTCAAGAAAGGATTAATTTGAAGACACTGACCATCACCCACAAATGCATCTCCATGACTGCCCCCTATCTCATCCAGAAATTCTCCAGAACCCAAGCATCCAGAACAACAAGAAACGCCTATACCAACTGCCTGACTCTACCAAAATTCAGGCTGACCAAAGCCGGAGGATCCAGCTTCCCGGTCACCGCAGCTAAACTGTGGAACATTGTACCGCCCAACCTGAGAGCAGACCAATTGTACTAGTCATCCTGTATAAAAGCCAAAGAACATGGCTGTTTACCTAGAGCAACCGTGTCCTCCTTAAGCCTACTGTATATGTTTACTGCAACCATTGCACAGCGCCTCGATTACTCAGGGCTTTAAACGCTCTGAAAATGAAAAAAGATAAAAAAATATATGTTGGCCTTCTCAACCAGAGAGTACCCAATTAGACATGATCTTTTGTGTTTCTTGTACGATTGTTTACAGCTAACAAATATGTAGACCACGCATTCCCGGGAATGGGAAAATTCCTCATTTGTTTACCTCCCTCCGCTTAGAACCGATGATCAAGCGATGATAAAGAGCACATTTCTTTCTGTCATGTAGCAGCGCCAATGCGGTAAGTACACGCTGATCATGCTGCTAATGACAGATGGTGCCTGTACAGTCACTAACAATACTCTTATGAAATGTCACAATTTTCTGGATGGACCTCATTCACTAAAATACCACAAGGTCTTAGTGCCAGGACAAATATTGTGCTGCACGATTACATTGCAATGAGGCAATTCACAAAGAGAATGCAGCACAAACTCCAACAGCACAAATGAAAAAATGTTGTGCCGTGGGTGCCCACAACATGCCCCCCTGTTAGGCAGACATTGTGCCTTGGACCCAGCAAATGTACTGAGCAAAACGGAATAGGACAAAATGACAGAGGGCAAAAAGTCTGAGGACCAAAAGTCCAACCCCTATTTCTTCCCAGATATATATGTGGGGGGTAAAGTTAATAAAAATGTATAGGGGTAAGGTGGGGGGGCTGTGGTGGGTCTCCCTCCACATATTTACTTGCGAACAAATGAAGAAAAAAAAAAGAAAGTCATACTTTTGGTAGTCAGACTTTTGCACTCGGTCATTTCACGCAGGTCCCGCAAAACAACAGCATGCTGTGCCAAATAGCAGTGATGGTGAGCAAAACAAGAGGATGGCATGCAGAACAGCAGGATTTATTTTTCATTTTATTTGACATTTGTATAACGCGCCAAGCCCGGAGGCACCAAGCGATGGTTACATTTAGGGTAATTTGTGAATGAATACTTATGGTACAGTTTATGCAGATGAGTAGGACAGTTTCAGAGTGCAGTTACATAAATACAATGCATGTAGTGTTATTCGTGTATTGATCTTGTGTAAGCAACCACGTTTTGAGCAATTTGTGCATAGTCAAGAAGGAGAGTTCACTTCTTAAGGGTAGTGATAAGGTATTCCAGTGTTTGGCGGCCACTACCGGGAAACCTTTAGCCCAGACACTTTTTAATTTTAATCTAGCTAAGGAGATCAAGTATGAGTGGGAGGACCTGGTTGGTCTATTGGACTGTGATTTGGTGAATTTGCTGGATAACTATCTTGGAGTGTGTTTGAGAGGCATTTGTGTGTTAGGGTGAGAGTTTTTAACAGGATGCTTTCTCGCAAGAGAAGCCAGTGAATATCTTTTCTCGCCTCTGAAATGTGGTCTTTTTAGGGATGTTTAGTGCTGCTCTTACTGCATTGTTTTGAATAATTTGTAATTACTTTATGTTCCCAGTGGAAGAACCTGCTAAAGGGGATTGCAATAGACAAGCTTAGAGACAATCAGTGCTCTGGCAATTGTGATACAGCTGTCCGCAGAGAGGCAAGATCTACATAAATGTATGAGTTTAGTAGTATATGTTGCAGATGAGGCAATTGCATTAACCTGTCTAATTAGCGATAGCGAGGAGTCCAGGTAGACCCCTATTTTTTTTTACTTCTTTGGTGAAGGGATATTTTTAACATCAACGATGAAAGATTTATAGGCTCTATCAAGTATGTTTATTATAGTCTGCGAACCGATGAGGAGCAACTCAGTCTTTTCGTCGTTGAGGCACAGGGACTAGATCACCATCCAGGCTTGAATAGTTTGGTATATTTTACAAATAAATATCATATCATACCTAGTGTGTTGGAGTCAGTGTCATTGGTGCCTGAGATGGGTAGGAGGATTTTTATAACATCCGCATAGTTGGTGTCGGAGATACTCAAGGAGTCCAGAAGGTCGAAGAGGGGTTTTGCAAAAGTAAACAATGACCCAAATAGGCGAATTTAGCTACTGAGTGGAGCAAAAAAAAGAACCGATAACTGCTCCAACATACAGCATGTCATGATGGACTACCAAGTGTGGTTCACCTAAAAAACAATGTCATGCCCATTGCCAAATAACAGTGCAGTGCACCTCCTATTCCACATACCAACAAAACCCAAAAGAACACACCTTCAGGTAAATCCAGCCAGGCCACACACAACACACAGTTACCACTTCACATACACAGCATCCCATGGCCAAAATCCCATGGCGATGCCCATGAAAACACCAATGCAAGCTACAGTAGAATTACAAATAACCAACAACAACCATATCTATGTTCACAGGAACAACCAACTGTGAACTGGCATACTAGCAAAACATGTCCATCATTTCCACCAAATACTCCCTCCTGAGGTGTGGCAACCCACCACATACCAACAATGCAAAACACACAATTGTAAAGCATGCACCCTGAGGAAACATGGCTGTATTGAACCCAAAACCACACTCCAAACAGCAGCACAACATTTAGCAGTGTGAGTTGACATGCACACAAAACAACCTGCGAAACTGTAAAGCATACCCACAGAACAATACCTCCATATATCCATTGCAATCGGTAGAACCACAAGCAGTAGCCAAAACTGAAATCAGCAGATAACAACCTTAACAAACTGCCACCCAAGTACACATTGTAGGGGGATCCACCAGCACGCATCTGAACACCTAACAACTCATGAACAGAAATTGATAAATCACCACATGCTCTTTTCCAACACCTTACAATGACATCCAATGAAAATGTTCCTGCAAAACAAATTGGATTACCTCTCTACATGTGACATCCCAAAGGCAATCCTTCAAACTTAATCTCATCCATCTGGCATATGTAATCCAGACATACCAAAAGGAAACGTGTGCACGCCACAAGGAAAAACTAAAGTACCACAACATAGGTCCAGCTCAACAACCGGTGATACGTCCAGCACATAGGCAAGGATGCCCCAACAAAGAAACATGTACAAGAGACTCGGCACAACCTCTCAAGCCAGGTAATCAAGCCCGTCGACATGGCCCATGCCGATCACCATAGGCCATGCCAGGCAAAACAACATGAAGCATGCAGTTGTCACCACATATTAGAGACACCCCAGAATGCAATGCATGGACCACACCATGTGATCTGCATGGCATACATGCAGCCACCACCATGGATGTACTGAAGAGTATCTCTGTCCAGGGACTCCACATCTCATGACCCAAATCATACTCAAATCAACCCCTTCTGAAGGTTACAACACCAACCTGCAGTGCTACATCAATGAAACAATAGGCACATACATGAGTGCATCACTGACAATTATGCATTGGTTTAGTGAAGTGCAGTGTTAAAAAGAGTGGGTGGATGGATGGGTTGCCAAAGTGGCACTCGTGATAGGAAAAGTAAATCTACTTCAGCCTCCTTAAAAAAGTTGAGAAAGAACATTCCTAATGGTTTGCAGCTTTGATATTCTTGTCTTACCTCATGCTAGTGCTGATTTTGCTACAGGATCCAAAGAGAGAGACCTGAGCTATGCCAAGTTGTCCCCAAAACAGTCAACAGCTTGAAGAACAAGAGGGAGTTGGAAATGCTAACATGGTGGACATGATTCAAAAAGCTGTTGTCCAGACCCATCTAGGCCCAGACAAGTACAAGTAAGGTTCCCCATGCAAAGCCGCCACAGCCGATCCCCATTCCACTGAAGGGAGTCATGAAGGAGGGGATAAAGCACAATAGAAACTCAAGAGCACATTTAGTGGTTGGTGGTGGTAGGATGAAGAGCACCTATGGAAATGGCCAGAGATATACAGAAGAGGCTGTGGAAGGAGCTGGAGACTGGAGAAGAGCCCCTAGCGTCTAGGGAGAGCACGAAGCAGAGACAGGAGGAGAGTCTCAGAAGGGTGCGGTAAAGAGAAGACAGAAGACTACAAAGAGGACCTATGAGTCTGGGTAATGGTAGATCCTAAAGGTGGGGAGTTGATAAACACAGTTGACTGGGGGAAAGAGGCACAGGAGGCTGGGGAAAGGAAAATCTAGAATGTGTCCAAGAGAGTGGAGAAGTGTAAAACACTTGTGCTTATGAAGAAGGTGCCCAAATCAATGAAGAGGTCTGGATGGTTAGGGGTGAAAGTGGGAACCATAATTGCATAATAGAAGCAGTCAAGGGGGTGAAGAAATGGAGAAAATCAAACAGCTATCGAAAGAGCTATTGATGAGGGATGGATAAGAAAAGACTAGGAGACAAAAGTAAGTATTAAAGAATCTGAAGGAGTACAGAACCATCCAGAAGTGAGAAAAGGAGGTCACAGAAAGAAGTGAAGGAGAATGTTGTGTGTCTTTCAGGAGTTAAGTGACAGGTTAGTATAAGATATTGAGGAGGTGAGGTGTATTAGAGCAAAGTGGGGAGTGAAGACTTCTGAAGACAGACAGAGGCGGACCCGAAGCAACAAAAGGGTATACCTAAAAAGACAAAAACCAAAGGGCAAGGATTTGTGGAGGGAAATCTTGATGGAAGACGCCAGGGTGGAGCGAAGGATCGGAGCAGTTACCTGGAGGAGCAGGAGGCTGACAGAGAGGAAAGAAGTGTAGAACCAAGTGAGAGTCCTCTCCCAGTGTCAGGGCATCTTCCACTCATCCTCAGGCTCAAATCAATCCTAGAAGACATGGATTTCACAATCCCGCTTATCAAATTCAACCACAAGCTCCAAATATTTTTTGCAAGAGACAAAGATCATGAGAACTATGTGAAACAGGGTGCAATAAGCCTTAAACCTGAGACTGAAAACCTAGGTGAGGAAACCGCAAAGAATGCTAAAAATGTAAGGTGTAGAAACCACTTAAACTTCCAGATGGTGAGGAAAACCCCAAGAATGCTAGAAATGTAAGGTTCAGAAACCACTTAAACTCAGGAAACGTATGGTGAGCATTTTGCATCAGTACATTTGTTAGCGGTTCAATATGCTAGTGAATTACATCTATAAGTATGTTTCCACATATGTGTGCACTGTATTTGTACTTATAAGGCTTATAAGAAGCCAGTAAATGTTGATTTGTGTTTTTTGTTTCCCATTAGAGTTAATTGTGTTAATCAAGGGGAAAGGCACTAAATAAAGGGGGAAGGCTTTGCTGAATTTGATTAATGCATATGTATAACTTTACCTATCCAAAATCTGCTGTCAGGTGTTCATGGGTGCAAAGGCATAACTTAATGAACTTTGTTGGCCAGATGATTTTTAAATCAGTCTACTACTACAGACAAGTGTTCTTATCCTGTTGGAGTGGACATTGGTGTGTGATACCTTTTTTACACACTTCACCTCATACATGTGGAAAGTTGGATTTCTAATACTTCTCTACTATTGCCACAACTAAGTGTTCTCTTCCTGGTAGGAAAGCAGCATTCTGGTATGATGCATGTCATGCAAGTACTCCATGCTGACAATAACCTCTTCACAAGTTACACTAAATCCTCTTTTTGCCAGTTGGTGATATCATTCTCAGGACAATATTTATGTCAGAATGCAACCGAAAATAATCTCTCAGGTTCATTCCTGTTCCTCCAAAACCATCAAGGACCACATTGACTCCCTGGCTCCTGCTCTGGCCGACTTTTGCAACCACTCCTTCGCCACTGGAGTCTTCTCTTCCCCCTGAAGCACTCCCTTGTGCACCCAATTCTTAAGAAACCCTCTGTCGACACATCCTGCCCTGCTAACTATCACCCAATCTCCATCACTCCCTTCCTGGGCAAACTCTTGGAAAAGCTGGCCATATGCCAGCTCAATCTTCACACTGAATCTGTTGGTTGTCTCCATGATCATCAGTCTGGCTACAGAGCTGCCAGAAGCACGGAAACTGCTCTCCTGAACATCCGTGAAGACCTACTCTCCAACCTTGATTCCAATACCCCTTGTGTCCTCATCCCACTTGATCTCTCTTCTGCCTTTGACACGGTCAACGATGCCATCCTACTCAAATGTCTCCATGATAACCTGGGTATCACTGGTCAGGCCCTGGCGTGGCTGACTTTTTTCCTCTCCAATCGACCCTCCCAGGTTCAACTTGCGTCTTTCCTCTCCTCCATCTCTATCTCTACCTGTGGTGTTCCCCAGGGGTCTAACCTCTCTCCCTGGCTTTTCAACCTATACCTGGCACTTCTTGCCCACCACATTGCTGTGCTCTGCCTCAACTTCTAGTGATATGCGGACACTCAGTTCATTTTCAGGCTAACCCCAGCCACCTCTTCTCCCTCTCCCATCTCTGACTGCCTGTCCAACATCCAGGAGTGGTGTGCCGCCAATGATCTCTGCCTTAATGCCAGTAAGATCGAGATTCTCCTTATTCGAACACCTGCTCTCTCCTTTCCAGTCACTCCCTGGCCGACCTCCCTTGTCCCTCCTCCTGCTCCTACTCGTGAGGCCAAAAACCTCAGGGTCATCTTCGACTCCACACTCTCTTTCTCTCCTCACATCTCTGACATCTCTAAGAAGTCACACTACCAGCTGCACCTCCTCTGAGGTATTCTTCCTTTCCTCCCCTTCCCCGAAAAGCTTGCTGTCTCCAGAGCTCTGGTTCTCTCTAGGCTGGACTTTTGCAACAGCCTCTTCCTTTATCTGCCTGCTTCTATTCTCCGCACCCTGCAACTCATCCACAACACGACTGCGAGACTTGTCCTTGGCCTCAAGCCCAGGGATCGTATCTCTACAGGATTGAAATCTCTGTTCTGGCTCCCAGTGGCTGCGAGGATTAAGTTCAAAACCCTCTGCATCGTCCACAAAGCCTTCTGGGGCCTCGGGCCTCAATACCTTCAACTCTCTCTCCCCAAATACCTTCCTTCTCGAGCTCTTTGCTTATCTACCTCAAACTCCCTCAGAGTCCGTCGCTTCTCCAAGCATCGAGTTGGTGGTAGATCTCTTTCTTCGGCTGGGGCCTCCCTCTGGAACAGCCTCCCTGCCTCCCTGAAACTTGAGGAGAATCATCTCCGGTTCCAGAAGCACCTCAAAACCTTTCTCTTTGCTTCTGCGTTTTCTCCTTCTCTCCCCTGCTGACTTCCTGGCCGATTCTGAAATTGCACTGGTTACCTGGCCACCCCCTGATCTTTGGCCAAGGCCCCCCCTGCCAGTAGCATACCTGCACTGCCTTCCTGGCAACCCCCGCACTTAGGGACTGTTTCTGTATCCCTACAGTTCCACCACCAGCACTTGACACCTGATGTCTGCACTACCCTTGCACTTGCCAACAGTTCGCTGTACGTTACTTACTGTTTATTATTCTTAATCCCATGTACTGCACTTTCCCCTCCCCTTTCCCATGCACTTGCGTGATCTGAATTATACCTGGCCTAGTAGGATCGTTGTCTGTCTTCCCTCTGTTCCCCCTCCCTTGCTGCGTCGTGCCTTGAAACACTTGTGTATAGGCACGTTATAAATAGAGTAGTAAACTGTGCTTTAAAATGGTAATGTCAAAGGGGGAGTAGCTCAATTAGGACATGTAGTTTTATTCTGATGCTGTTATCTATCATTTTACAGATGCCATGTATATGGTTGTTTGAGTTCTTGCATTGCTGCAGTAAGAAATTGGCAATTATTTAATTTACCTCTGGTAGGTGTGTTTGTAAATTGCTATAGTGCACTGGTGACCAGAAATATGAGGAATGCTTGGCCTTTAAAAATGTGCTTCTGAGTTTTAACTAGGGATGGGTGAACCAGCTGGAATTCGACTCATGTCTATTTAAACAACAGGGATTTCAACAGGTTGAAATGATTCAAACCACTTGCTCCTCGATACCTCTGGTGAGGCATGTTGCTGTGCGTTATAACTTCTATACCTAACTATCGAACTACCTATCTAGCATTTGGAGCAGAAGCTCAAAACGGTTCGAAGCTTTCAAATCAGAATTCAGTCTGCTCGTATAGATACAAATATTAGATGGTTCGGATCAGGCCAAATAATACTCTGTGGCAATACTGTATTCTGAAAGAGTGGTAGCTGATGAAAGAATGCAAATAGACCATCATTTCCTGCGGTGGGTCAATTTATTACGGTGGGAGCAGGGAAATAGGCCTTGTGTGCTTCATGAAAAGCCATTCTTTCTAAAAAATCACCATCTAGTTTGAAAAGTGCTCTTTATATTTAGTTAAATCCTTGTATGTTTAGAAAAACTGTTCATGATGGTTTTCTTTTGGTTTACTTTATTTTAATGAAAAGAAAACTACATTCACGGCCTGTCGCTCATGGTCCTCATTTTGAGTTTGGTGGTTTGTGAGGCAGAAACACTGCCAAACATGTTTTCTGATTATGGGCCTGATTCATGGAAATATTAGCGTGGAATATCGAGGATTTGCATGCCAATCTGTACTGAAATCCCTGTTCGTTGATCCATGGAACCAGCTGCACAGGACTTCTCCGGGACTTGTGTGATAATTGAACAGGCACAAAGCATCTCTGTGAGTCGACGAGTGCCTTGCGCGTGACTCCACGCAGAGTGTCAGCCTGACCTATGCAGCAACCCAAATAGGGGGCGGGTCATGCAGAGTGAGAAAGAACACGCAAAAATATGGGCATGTTGAGGGACGGTGCACGGCCAAGAAATTGCACGCCCATACCTGTGCAAATACAACCGTATTCATGGAATTGAAATCTGAACATCAGAGCGTGAAAAAGCATACCCCGGAACCCATACGCCACATGATAGCAGGCGTAGACGTCAATGCGCATAGGATTCAATGCCTATAAAGCACACAATAGACACCAAATGACGATGAATCCAACAATAGTCAGAGTTATTGTGCAAGGACACTGCAGGAAGAGGTGGATGCCCAGGGCCCGGATCTTCACAACACTCACTGCGCTTTTTGGAATGCTGGATGACCAGGTCTATGGCAGGTACAGGTTCCCCCCCATATAGTCCTAGACCTTGTCAGGGAGTGGGAACATAGCCTAAGATCACCTATCATCTGCTCCCAGGACCTTACCACGCTAGAAAAACAGCTAAATGCACTCCATTTCCTTGCCACTGGGTTCTTCCAGTGGAACATTGCAATAGTTGGTGAGATATTGCAGGCCACACAATCAAGCTGTCTACACCAGGTGCTGTTATACATAACAGCATGTACATGTGTGCACAGGCACATATATATGACCTGAACTTTGGCGGAAAAGCAGACAGGGATGCAGGATTTCTATGCAATGGCATGCCTCCCCCGTGTACTAGGTGCAATAGACTGCACACATGTTGCTCTACAGCCACCCCGATTGACAGAGCACATCTACCGGAACAGAAAGCAGTGGCACTCCATCAATGTACAGGTAGTGTGTGATGCCAAGGGAATCATTATGCAAGTCTATGCCAATTTCCCGGGCAGCACACATGACAGCTACATCTTCCGCATGTCACCACTGCACCGGGCCCTGGAGTCTGGAAAACATGGCAATGCATGGCTTATTGGTGAGTATGAACGGTCATGCACATGCATGCATGCCACTCGCTGAACTATTGACCCTGCCAATAAATGACAATAACAACCATGTCGACATTTCCAGGGGACAGGGCCTACCTGCTGACTACCTTCACGATGACACCCATAAGGAACCCCACAATACCAGCTGAGGTGAGATATAATACTGCACATGTAGCCACTAGGTGCATAGTGGAGCACACATTTGGAGTGTTAAAGTCACAGTTCTACTCCTTTGAACACTCTGTTGGGGTGTTGCTATATGCACCACCAGTAATCTGTAGAATCACTGTGGCTGCATGTTTGTCTGTTTGTTTTATTTGTAAAGCGCACCGAACCCAGGGGCATCTGGGTGCACAAGGGTTACAAGTATACTTTAAGCTTAGGGTTTACAGACATTACAAAATAGGATATACACATGATATAATTAGAATGTAATTGAGATTGCAAAGACAGATAGAAAAGGGGACACTACAATACATAAACCAGTGGTCAGTGCAGGAGGCAGAAATAGTGGTGATAAGCAAGAGTAGGAGCTATATTACATAATACAGTAGTATGTGCAAGAAACAGGCGACAAGGATTTAACATAAGTAGTGGTGATAAACAGGAATAAGAGCTATCTTACATAATGCAAAAAAATGTACAGGAAGCAAGCAGGCGACAAGGGTTCACTTGTCATTTGTTCTAAGCCAATTTAGAATATTGCGCCTAAAATTGTAGAAGGATTGGTCTACTCTCAGTGAATATGGGAGTGCGTTCCAAGTCTGTGCTGCCATAACCGGGAAGCTACTTCCTCCAGATTTTTTTAATTTGAATCTGGGGATGACCAGACAGAAGGAATTGACTGCTCTAGTGAGGCGGGATGTAGATTTTTTGACTATTCTCTATGCCAGATATAAAGGTGCCGCATTGTTGAGGCATTTGTAAGTTAGGGAGGCGGTTTTGAGCAGGATTCTGTCGTTGACGGACATTCTTTTGTTTTGTCTCCTCAACTCTGAGATATGCTCTCTGTTAGGAATACTTAATGCAGTCCTGAGGGCGTTATTCTGTAAGATTTGGGTTTTATTCACAATGTACTTACTCGCACCTAAGTGCAAGGCATTGCAGTAATCCAACTTTGAGAGGATCAGGGCGTTTGCCAGGATGATGCAACTTTCTTTGACTAGGAAAGGCCTACAGGCCCTAATTAACTTAAAAGTGTAGGCAGTAGCAGATTCCATAGCATTAACTTGTTTAGTTAGGGTTAAGGCAGAATCAAGGCAGAATCAAGGTAAAATCCTAGGGTTTTTACCTCCTTTACAACTTTACAACTTTACAACTTTAATATTGTTCCCGTCAATATTGAAAGAGGCATATTTGGTGTTTAGTTTGTTCAGGTTGGTGACGATTCCAAGTATCAGGAGCTCCATTTCCTCATTCAGGCATAGTCCATGGGCTGCCATCCATGCCTGAATGATTAGGTAGATTTTATTCACCAGGGCCATGTCCTTATCATAGTCTCCTGAGAGAGGTATGAGGATCTGGGTGTGGTTTGCATAATTAGTTTAGGTGACACCCAGATTGTCCAGTTTGTCGAACAGAGGCTTTGTGAATATATTGTACATTGTTGGTGAGACGCAGGAACCTTGTAGTACACCGCAGGTTATTCGGATTGGGTCTGCCGCGGCTGACGGGGAGAAGACTCTCATGGTCCTGTTATTCAAGAAGGATTGGAACCATGGTATCGAATTCTTAGAAAAGTGAGCTGCTGATGCTAGGTGTTTGCATAATACTTTATG
This sequence comes from Ambystoma mexicanum, assembly GCF_040938575.1. Lineage (NCBI taxonomy): Eukaryota > Metazoa > Chordata > Amphibia > Caudata > Ambystomatidae > Ambystoma > Ambystoma mexicanum. Next base: position 972,009,578 of record NC_090933.1, on the reverse strand, counting down.
GTCCACCAGATCAAAGGCAGCAGACAGGTCAAGGAGGAGTAGCAAGGCAGTTTTCCCTTTGTCCTTAAGTTCATCAATCTGAGTCTTTAGATCGATTAGTGCTGTTTCCGTGCCATGTTGTGGCCTAAAGCCCGACTGGCGGACGGCTAGATGATGATTGGTTTCTCAATACTTCTGTATCTGCTGATATGCAACTTTATCAAGTATTTTAAGTAAGAAAGGTACCGTTGTAATCGGCCTGTAATTACTGGGAATGGTAGGGTCCAGAGTTTTTTCTTTTGCAGAGGTAAGACCCAAGACTCTTTTAGGTTGCTTGGAACAATACCTGATGAAAAGGATGTGTTAATTAAATTAGAAATGAATGGTGCCAGATCTCTGGCTGCATCTTTAATTATCTGGGACTGGACAACTGTCTCCCTGACATCTAGAGGGTTTGAGGGAGGAAATAATTTTTTCTACCTCAAGGATAGAGACTTTGGAGAAACTGAACTGTTGCGGCTTCATCTGCCGTTCTAACATGCATGTCAGGGTTGGGCAGGTTTGCTTTTTTGTCGGCAATCTTATTTTGTAGCAAGGCAATTTTATTCATTATGGCATTCTGGATATTAGAACACCAGAGTTTATCCTTCATACAGTTGCCTGTGGGAGGGTTAAGAGCTTCCATTTCTCTTAAAATCATAAATAATTCCTTGGTGCTTGAACTCACTTTATTAATCCTTTGATTATAGGTTTCTTTTTTGGTACAAATTATTTCTTTTTTGTAAGTGCTGGAGATATTAATCAGGTTTGTTTTGTTTTCCTCAGAAGTAAGGTGTCGCCAGGTGACTTCCAGTTTTCTTTTTTCTGCTATAAGGGCTTTTAGATGTGGCGTAAACCAGGAATTCAAGTGAGCTCTGGGTTTGCTTTTGCGCATTTTAAGTGGGGCAATTAAGTCTAGAGCTTTGGTCAGAGTAGTATTGCAAGCATCAACTAAAGTATCTGGATCAGAGGTGGTCGACGATGATTTGAGGGAGGGGATAATGTGAGGTAGGATCTTATCCCCTGTGATATTTCTTTTATTCCTGGTGAGGAGTGGCAGTGCTATAGGTTTAACTTTGGACACTGTGCTATTTTCTGCTAAGGTGAATGTTATCAGGAGGTGATCAGTCCAAAGTTGAGGGGTTATGGACGTGATTGAGGTTTCTCAGATCAGGTCAGCCACTCAATCTAGTGTTCCACCTTTGACCTGGGTAGGCTGGGTCACCCTTGGACTAAGTCCAAATTCCTTAAGTGCATTTGACACAGCGATAGCTTGTTGGTCTTTAGGATCATTGAATCCAACGTTAAAATCCCCCAACAGTAATATTCGTGAAGAGTCTTTAGTTTTGTCAGATAGTATTATGGAGATATCCTCCTCGAAAGTACCAATAGGTCCAGGAGGTGTGTATACCAGATGGACAGTTAAGGTACATGAATTAGAGATAGGTACTTTGGCTGTGAGAAGTTCACAGGATTTGAATACTAGTGAAGGGACTATTCTTATAGCTAGGTTAGACTTAGCAATGAGGGCAATATCCCCTCCTCTAGCGTCAGCTCTGTCTACTCTTAGAATATTGTAGTTGTCTGGAACTGCTAGAGAAAGTGCAAGGCCTGCCTCTGCATGTAACCATGACTCGATACTAGCTAAGAAGTCAAGGTTGTCTGTTATGATGAGGTCCGCTATTTCAGTGACATGTGCCAATAAGGATCTAGCATTAATTAGGGCACCCTTGATGTTCACAGTGTTATTGGTTTTCTGATGGTCCGTAGGTTTACCCTGACTTACTTTTATCTTCATGTGGTTGTTTATTTTGAGATTCTGAAAGTTAGATGTAGCTACATTGTTATTTTTGGCGTAGGTTTTGGCATTAAGGATGTTCTTACTGACAAGGCGTGGGTTGCTAAAGTACTAGTAGGAGGCTCATAGAGTTGTGGTAATCTGACGCAGAGTCTATTGTTTCTAGAAAATAAAGGGCATGGTCTATTGGATTTGATTATGGCGGCGTTTGTCATTAGGAGAGGTAATGGGAGAAAGTTCATATCAGAACAATTACTTGCTTGGTCGGCTTTAGTATGAAGAATCGTAGGTAGAAATCTTGTAGGCTTAATACCCTGTGATTGTAGGCCGATTTTGAGTGGGGGCAGGAAAGAGGTAGGTTTGTTCTCCTCTGAATGGAACATTTTGTTCACCATAGTCCAGACTTGCTGGCCTATGAAATTGGTGCTCTACCTGTAGCCTGTTGGGTTATGGCTAGTATGGCACATGATAGTAATAACGGCAGGTCTGTTGTGGCATACATTGTTCAGATAGAGTGCAGCAGTAGTAAGCAGAGAGAGGATAATAAAGGAGTAAGGGCATTCAATGAAAAAGGGACTCATACCATCTTGTGAATAGTAACATTGTATGGTAATGCAAATATAGGTACAAGAGTTGTCACAGTCTATTGGTAAGAGCAAATTCATGGGTTCTCTCAGATGACCTGGGGAGTCCGCAACCTAGATATCACTGAAAATGTAATAGATCACAGGATATAATGTGGAAACAATAAAATGCAAACAGGTGCGTAGCATGGCTAAGATTGTGCTACCTTCAAACAAGGTTTAGTAAGCCATGCAGCATAACTGGCAGCATAATGCTGAGATCATTATAGATGGGGGGCTGACAAGTTAAATAACGGAATAGCAATGGTGCCTGAAAAATTAGCACAGTGATACAATCGGTATGGCAAGTTATTGGCAGATTGTTTGTAGCATGGAGGGTTAAGGTCGCAAACAGGATGCCCATGTGTAAAAGTCAAATACAATTGGTGAGGGCCAATAGCCGCGGATCGTAGCACAATCGAGAAGAGACACAGCGGTATTCAGCAAGATGTGTCCTGCACAATGTTGCCACACAGAAAGGGGTACCAGTGGACATGAGGATGGGACACCGACCGCACCCACATGCACAACCCTTGACCATGCCTGGCCAAAGGGCACATGCAGAGGCTGCACGCACACACCTTGTGCAATCATACTTCAACTAGATACCATCCCCTGTGGAGTACACACACTGAAGCCACCTCCAAGGTGCCATTCAATGACAAATTGGGGCCTATCCTCCATACCCACAACAAAACCCTGAGAATGTGCCAGGAGTGCCAAATTGTGTGTGTCCATTAGACATAAAACAACATGCACAAACAAAGGCCCCAGGAAAGACTTGTAAGTAGGAGTATACCACTACCACTTTGCGAAGTATGGATTGAAATCGTTCTTGAAGCTGAACAACTGTAATAATGCACAAAATACAAGAACAAGCAAAAATATGTTGCTACAGAAAAATGTGTCAACTAGGCAACAATCAAATCTTAGCACCTAGCCATTCATGGACACCAAAAGCAACATCACCAATTCCTACAAGCAAACCAAAATCGTATTGAACACCTGTGGGGCCATGTGCATTACAGACACATACATATCCATGCTGCTGTGTGCGTGAAACCAGGGGTGCAAGATTCCACATGTTACATACATACCGGTTGTAGGAATACATTTCACCCCTCATTAAAATAAAACACTGAATAAGAGCAAATTTATAAGTGAGCAAAAGTGGTTGACAGACCCCAAGGGCCACATTCACTGAAGTGTCAAATAAAGGTGCAATCACACATGAAAACAGCCTGTGACGCATGTACCTAATCTGCATGTCAGTGCACAAATGAACAACACATGCATAGAAACTTTAAAAAACAGTTTCCATGTAGTACATCCAAAAGCACACCGTACAACCAACAAAGTCCCTAACCATCGTCACATGGAAAACAACTGTACTGCATGTAGACATCAAACCACACACATGAGACCACAAGTATGAAGGCATAATACAAAATTGATGCCAACAAACTCATGCAAGGACAGCCCTAGACCCACAATGCACCCTGGAACAACAATGAACAGGTTCAGTGGCCAACCCATTCCCTGACAACCACTATGCTCACAATACACAGTCAAATCAAAGAAGTCATGTTGAATCAGAAAGAAAAAAGTGTACTGCAAGAGAAATGCACATCCTTCCTCATCCCATGCACATCTTACCTCATCCCACGTGAGCATGCAGCAGCTAGACTGTGCAGTCCACCAAACTCCGCCTTTCTCATCCTAGAAACCACCAAACATGTTAGCTTTTTCCTGTGCACTCATACAGCAGCTACTTCCTCCACAATTCCTGCATCCATCATTACATGCCAAATTCATCTGTGGAGAAATACAAATCAATGTGCGCGCTGGCAACACATCCATGCACCCAAACATAAAGCAACATGTACCCCCTCAGTGACATGGAACAAGTATATACAAAAACTCCCCAGCCACCCATCCCCATGTGCCCAGGCATACGTGCAGCCACATCCACCGACCTCATGCCAATGCAACATGAACAACAAATTTACCCATCATCATGCTGATGGTACCTTCCCAACAAATGCATCTGGCAACGTTCAGCATGACACTGAGAGGACCCCGCAAAATAGAGCACATAGAGGATAGACCCCAGTAGCAGCTTTGTAATATTCTCAATGCATGATATGCCATCCCCTCATCGACGTGGCAGTGGGACAATTCAGTAAACACTGGTAGGGGATCAGATGATGTTAAGCCCAAGAAGACGTGAACACAAAATCTCACCAATTGCACAGAAAACAGGATCTTGCAAAAGGCAACACTTCACAGAGGCAGCTGGACGGCAGTGCATCGAGTCAACTGGCATGAAACACACAAGCAGACAGGAGAAAGCAATGAGAAATAGAGGCCAAGGACAAATGCACAAATGGGAGCAGGCAACAGGAAAGTGCAAGGGAACGCAGACTTCACCGGGACTCGATTGAATTGGGTCAAATGTGCATTGAGATGCACCCAGTAGCTGTCAACAGGTCTCATAAAAAGTGGCGGTGCACCGTGCAAGGTACAGGCTCACCATGGAAACCAACAAAGACTGGAAAATCATGTGTGCCTGGTGTCTTTGGAGAACATTGCATCCCAGAACTGTGCAGCAATTCTGTGATGTGTGGTGATTTGTTTAGCGACAGCACCCCCAGAAGGGAAGAAAGACCAAAATTTGACTGCCTATGCGGGTAGGAATTACTATTCAAAATCATTGTATGGGACGCCATGTGGAAGCCAAGAGACATGTGAAAAGTGCAAGGAAACACTCACCACCACAACCTTAAACACTTGTCACAGCACACAAACAGCCGGGCCAGCCACCCACAATGCAACTCACCAACTAAGGCCCTACATTGATAGCATCCCCCAACTAGGATCACTGAAACAGGGCCACCATGATTGTCTTGAGAAAACAGCATGCATAGACACACCAGCCTAAAAACATCATGGGCCTCATTACACGGTAGGCGCTAAGTGATTACCGGCACCGGTAAGGTCATCGGTTTCGGTAATCCCTTAGCGCCCTACTACGAGGTCCCTCAGCGGGTCCCGTCCTTAATGCCTGGTCTAACCAGGCGTTAAGGACGGGAACCGCTGAGGGACTTCAGAGCTAATAACGGTACTGCAAATTGCGGTACCGTTATTAGCTCCTTCCCCATTCCCATTGAGCCCTACGGGGGCTCAAATGGGAATGGGGAATGGTATTTGGAATGGGGAGTTACCGGGTCCTCCAGGGTTGGAATGACCCGGTAAGTCCCCGTACCGCCTACCCAGACCCGGTATGCGGTAAGGGACTAGCCACAGGGTAGACTGACAAAGAATGGACACATTTGAAAGGTCAATCATCAGCTCTATATCCCAAAAATACCACTGGCAACACCCACAATGGCATGCAAATCACAAAAACACCCATGTACGCTACATCCCTGCAACTCCAACCATATACCCATACCCTAAACTAACCAACATACATCCCTGTTCTACAACACTGCAACAGGACCTCCTGACAACATGCAGCTGTTCACTCATTCCCAACACACCACACACCCTGATAGAGACTGTCGCAGTAAGTGTGCATGGATTCCAGGTTGCACTTGCAACTCACACAGGGAGAACAGATGAAGACAAGCTGCTGGGAGTGTACAATCTCACGCATGCATGTGACCACACTGTGGGCACACAATGTACACTCACTGACATTGGCAGATAACATGAAGAAGGTATCAACACCATGAAACATGTAAGACACCCTGGTGCAGATAACCAACAGAATCAAACACTGTAAAAAAAGTACAATCATTGGGTAACACAGAAGCAGTCAGTCATGGGAACACATGTGCACATCTGTTCAACCCAACATGTATTACTTGTGAAAAACATGTCCTGTGGGGTCAATGCACACAAAATGCCAGAATTGAGTCACCATAGGCTATGCCATGAAGTGCTGTAGCGGAGGGTGAGGATACATGTCAATCAACGTGTGTGGTACATGTTGAACAGTGGCATGGCTGGACAGGTCATGTAAGTAGAGAAGAGAGTGGATTGGGAAGTTGTACAGGTCAATGTGGACAGGGGGAGTTGAGGGGAGGCAGTAAGGAGATATCATCACGGTCAGTGAGGCAAGTGTTGGAGTACAAAAATACACAGAGTGCAGATGCACAGTGAAAGCATGCCATCAATCAGTACGTACATTCACACTGAATGAAACACTGCCAATGTGTAAAGTGTGAATAGTGCTACACCATCACTTCCAATGATGGTGTCACTTATCCAAGGGCATCCACCAAAACAATGCACATGCATAGAAGTGCAACTGCACATACACTCATGCATGTGTACATACACACATCTGCACATACATTCAATGTGACACAAGGTTAAGCCCCCAGTTCATCAAGATATGTACTGCATGCAAATACCAAGGTGACTTATAACACAGACACAACATGCGAGACAGTGCACATGCTTACCTGCTCACTGAACTGACATTATGTGAGTCCCTCATCACCTCCACCAGGAACTGTGCCTCCAAATGTGTAAGAGGAGGGCCAGTGCCTAGCAGAGGGCATGTGGACTAGGGATGTGAAAGGGTGCAGGATGGACATCCCATGGAGAGCCGCCACCGCATGATTCAGGGGTACTGCAACAACATGGGACAATGCATTATAACAGACATAGTTCACAATCATGCAGCCCACATTGGTCAATATTCCCTCCACCCAATGTTACCTGCACATGCCATCCTGTTGATCACGAGGCAACCATGTCAATTGATCTCACTGTGCATGGCTGCTTGTCCACAACTGCATTCATCATGCCCTTGAGAGGTCAAATGCACATCTCAAGGGAGAACAAAAATAAATGTAAATTAAAAAAAATCCACCTTGGAAAGGGCAAAACAAAAATACATGCCAACATCTGGTCTAGGGGAATTGAAAGAAAAACAGAAAGCGTCCACGCTGAATCCAGCGGACCAAAAACACAAGAAAAACCACTTGCCATGGACAGCAAATATGACAAAATATGTCCATCATTGACTGGGCAGGGGTAGGGTGCATGCAAATGTCCACAGAAGGGGGCACAGAAATGTGAGAAAAAGAAAAAAACATGTCCTCCATGGGCTCATGGACCTCACAGCAACAGTGTACCAGGAACAGGTATGTGCTGGGACCCCCATCCTGCGGTTCATCTGCAAGGGGACGTGGTATTGGATCCTGGTCTGCACTGGCCACAACCAACCGTGAACATGTTTGAATGCACCAGCACAGTGCGGTTGGTAAGGTCTCCATGCATTTCCTCACAGATGCCTGCAGAGTCTGTATACACGCTCACCCGTGATGGATCAGTGTCCTAGTGGCTGAGAGTTCTTCACGGATAACAGTCCTTGTGGCCCGTATCTCATGCCTCAGGGTCTCTCTGTGTGCCGGAAGATCAGCCCATTGGCCCTTGATGTTGGTCTCCATGCACAGTCTGTGCGAGCGGCATGGGGACCGCATGACCTGCAGCTGTTGCTCTTCCAGGACCGCTGGCCGTGGAGCCATGGACTTCCCATGTCAGAGGGTGGCACGCAACATTTGTTCCTCTCACTCTGTCTCTCCAGCCTGCACACATCCCTCAAGTGTGCAGGGCTCATGGTGGCCTGATGCAAGGGATCATGCCCCTTGCTTTGGTGACCCTGTTGTTGTCTGCAGGTCTACAACCCTCCATTGGACATCAGCCCCAGGATCTGAAGCCATAACCACCTCAGACAGAGGACAACCACTGACTGCACTTGTGAAGTCAGCTGCCTTGCTCTAGACTCACAGGCCCCATCTGATACATCCATTGGGGCACTCATTGTCGCCCTCTTTGAGGTATAGACATCAGGTTCAGCATCAAAGCCAGCTGAGTACGAAGAGTCTGAAAAGTTTGCAGCACGACTGAGGATGGTCTGGGGCACCACTGGCCTATCATAGCATACCACACCACGTCCTCCACTGGTGGTCTGATGGACCACTAACTCTTTATCCTCCTCCTCCTGTATCTGGTGCATCCTCACCTGCACATGGACAGAGAAAGACAGATTGAGCTCAATTCGACAACAATGCACATATACTTCAAAGTGCACTAAATCAACAAATGGCAGGACATGCACCCATGAGACATTGTGTATTCACACACGTTGTTCAGTAAGCAACATATGCAATTATGCGTACCCATCATGCCCATGCCCATCATGCCCATGCCAGCAGTGGACACATTGACATTCAACAGTGGTGTTAACGCACAATGAGGAGTCATGAAACTGTTGAGTCACACATACCAGGGGAAAAGCAATGCACATGTGACATTCAAATGTTGAATTACATCAAATGGCAACAGCCACCCATCCATATCCACATACAACACCACGATCAACACATGGCACACTAATCAGGTCTGGGACAGGTAAATGGAGACAATTAGGCCCTGCAGGAAGGTGGGGAAAGGGGAAAAGCCCATGAAAGGTACAACTAAAAGTGGGCCATCTAGTCAAGGTCCGTGAAGTGCAGAGGGATGGAGAACGGATTGGACGGTGTAAACAAGTTTCACTGAGCCACAAGAGGGTGAGGGGGGTGTCCCCATGGAGTGGGGCTCGAGTGTGGGAGGGCAAGCGGGATCAGGCGTCACAATGAGTAGGCTCTCTGTGTCACTGGAATTGAGGCATTGGGGATGTGATCTGTGGGCACTTATGCAACTTCACTCGGGGAACACCACAAGGTGCCTTGACAGACAGCTCAGATCTGCATCGTGACAAGGAAACCTATAGTAGCAGGTGACAAATGGAACATGAAACTCTGCATGACATGCCGTGAAAGTTAAACTTTATTCGCTTACACCTGTCTGGCAGTGCAGAGTGACATGCAACAAGAATGTAGCACTCAATGGTACATGTAGGTGTCTCATGGTGCCCAGGTACCAGGAGAATACCCTGTGAAAGATGTGTACTGTCACACAGATATGTGCCACTAATGCCCACCACATGGGTTACTCCCAGTATGATGGCCATTTGGAATGAGTCTCTACATCACATGACATGCTTTACTCATGGCTGTCATACAAATGCAGGCAGATGTGCCAATACACAAATGATGTGGGTGATGTATTACTGGCAAAACACAGGATGCACAAAGATGGCCACCCAACTGATGTGTCCTCATAATTCTCCAGGCCTCCCATGCTTGCACCGGCTCAAGGAGAATGAATTGGCATGTTGTCTCTTCATGCGGTGTCAGCTGCTCTTCCTCTGCTGGACCCCCTCCAGTTGCCATTGCAGAATCCAGTTTGACACTCAGTTTGTGCTTGGTGCAACGGGTGAAATCATACCTGTGCTTCACAACCTGTTCTGCAATGCTCATCTCCAACGCTATTGCATTGATCTGGTTTGTGACACGCTGTCAATGCACCATACATTGTGTGTGTTTATGTGTGCTCCGCGCATACAAGCACATGTCACGATGGAGATTGGTCACGTGGTCAGTGAGGATCTGGAGCTCTTCATCGGTGAAGTTCTTCTTCCTCTGCAGGCCAGTGACCTGTGCCGTATCTTGTGGTTGAGCCTCTTCCTCTTTACGAGTGGCATGAGGTGTTGGTGCTGCCCCTCTCTGGCTGAAACCACGTTGGCGTACAGGTGCCGGGCCTCCTGTGGACCTAGGCCTGCCTTGCCCTCCTGGGGCTCGGGCAGATGTCTCCACACAACGTCCCTGACCCCTCGGGACTGGGCAGATGTCTCCACACCATGTCTCTGACCCCCTGGGAATGAGGAATATGTGCCCTGACCACATCCCTGGTTATGCCTCAACAGTAAGAAAACCAAGCTTCAGCTGATTGGCTCCCCATCCACCCTGGGCAAGCTGGACAAGCAGTATAATTCCTTCACCGTAGACAAAATTCCCATCACTGTCTCCCAAACGGTCAAGACCTTGCGAGTCTACATGGACCCTAACCTGACCATGACTATGCAGGTTAATGCCATTGCATCCTCCTGAGCCTATTATTCTTAACGCAATGAGACCATATCTCTCCCAACAGAATTGCCTCACCATTGCCAGGGCAATAATTGACTCAAGATTGGACTACTGTAATGCCCTTCTAATAGGAACTCCAGGTAAAACCTTGCTAAACTACAACTAGTCCAAAACAATGCTCTTAGGGCCACCACTGGTCTATCAAGCAGGGACCATATTTCAGGCCTCAGGCGACAGGTCCATTGGCTACCAGTTAAGAAAAGAATCATTTTTTAAAACTCTTGCCTTAACTCACAAGTGTCTTCATGATCTGGCCCCTCCGTATCTTGTTCAAAGGTTCTCTAAACCCCTTGCCTCCAGGTCACCCAGAATGGCATATTCAAACATGATAACTGTGCCCAAAATTCGCAGAGCTTGTGCTGGTGGCACCAGCTTCTCCACTATGGCTGCCACCCACTGGAATTACCTCCCACCTCACATCAGGCAAGTAGATGTGCATGCAGCCTTTCGCAAGGCCATCAAAACTAGTCTCTTTTTATAATGGTGCATGTTTGTCTGCAACAAAGTAATCTGTACCGTATCTGCTGCATATGTAACACTGTATCGTTCTCGAGACCACTTCTTTGGGTGGCTTTTATGTAACCCTTAATTAAGCCTTCTTACGCTCTGTTTACAAGGCCTCCATGCCCGCAGGCTGCAGTGCGCTCTACAAATGTAAAAAATAAAAATAAATCCAGAGCCCGATCCCATCTATCCCCTTTCCCTCTTTGGGCCTTTCCACTCATGTCAAATGTGTAAGGGATGAATGGAAGGCACCCCCAAGTTATTGGACTAGGCAATATGAGTAAGTGAACAGTCTACGTGATGTGCAATGTAGATGTGCGGTTGAGCAAGGCTAAAATGTACCCCAAAATTAGGTAAATATGGTATGCGATACGCAGTGGCACCCTGAATAACAAAAATTGCGTATGCGATACCCAGAAACCTTCAGAATAAAAATAGAACGGTACGCGATACAAAGTGGTACCCCCAAAAACAAAAATTGTGTATGTGACACTAGTAAGGCTTCTGACAAAAAAAAAGTGATACGCAATACGCAGTGGCAACCCCAGACACAAATATTGCGCATGGGACACACTACAGGCCTCACACTGGTAGGAAAATGTGCACATATGCGCATAGGCTAAACTCCCCTCCCCCAAAAAAGTATGTGTGTGGTACCTCAAGGTAACAGATTTCGTGGCACCCAAAATACATCTTAACTACACTTGTCCATCTTCGTTCCTTCATGCACACAAACAGTGTTGCATTTCCACATCCTTATGTATCCCCGTCAATGCCTTGGGCAACACTGGTGCTCTGTGTGCAGCGTGTGTCATGTAACTTACGTGCTCAGTGCCTTTACTCTGTTTCCGGCTGCCTTCGTAGTTAGACAAGGAAGAACCACCCTCCTGACTCCATGCCATTTTACAATCCTCCTCCTGCCCTGTGCTGCCTTCCACAATGTCATCTTCTGCTGCCTGTCCAGTGTATATTCCTGCTGCTCACCCGCACTGTGTTGGGAGTCCCTGCTGTCTAGCCATTGCCAATGCTTCTGTGTATGGGCCTGTGACCACCTCAGCTGCTATGTCGTACGCTAACCGTACCATTCCACAACCACTGCTCCACAGCCCATCTCCAGAAACACCTTGCCCACCCACACCTGCCATGGGTTGCCATGCCAGCCCCATCTTCCTCCAACCAGAGCAGCAACCCCACGGCAGTGAGGCAGAGGGCTTTCAACTTCAGCTCAAGGGAAGTTGGCATGCTGGTGAAGAAGATCTTGGAGAAATATGATGTCCCCTTCGACCCAACACAGCAATGTGGCAAGGAAGGATGTATGCAGATCTGGGTGGACATAACAGCTGCTATCAATGCAGAGTGGGTGGCAGTCTGTTGATACAGGACCATCCACATGCACTGGGAGGAACTCAAACCCAGGACCCACACCCCTGTGCACCTTGAAGGCTGGTGCAACAGTGGAGGTGCACTATGTAGGCAGGTTCCAGTTCTCAAATGACATGCAGGTCCTCGCAAGGTTCTACCTGGAGCTGCACACCCATGTCTGCAACAACGTATGAAGTCTGCTGCTGAGTAGGCATGTGGTTCACTGCTCTATGGTGCATGTGTGTTGTGCATATGCCTGCATGTCTGTAGTGACACCCTTATGTTTGCAGCATGTATATTTCTGGGATTGACAGCAGCATGCAGGTCCTGGCCAATGCTCCCCATGTGTGAGGTCTGACATTTGTGGATTGGGCATGCACTAGCATTTGCAGTGTGTGTCATTGTACAGTTGTGCAAAACATGCACATGCAATGTCACTTGTGGCTGAGATGTGCTTTGATGGAAATCCTGCAGGGTGACTGCGTGGTGCCCATGTCAGGTGCGTGCATGATGAACATGATGTGCAGACTACAGCAATGTGTGACTCTGCTTCCCCCACATCTGAAGGTGACACATGCTTTTTGATGTTTGGCATCGAGAAGTTGGGACATTGTAGTTTCTGGGCCTCTGATGTGATTTTACATGCAGCAACTTGTGTACTCAGAGTTTGAAGTGTGTGCATGCCATGTGTATGTGCTTGGCAGCATGGCATCCTCACATATGCCTGTGAAATTGATGCATGTATGTATTGCATGTGTACAGGGTGGGGGGGTGACAGAGTCAAGTAGTTTGATGTGATTGTGTGGAGAGATGCCCAGGAAGGTGTTGGAATGGCCATGCTGTGAGTGGTGCAATCATGGTTGATCACTGGTGGCCAGGATTCCACTACGTGTCTTGCCCAAAATGTGTCCCTGGCAGTGGCACTGCACATCTGTGTTCACATGCTTTACATGTATACATCATACCCGTTTACTCTCTGCCCACAATGGATGTGCATTAGGTTGCCGTTGGGTCACGTTGTAACATGTGATTTCTCTTGGTATGTGTCTGTGTACTACCCACATTGGGCTGCCTTTCACAAGTAGATGGGTCACGACTGTGGTTGACATTGATTCTGGGTTGTTGTGTCTGCTTGGATGTGAATTCCATGTGTTTGAGCGTGGATGATGCTGGTATTGCCTGGACAATTAATCTTCCTTTGAATTTTGTTGAACACCGGCATTTACGTAGTACACTGATGTTGCTGTTCTGTGTCTCCTTTACCATGGTTGCTGCAGCTGATGAAAAGGGTGGAAGCGATGCTGTGGAGGTTGGATGCGGGGACCGTTCCACTGGACAAAGTCGCAGGCCCCACCAACTTCTCTGTGACAGCTCATCTTCGGGAGTGATGTAGCTGAGGTAGCGCCTGTACCTTTGAGTGTGGCTGCTGTGGGTAAGTCCAAGGAGGTCAAGGTGGCAGGGGTGACTCAGCATCAGTGGGACTGGGTGATGCCACACAGGGGACATCCAACGTGGAAGACACCCTGGAGTCATCCAGGTTGACGGGGGTGGAGGTGGTGGCTGCTGCAGCCCAGCCTATGCGGTTAGTTGGGGGTGTCGAGGTGGTTGTGCATGCTGCAACCCTGTCCCAGGGACATGTGGCTGTGCAGGCCACAGTGGAGATGCCTGTGCAAAATCCTGTCCCAGGGCCATCGGATGCAGCAGTGCACGCCTTTCCGGGAGTCCTCCAACCAGACCAGCATCCCCTTGCCAGCTAATGTGTCCATCAGGGATAAGGCCCACAGTCACACATGATGATGGACAGGCTATTCCTGGTATGCTTGCCCATCATCAAAATGAGCTGTACCACCTCGTGCCCTTGCTAGCAGCATGCCTGTTCTCTGGTGGGCTCCATGGGCAGCTCACTGCTGCGACTGCCTCCTCGGCTCACTCCTCTCTGCACCAGTCATACTTCGGGTGCCTTCCGGGCCACATACCAGCACGGCCCCCTGTGCACCAGTTCCACCCCCAATGCCCCATTGTTAGGCAGAATCACCTGCAGTACCCTTTGGGAACACTGCAGGCAATTAGGACTACAAGTGTAAGCACAAGTTCACCTTTGGTGCAAGCCCGTACTACACAGTAAAGTGGTAGCGATGTCTGAGCAGCCAGACCTATCTCAAGAGTTTAAGTGAGCAGTAGAACAAGTTACACAAAGGACCAACTAATACAGTGATTCAAGTAAACTCTTACTCAAGGTTTCTTGGTATAAGAATATACATGTATTTACTCAGTCAGTTAGAAAACATTACACTAGCGTAAGCAGCTCAATATCATACCCTAATAAACCACAAAAATACAGCTGGTAGTAAATGAACAAGTTTAGCTCCAAATGAAGTGGGAGCAAAATGGCACTTCATATACTTAATAAAGGGGTAAAAAGACAAGGTTATAAGAAAAGACAGCCCAAATACATTCATAAGCAGGGCAAAGGGTTTCAGTTAAATACAACCAGCAATTCTTCTCAATAGGTCTGGGCCTAAGTCAATGGTTCAAAATCTGTTGTATAGGATAGCACAGTTCTGGTAGATAACGGTTAAGACTTTGCCACGGAAATTAGAAGAATTTGGCTAGGTGAAAAGTTTGACGAATATTAAGGGAAGGAAAAGCCTTCATAGTTGAGGAAAGTTTCACGCACTTTCTCGATGTCCGAAAAGATTTCCGGACCACTTTTGCACAGTACCTTGTTAATAAAAAAAGCTGCAGCTGAGACAGTTGTTCCTGGCAGTTCGGGCAGATCTCGCTGTTCCTGAGCTTCTGTCGTGGGGACAAGAAGGAGGACGTCGGGAGGTTCCTGCACTGCCCAGGGATGAGGCCAAAAGCTTTAGCAAGACGTCGGTTTAAGGTGTGAGTACCTTAAAGTCCACAAGCTGGTTTCCTTCCCTCTGGCTTTCCAGTTTTCAACAGCACTCTGATGAAAATTTGACCAGATCGGGACGGTGTCCAGGTGGCTTACGAGTTGTTGTTCCCACCAAATTCAAGGGAAGAAGTTAACCTTGAAGGGCTTCCGTGTCGATGTAGTTTCAGGCAATTCAGACCTGCAGCAGGGGTTCACCGGTTGTCCCGGAGTTGCAGCAGTCCTCTTCCTTCAGCTCGTCGTCGGTTCTTTCGTTTCAGTGGTCGACTCTGATTTCCAAGTCCCAGAGACCTGCTTTTAAACAGCTTAACCCCATTCATTCCAGCCTGGCTGTCACTCACACAGCAGGGTGGCTGTCCGTGCCGGACAGCCAGCCGGCCAATCATGCCAGAGTGCATTCAGGTCTCCTAGGAGACTAAGCACAGGGATTTTCGGGCACCTCCCTCACATTCTGTCCACCCTAGACACTCAGGCGCCAGAGGAGGGCTTCAGCACTGAAGCCCGCCAAATGCCAATGAACAAAGGGACCAAACCTGGTTTGGCATGCAGTGACAAACACAAGAAGGAACTTTCCTAAAAGAAATGGCGAAAAAAGATGTCCAGAGTCTGTTTTTACAGATAGGTCTTGGGCGCCATATTGAAAAACATGGCTGACCCCGATTTTTTGCCACCAGCCATTTATAGTAGGAAAGGGTAACATTTTACTGTTACATGGGTGTTTTGACTCAGGGGAAGCTAGGCAACCCCTCAATCACTCTATGGGAAGATAGTGTGTGCTGGGTCAGTAAATTTAAAGAGACTAGTAAAGTCAATTTAACTTTAGATGCTCTGGGAGACGTTACTAAGTCCCAGAGAAGGTATTTAAACCATGGGAAGTCTGAAAGACAACCCTGTGCCACTGCACTAAAGGTGCTGTGTAACACACAGAAACAGATGATGCCTTTGGAGTTGTTTTAAAACTACATAACCAAAGAATACAAAAGTAAAACACACATCAAAATACATGAAAGAGTGGGAAAAAAGGCTCACACTCTTTCCAGGTAAAAAAATCAAATCCTAGAAATCCAGCAAAGTTGCTGAGGGTCTCAAAAGGTAAGGGAAATTAGCATATATTGAGAATTCTCCCTAATGCCCATTTGGTGGAGCTTACATCCCTGCCCGAGGTGGGAGTCCCAAGCACATCGGCTGAGGTAGTTATGTGGGATGTTTTTACCCATGCATCCAAGCCCTACCATAAAACTGTGCAGTACTGGCATGGAAAACATCATGATGGCCAGAACTCCCCAGAGAGTACACAGGGAAAACATGAAGAATAGGCTGCCACCGATTTTTGCCTATGTTGTGAGCACAGGAGGGCACTGCCTAAAACCACCATTGGGCTACACACACAGTAGCCTGAAACCATTGGGAATGGCAATGCTGATTGCCAAAAAGCAACTCAGAACTGTGGGGAATTCATTTTCTTAATCCCAAAAATGGTTGCATTACCAGTACTCACCACTATCAGAAAGCCGGCGTTTTAAAACCACCAGACTTTTGTGTAAAACTTAACAAATGAAACAAAACCAGACCAAGGAAAGAATTGCTAAGAGGTGGATACAATGTAAAAGTATATTCTGAAATGACTTGAAGGAAGTAATTATTTAATGTATAGGTAAAAATTGTCAGTTTGATTTGAATGTAGAAAACTGGGAACAAAAAGTGACATTTAGCTGAAACCTGGCTTAATGAAACTGAATTCTGCCTGACAACTACCCCCGACAGGAGATGAAACTGGATCAACAGCCACTCTTCCCAGGCCTAGCTGCATCCTGCTGCCCCTTGCCAAAAGGAGTTCACCTCTCTGATTAGATTAGGGGTGGAGCACCTGGGAACTGGAAGGGACAGAACAATGCAACTTCTTTGACTCAGGCAAATATTATATTGGGGGCGTCGTAAAATAACTTCCTCTTGGGAGAAACTGGGGGGCAGCTGTGCCTCTGTGAACAAGCTGGCTTGGGGGAAGTGGATAAACCAGTTATTCCACCCTATGATGTGTGATGTGGGAAGCCACACCCCTTTTTGACCAGGGCATACTTTTAAAAAAGATGGATAATTCATAGTACGGACTTGTCAGAATTATATAAGTAATACCATTATTCTTGTGATTTTTCGGTGCACATTTTAAGAGGCGTTAGGACCCTGTGGTGTATTCTGGGGGGTTGCTAGCGGAAAATAGGGTCTTACTCCAAATGTCTGCATGTTAAAAATATGACACTTCATCAATTAATGGCCATACTCCTTGCCATACTCCTTGTGTAATTTTGGGTAAATGTCCGATATTGCAAAACCAGTTAAAAAGCGCAAAATGTTGTCATTTTTGAATGCAAGCCCCCAGGAAGATCAGAGGCGGACAAGCATGGACCATAAGGAATAGATAATGGCCCTCATTACGACCCTGGCGGAAATCGCGGTGCTAAATGCACAGCGGAGCACGGCGGAAAGCTGCCGATAGCGCCATGGAGGTTGGCGGATTTTCCGCCCCATGCCGACCTTGGCGGGGCGGTAAATCCCCATTCCCCATTTTACCCTTCCCCATTCCTATTTTTGCCCCATAGGGTATAATGGGAGTGGGGAAGGCGTTAATTGCGCCACCGCAAAATACGGTGGCGTAATTAACATCAAGGTCCCGTAGCGCCATGGATTTCTCCGCCCGGAAAAACCAGGCGGAAAACGTTCCATGGCGCTACGGGAACTCGTAGTAGGGCGGACGGGTCCGCCGCGAATAACGCTGGCGTAAACCCACTCCGCCAGGGTCGTAATGAGGGCCAATGTGTACATGTAATTTCAACAAATTGTGTATCTGGGAAAGATGTATTTGAATCAAATATAGATTTGTGGGCAAACTGACCAGGGGAGGATCCTCTGACCCATAAACAGACCTCATCATGATGACAATCCATTTCCTTCCCCCAATCATGGGAGAGGGGAGAATTGGGCCAATGACAAGTAGAGAGGGGCAGGCTAAGCTAGGCCCAGGCACACACCCATTTTCAAAACACAAAAAAAGAGACTGCTGGGACAGGTAGAGACATTCAATTCCATTTGCTGCGGACATGCTGACCGACGACTTCACATCCAGAGATCCAGACTTCAAATCCATCAATCTCCAGAACCTGTAGCAGAAATTAACTCCAGAATTTGTAGCAGAGAGGCCTGAATCCACCAGCTGAATCCTCTTCAGCAGGCCTCAAAACTAACCAAACTATTCAACAGCCGGGCGAGCTGTTTGAAGTTTTGCCGAGAATTTTTGCAAGAACCTGTAGCAGTACCCAGAAAGCAGTGTTACATCCAGAATCCAGAGAGGCTAGACCAGCAGAGCAGAGCTGACCCAGATCGCTGTGAGCAGAACCGGTGCCTGATTGACCCACCGAGCAGACAGAACCGCAGCCGGACGTGTTGACCAGATCCGTGATGAGGCCTAGTTCAAATTTATATTGTGAGTACCTAGCAGAACTGTGCAGAACCAATCCCTTAGTTAAAATAATCTAATCCAAACTATTTTAACCTAAGTAGAACTGCCTCCTAGAAATCGTGTCCTCTGTCATTTTTAAAGCTGCACAACTGTCACCTGTCAATTCTGCAGCTGCAAGCTGTCACCTGTCATTTTGAGTATACTTTAAATCCGTAAAACTACCTTTATTTAATCGTCCGTATCTCTGGAACCGGTTGGGCTAGGAACAAAATTCCCTATACGTTTCCCGTAATCGCGAGACACGCAATCGCGAAATTTACCGCGATTTGCGATTTGGCCCGATTTCTTCATCTGTAGAAATCAGCAGCTTTTTGCTTCTCTTTGCTAAAATTCATTTGCAATCTGCTAATCATTCATAGAGTACTGTTAAAGTGAGCCTGAACTAATATAAAGTAGCCATCACCTACCCTGAACCTCTAGAGGGAATTAAAAGCAATTTTACCACCTTTTCACTTCCTAGCAAACCACATTAAAGTAATTTGCCTGTGTTTAAAACTCATCCCTGTTTTCCCTAAGCTTGCTGGGGAACTGGAACTGTGTATTGCATTATAAAGTGTGATTTGTTGGGATTCTTGAAGACTGTGTGCTCTCCTTCCATTTCTGGTATTGCATAGGGGGGGAGAGAATTGTCAAAAGAAAAAGTGAACATATTGCCTTTTGCTAAAATCATAACAAGTTATTTCGGTACTGCATTTTATTCCACCTTGTGTTTCCTTGAACCATATAAAGCATTCTTTCCCACCTTTTTCTTCTGTCCCTATTCATAGTTGCCTCTTGATTACTGCTCATATTCACAAGTGTAACATCCATTATCAATTTATTTATAGAAGTGTGATATATATATTGTTTAAATTTTCAAATAAACCTTTTAATTTGCAAAACAAACCTACTTCTTGGCTCAGTGGGGTCAGGGGGATTCTAAGAGGGGGGTGTTATACAAGGGTTGTCAACCAGAGTACTGAACTGGATATAAAAATACATCAATAAGGATTTTCCTCAGCATCCCAGAATAGGCATTGACTTAGCTGTAGTGTTGATTGAATATCGCTTACAAAAGTGGGGGCTCGTCCGGGATATTCTGGGTTAGATTTACCACTTGTGCAGATTAATACAGTGTGCCAACTGACCAGATACACATATCCGGTTAGATCACCACGCTGTTTTACACTGTGAAAGCATCCCTCAAAGGAACGCTCTAAGGAAACGGTCTGTTTTGCAAAATAAAATACAAACTTCTGTAAGTCAGGAAGGAACTCAAATTCCAGAATGATGACCTGGGTAGATATGAAAATAGCCAGAGAGCACTTCTTACATAAGCTATTTGTGATAGGTGAGTGGACTCATCAGGACCAAACGGTCTGGTTGCAGGCAATCGCGCAACAGGTCACTGAAACAGGGTCAGATATGTGGGGAGATCAGGGTCCCCTACATGTGGCCCTGAGTGAACTATATATGGCCCCTAAAGCCAAAGATGAACATAATAAGATTGCCAGGATAGCGGCATATTTATATCAATATATGGGAGCCATGCAGGACAAATGTGCTGAAGGCCAAGATCTGGCAAATAGGCAACAGATGGCGTTAGAGAAGGCCCAATCTGATCTGGACTCTTCTGAGCAGAGGCTGCTCAGGAGCCAGGAGTCAGAAAAGGACAGCAGACAGTACATCACTAAAATAAAGGAGGATATGGATGTGCTGCAACAGGAAAAGGTGGACCAGGATACCAGATTTCTGGCCTTGCAGAAGGAGTACCAAGAAGGTTTGGACTCCCTACTGCAGAGCCAGAAAAAGCTGGAGCAACAATTAGATTTCAATAGGGCATGTGCCGAGCAGGTAGTCACCCTGCAAAGCCACCTAGATAGGGAGAAGGCAGAGAGCAATAAACTGATTTTGAAAGACCTGGATACCCAGGCAGAGTTTGACCAGGAGCGCCAGAAAGCTGGTGCCTTCCAAAGGCAAAGGGACGACCTGGCGGCACAGATGCAGGCTCATAGTCAGGAAAGGGATACCTTAGGCCAGGAAGTCTGCCAGTTAAAAAGGCAAATGGAAGAAAATCACCTGGCCCTCCAGGGACTGGGTGACCTCCAAAAAGAACACCAGAACTTGTTAGAGCACACCAGGATGGTGGAGGATGCTCTGGCGAGAAAGGAGCAGGCCAATAGGGACATAGCTCAGGAGGTAACCCTTCTGCAGCAGAGACTGGCCCAGTACTCCAGGACCAATCAGGAGGCACAGATAGAAAATGAGGCTCTCTGTAAGCACAATGATAGGCTCCAGCAACAGGTAGCGATGCAGGAGATACTGATAGAGTCTAGTAAGGCCTTAACTGAGGAACTGAAAGCGCAGGCTCTTGCATTGCAACAGGGAGCAGGGGCTGATAGAGACGAGGTGCGCTGGGAAAGGGAAACGCCTGAGCATAACCTCAGGAGCCCTGGTACCAGAGGCCTTCATCTCTCCTAGTCCCTGGACTCTGCCACCCCCATGTCCCCTCGCGCACATGAGCCCAGGGCCACGGAGATGGCAGATTACTATCCAGCTAGAAGTATGGGGCTCATAGGCCAGTACCTCCCAGGAATGGATGGGCAGGCATCCGGGAATGGGCACCCAAGCACAGTGCAATTTAGTGGGGAACCCCAGGTGAGTAGGCCCATTAAGGGCATCCTGAAAACCTCTGCCCAGTTAGGTCAGTGGGGGGGGTACCCATCAAATCCTGGCAGCAAGGAGGGGTCTGAAGACTCCTCTGAGCATTACGGGACACAGGACCAGGTCCCCACATTCTGCCAGCCATTCCCAGGCTCGCAGAATCCGGGAAAACCTGGAAGATCAGATGGGCACCTCTGGGAGCAGCGCTTCTGAGTTGGAGGATGAATGGACCAGGGTTACCATGACCAAAAAGGCCAATAAGGCAAAAAGGGCCTTGCTTAAGGACCCATTGAAACAAATAAAGGCAATAAGGAGTGTCATCACGCCTGATCATAAGAACGCCAAGTATTCTGTTTGGGAACACTAGGAGCTCTATTAGCAAATGATGGAGACTTTCCATTTGAAGGACAGCCAAAGCTGTATTCAATATGTAAAGTGGACCTTCTCACCAGAATACTCCAGTTTCTTTGCGGGGCTGGAGGATCAAAACCATTCAAGGTGGTCCACATACAGGGCGGCCATCTTGAAACATTTTTCTGTGCACAGAAATCCTCAAGAGGCTCGCAAGGCAGCCTACAATTTGCAATGTGGGGAGGATCAGGCCCCACAAGAGTTTGTGCAAGAATTAAAGCGTGCTTTTGCACAGACCACCAGAAGGGTGCGCACGGATAGCAGAGAATTTATCAATACGTTTTTCCATGCCTTACCCAAATACATAATGACCCAGCTCGTGAGAGATTTTCATGAGAAAAGATCTTTAGACTGGGTCATTGAACAGGCTACCCGGATCTATGAGGTGCAGAAGCCCATCGAAAATAAAAATAATGCGCCGAAAAACCCCAAAACCAACAGCACCCCTGCTGCTGCCAAGGTGGCAGAGGTAAAGGTTGCCCCCGTTTTAGATTTGGTGATGGGGGGGGCCTAAAAACCTGCCTGCACCAAATAATTCACAGCCCAGAAGGCCCTCGGGCCAGTCACAGACAGGGAGTCGTGGAGGTAGCCCCACAAATTGGGTCCCCCGCCCCCCTGACTATGTAAGTCCCCGCTACAAGGGAAACCGACCAATCCTGGGTTATGTGTGGACTCCTCCAGCCCAAGCGGGGGGATCCAGCCAAGCACATGACCCGGGGAACTTCCCTCCTAACTTCCCACAGGAGGGCAGAAATTCTCCATATCCTGGACGGAACTTTTTCCCCAGGTATCCACCCAATTTCCAGCCCCAAAATCATCCATCCTTCTTTCCCCAATTCCCTGAGCCCAGACAACCTAATCCGGGAGAGGGGAGGCCAAGGGTGGAGGGGTGCCAAAATCTTCCCAACCAGGGATACTACCAGAGAAGGGATAGCTACCCTTCCCGGGATCAGCCCAGGGGAGAAAATATAGCCCCGTAGCAGCCTGAGCGGGTTTCACAACTTGAGCGCCAGGTCCAAAATATGGCACGAGATCTGGGTCACATACTGAGGGCTCAACAGAACCCTCAGATGAGCATGCCACCGCAGAATGCCCCAAACTCTGGACCTGGTGCTCCAGAACAATGACGGGGGCAGCACCCCGATAACCCACCGGTTCCCAGGGAGGAGGCACAAGGGGAAGGGGGGTGTAAAGCCTTGGAGGAAGCTTCCTTCCCAACTCGTAAACAGCCCCTGGAAAACCAGGAACCGGAAACAAAATCTCCTGCCCCTGAAAGCCTGCCTCCCAAGGAGCAGAGGGGGGGTAGGAGAAACAAAGAACCCAAACAGACCCACTTTGTGGAGGAAGTACATGGCTTCCAATTTGAGGGAGAGGGATCCTCAGAAGATCCTGGGAAAAGGATCTTCTCCTTTAGCGATGGGGGAACTCCTCCCAAAGAAAAATGGGTCTCCAGGGATGCCAATTCAGACTGGGGAGATGTGGAGACTGAGCTGCCGACGCCCATCATCTCATCCCAGAACCGACAAGACCAAAATCCCCTGGTTCAAACCCATCCTGGTGACTGGCTCCAAAAGTGGGGGGGCGGCCCAGAACCGGAACCAGGGGAACCCACAACGGCTCTGATCTCCAGTTGCCAACTTTTTCTTTCAGATTCCCAAGGCTCTCCACAGAATTCTGCCCAAATCTCTTCGCTAGCAATGTCCAAAACCAGAAAGTTAGCCCACCAGTTGTCCAAAAATGTGCATTATCTGTGCCCCCTTGAGGAGAAGGAGGGAAGATATTATGCCCCGGTACAAGTACAGGGGCATGGTACAATTTTGGCACTGGTGGACACTGGATCCCAAGCTACCCTTCTGTCCAAAAGGGCCTTTGATGAACTAGATGCAGGAAGGGGGGAGGATTACCGTATTCCTCTCACCTCTCTTCCTGGACAACTGCAGAACTTTGACGGGAAGGAAATTCCCGTCGAAGGGACTGCAGACTTGGACATTAAAATTGGGCGACACAAGGTGAAACACCCGGTCATAGTAGTGACTCCAGAGGGCACCCCTTGTTTACTAGGGAATGACCTCCTGAGAAGATTGTCACCCCTAATAGATTGCGTAAACAAGGTCCTCTGGACCCAGACTAGCCGACCAATAAAATTAAAACAGAGTGTCAACCATGTTAGTTTAAATGGCACCTGCCACATGGTTGAACAAAAATCTGACCAAGTAGAATTTCACTTCCAGAATAGCCCTATTCCAGATGTGACAATAATAGCAGTAGGACAACGGACTGGTGATGTGGGGTCCTCTCTATTTCTGAAAATCAACCTTCCTTCCAGTTTAAGGTGGTATTTCACACTGGAAGGAAACACTCTGAAATTCTTTACCAATCCACAATTAGACACTCCCACTCCTATAGTCCGGAAAGATGTGAAATCAGCTCAGAGCCTGGCTGATATTCAGCAAATTGGAGAGCAGTTGTTCATCCCTGTTCAGTTAAATGATGGGAAGGACTCTGTTCTCGCTCGAGTGTGTGTGAACAATGGTAAGAGCTTCATCAGCGAAGCCATGTTCCGCCAACTCCCAAAAGATCCAGCCATTCCCACATTCAAACTGCTAGATAAATGGGAAATGGACCTGGAAGCACCTAATTCCAAATATCTCCTGCCAAGCAGGTGTATGCTCAAAATCTCCATTGGCAACAAGAGCATAGTCCATAATTGTTGGGTCGTGCGAGACGTCACTGCCGCCTTTTACTTAGGCAGTGACATTCTCAATCGCTTTGCCATTAGTTTGGACCTAATAAACTTCAAAGCTTGGTCCCGATTAGCGGATAATCCCATGGGCTTTGATGATTCAAAAAAGCATTTAGGTCAGCTCAATTGCTACCTTATGCAGTTGAAATTCAGATTAAAGAGGAAGTCACCATCCCAGTAAGGACCCGACAATTCTCCCTGGGAGTGAAAGTTAAAAGAGGGCAAAAAATGAAAAACCCTGATGCTTACATACATCTAAATGCTTCTCTCCAACAGCAAGGGTTAGGGGTAAACCCAACACCATTAGTCAACATAGAACATGACACCATTCCAATAGAGGTGGATAACAGCGACTTAAAGAGTATTACTCTAGCCGCAGGCACCATTATTGGAATGGCGGTTGATGACCGACATTTCTCTATTGATTTAGGAAATGAACTGTTAGGACCGATCCCCAAGGACTGTTTTGACAGTGACAGTGAGGACAACACAACACCAGACAGGATTTTCACCCGGCATGGGGGGAACTTCCTGGTGTACACTTCTTGCCCTTATGGTAAGGAAGATGTGACTTGTGACTTCAGGAGGGATGAGGTGATTTTCCAGGTCCATGAGGGCTGCCTTTCCCACCTGAAGCCTCCAGTCCAAATCAGCACTCTGACCAGGGACTTCTCCACCCAGCTGGAGGAGGCCGCTGAGATAGCCAAACCAGAAGTCTTTCCAGGCTTCAGGCAGATGGTGGAAGAGAGAGTCAACCTAGCTGATGCCTGTGTGACTCTGGAACAGAAGCAAAAGTTGAAACAAGTTTTCTTGGATTTCCAAGATCTCTTTGCGGTAGACTCATATGACTGTGGTCGCACCGACATCCACACCACAACAATTCCCACGGACCCTGGCATGACTCCAGTGTTTGTGAAACAATATCGCTTGCCTCTCGCATCCATGGAGTCCCTTACTGAAATAATTAAGAACCTTGAGTCCCGGGGAATAATCCATCCAGTACACAGCACCTTCAATAATCCGGTGCTGGGAATATTGAAGCCAAACGGCCAGTGGAGACTCTGCGCCAACCTTAGGGAGCTCAACAAACGGGTCCATACTTCCCGATGGCCTCTGCCCGACATTGACCAAGGGCTGGCCCAGATTCAAGGGTCACAAGTATTCACTGCAATAGACCTGACCAATGGATACTGGACCGTGCATGTCAGTAGGGAGGACCAATACAAACTGGCTTTTACCTTTGGGGGCCAGCAGTACACATGGACCCGGACTCCCTTCGGATACCTCAACTCCGGCAATGAATTAAACATTTTCCTACACAAGGCCATGCCCGACCTGGGTGCGAGGGGTAACCTGGCTTATGTAGATGATGTCCTCATCAAAAGTTCATCTGTGGAAGACACATAGCGGAGATCCATTATGTTCTGACACAGTTGAGGGCCGCCGGAGCAAAACTTTCCTTTCAGAAAGGACAGTGGTGTAGAACCCGTGTTAATTTCTTGGGGCATGAGATTACTCCTCAGGGTCTTTGTCCCCAAGAAAAGAAATTGGAAGCACTTCAGAAACTGAAGGATCCCACAACTCTGCGGGAACTAAGGAGCCTCCTTGGACTGACTAATTACAGCAGAAAGTTCATTGAAGGCTACGCAGAGATCACTAGACCCCTGATTCATCTCCTGAAGGGGGGGTTAAGTGGGAATGGGGTCCAGAACAATCCGAGGCAGTAAGACAACTCAAAAGAAGCCTCTCACAAGCGCCTTGCCTAGCTTACCCTGTCAGAAACAAGGAGTTCTTCTTGGAGACAGGGTTCTCTAATACGTGCTTGACGGTAGTATTATACCAAAAGCATGACAAGGTCAATAAAGTAATCTCCTATGCGAGCAAAACTTTATCCTCTGTGGAGGAAAAATTCAACGATTGTGAGAAGGCATTCCTGGCAACGGTGTGGGCATTGAAGAATTACTGCCCGTTTATCCAGGGGGAACACATCATAGTGGAGACTCCACACCAGCCTCTGCAATATCTCCAAAGTGACAGAATCCGGGCCGGAAATGTGAGTAATTCCCGAATTACTTCCTGGATTCTGTGGAGGTCAGATATGGCCAAAACAAGAAGAGTCCCCTCGCGCAAGGTCTGGCTGACTTGCATGATTGTGCCAGAGAACACTGTCTCGAGGACGAAAGTCTAAAAATCAAGGACAACATGGAGGCATACCTCAATTCCCCACACAAAGTCTTTGAAGAAGACAAGTGTGAGGGAATGCCCACTGTCTATGTGGATGGATGCTCTTACCATGTTGACAACAACGGGGAGAAAGAACTGGTGGCCGGCCTAGGGAATGCATGGGTGAAGGAGTTTCCAGAACCCTCCGCTGGATACAAAATTGGTCCCCGAAGTAGTCAGGTGGCAGAATTGATGGCTGTGCATCAGGCCATCCTCACTGCTGTCCAACATCAACTCCACGAACTATTCATAATCACAGATTCGGATTATGTACGGAACGGGTTCGTGGAGCACCTGGTTAATTGGAAAATCAGAGGCATGTTATGTGCTAATAACAAACCCTTGAAACATGGAAAGGTAATTCAAAACATTGATTATCTGGTCACATCGAATGGGATGACCATCTACTGGAAAAAGATCAAGGGTCATTCCAAAGTAGAGGGACCAGACAAAACTGGAAATGACTTAGCTGATCAGCTGGCCAAAACCGGAGCCATCCAAGGGGATCTAATATAAATAGAGTCCCTGTTGGGGGCAATCCAGGTCACTGCTATCACTAGGTCCCAGATGAATGCTCACAATGATCTTTCAACTGCACAATGGAGTAAGGAGACCCATGATGCTGATTTGATTACAGCTCAGAAGGGGGATCCAATAATTGGGAAGTTTTACCAACACATTGAGGACCGTGCAAACTTTCCGCTGACGGATACCGATTACATTGGGAAAGAGGACCTAAGAGTGTTGATGAAATGTCCAAAAATGTTCCGAATCCAAGACGGTTTGTTGGTAAGGAAATCCCAAGCTGGCCATGATCAGTGGGTGGTTCCTACCTCATTCCGAAGCCTGATGTTAAGTCACGCCCATGATGCGGCCACCGCCGGTCATAGGGTGTTTCACACAACACTGGAAATCTTAAGAGAGGTTGCATACTGGCCACACATGGGGCAAGACCTCGACCAATACTTGAAGGGGTGTCTTGTGTGTGCACAATTTCAGCCATCATCCCTCACACTCCGTGCGCCTCTCCAAAAGAGGGGGATGACGCTGCCATGGTCAGATTTGCAAATCGACTTTGTAGGCCCTGTAATTCGCTCGTCTAGAGGAAACAAGTACATGTTGACCGTTACATGCTTGTTTACCAAGTGGGTGGAATGTCTCCCAGCCCCAAACTGCAAGGCAGAAACAGCAGCTGCCCTGATGATTAACCACATCTTTTCCCGTTTTGGTCTACCTCAATGGATTGAGTCAGACAGAGGTAGCTACTTCACCAGTGAAGTAATGACAAAGATGTGGGAGATACTGGGGGTTAAAAGGAAGCTACACATTGCTTATAGGCCAGCTTCTTCTGGAGCAGTGGAGAGATATAACCGAACCATTGTGAGCATCTTAAAAAAGTTTGTGGCTGATTCTGGGCCAAATTGGGATATCCGATTACCTCTGGTCCTAATGGCCATCAGATCTACCCCTTCATCTGCAACTAAAATGTCAACATTTGAGTTGATGACTGGACGCAAGATGGTGCTTCCCCAGCATTTGCTCTACAGAACCCAAGAGCAAACTTCGATAAATGCCTCCACAACCCATGAGTATGTGGAGAATTTAAGGAAACACCTTCAGCATGCTTTTGCCTATGCTCAGCGGAATCTAGAAAGATCAGTCGAGAGCATGAAGACCCACTATGATTTAAAAACTACCCGAAAGGAATATAAGGTGGGTGATCGGGTCTATCTATACAATTTCCAAAGGAACCAGGCCAAACAGCGGAAATTCTTGCCTACATGAAGGGACCGTTTGAAATTATAAACAAGATCTCCCTTGTGGCCTATAAGATCTGCATCCCCAAAGGCAGTCTGGTGGAAGGGGAAGACAAGTGGGTACATATAAATCAGCTAAAGTGTTGCCATCCCAGGCACACTCTATAACAACTGGAGGAATCCACTGGAATCCCAGAGGGGGCCGCTCCAGAGTAATTCAGTTCCAACAATAAAATATTCCACATATAGCATATAAAATTCTGTGATCCTTGTATATATATATGTTCTTGTCTCCTAATTTAAAAAAGAAAATGTATATGTTCATGTCTTCTGATTCATAAAATGTATATGTTCGCTACACCATTAATAGTGGTGGAGAAATGTCTACAAATAGGTATTGCCGCTTTGCTTTATCATCCTAGGAGAGATGAAACCATGGAGACTGACCAAGGAGGACGACCCGGGACCGGGAGCAGAGACCCGAGGGGCCCGAGGTACCGCCCAATCTTCCCATCACGACCAGCAAGGAGAACTGATTGATTGACTGGAGGGAGGAAAAGATGCTGAACTGTGCCATCCATGGAATTAGAAGAAGAGGAGGCGAACATCCCAGATCTTGCGAGTTCCATCAGCGAAAGGACAGAATGGCCATCGCAAGAGGGGGGCTTGTGGGATGTTTTTACCCATGCATCCAAGCCCTACCATAAAACTGTGCAGTACTGGCATGGAAAACATCATGATGGCCAGAACTCCCCAGAGAGTGCACAGGGAAAACATGAAGAATAGGCTGCCACCCATTTTTGCCTATGTTGTGAGCACAGGAGGGCACTGCCTAAAACCACCATTGGGCTACACACACAGTAGCCTGAAACCATTGGGAATGGCAATGCTGATTGCCAAAAAGCAACTCAGAACTGTGGGGAATTCATTTTCTTAATCCCAAAAATGGTTGCATTACCAGTACTCACCACTATCAGAAAGCCGGCGTTTTAAAACCACCAGACCTTTGTGTAAAACTGAACAAATGAAACAAAACCAGACCAAGGAAAGAATTGCTAAGAGGTGGATACAATGTAAAACTATATTCTGAAATGACTTGAAGGAAGTAATTATTTAATGTATAGGTAAAAATTGTCAGTTTGATTTGAATGTAGAAAACTGGGAACAAAAAGTGACATTTAGCTGAAACCTGGCTTAATGAAACTGAATTCTGCCTGACAACTACCCCCGACAGGAGTTGAAACTGTATCAACAGCCACTCTTCCCAGGCCTAGCTGCATCCTGCTGCCCCTTGCCAAAAGGAGTTCACCTCTCTGATTAGATTAGGGGTGGAGCACCTGGGAACTGGAAGGGACAGAACAATGCAACTTCCTTGACTCAGGCAAATGTTATATTGGGGGCATCGTAAAATAGCTTCCTCTTGGGAGAAACTGGGGGGCAGCTGTGCCTCTGTGAACAAGCTTGCTTGGGGGAAGTGGATAAACCAGTTATTCCACCCTGTGATGTGGGAAGCCACACTCATTGTTGACCAGGGCATAATTTAAAAAAAGATGGATAATTCATAGTACGGACTTGTCAGAATTATATAAGTAATACCATTATTCTTGTGATTTTTTGGTGCACATTTTAAGAGGCGTTAGGACCCTGTGGTGTATTCTGGGGGGTTGCTAGGGGAAAATAGGGTCTTACTCCAAATGTCTGCATGTTAAAAATCTGACACTTCATCAATTAATGTCCATACTCCTTGCGCACATGTGTGTAATTTTGGGTAAATGTCCGATATTGCAAAACCAGTTAAAAAGCGCAAAATGTTGTCATTTTTTAATGCAAGCCCCCAGGAAGATCAGAGGCGGACAAGCATGGACCATAAGGAATAGATAATGTGTACATGTAATTTCAACAAATTGTGTATCTGGGAAAGATGTGTTTGAATCAAATATAGATTTGTGGGCAAACTGACCAGGGGAGGATCCTCTGACCCATAAACAGACCTCATCATGATGACAATCCATTTCCTTCCCCCAATCATGGGAGAGGGGAGAATTGGGCCAATGACAAGTAGAGAGGGGCAGGCTTAGCTAGGCCCAGGCACACACCCATTTTCAAAACACATAAAAAGAGACTGCTGGGACAGGTAGAGACATTCAATTCCATTTGCTGTGGAGCATGCTGACCGGCGACTTCACATCCAGAGATCCAGACTTCAAATCCATCAATCTCCAGAACCTGTAGCAGAAATTAACTCCAGAATTTGTAGCAGAGAGGCCTGAATCCACCAGCTGAATCCTCTTCAGCAGGCCTCAAAACTAACCAAACTATTCAACAGCCGGGCGAGCTGTTTGAAGTTTTGCCCGAGAATTTTTGCAAGAACCTGTAGCAGTACCCAGAAAGCAGTGTTACATCCAGAATCCAGAGAGGCTAGACCAGCAGAGCAGAGCTGACCCAGATCGCTGTGAGCAGAACCGGTGCCTGATTGACCCGCCAAGCAGACAGAACCGCAGCCGGACGTGTTGACCAGATCCGTGACGAGGCCTAGTTCAAATTTATATTGTGAGTACTTAGCAGAACTGTGCAGAACCAATCTCTTAGTTAAAATAATCTAATCCAAACTATTTTAACCTAAGTAGAACTGCCTCCTAGAAATCGTGTCATCTGTCATTTTTAAAGCTGCACAACTGTCACCTGTCAATTCTGCAGCTGCAAGCTGTCACCTGTCATTTTGAGTTTACTTTAAATCCGAAAAACTACCTTTATTTAATCGTCCGTATCTCTGGAACCGGTTGGGCTAGGAACAAAATTCCCTATACGTTTCCCGTAATCGCGAGACACGCACTCGCGAAATTTACCACGATTTGCGATTTGGCCCGATTTCTTCATCTGTAGAAATCAGCAGCTTTTTTCTTCTCTTTGCTAAAATTCATTTGCAATCTGCTAATCATTCATAGAGTATTGTTAAAGTGAGCCTGAACTAATATAAAGTAGCCATCACCTACCCTGAACCTCTAGAGGGAATTAAAAGCAATTTTAGCACCTTTTCACTTCCTTGCAAACCACATTAAAGTAATTCGCCTGTGTTTAAAACTCATCCCTGTTTTCCCTAAGCTTCCTGGGAGAACTGGAACTGTGTATTGCATTATAAAGTGTGATTTGTTGGGATTCTTGAAGACTGTGTGCTCTCCTTCCATTTCTGGTATTGCATAGGGGGGAGTGAATTGTCAAAAGAAAAAGTGATCATATTGCCTTTTGATAAAATCATAACAAGTTTTTTCTGTACTGCATTTTATTCCTTGAACCATATAAAGCATTCTTTCCCACCTTGTTCTTCTGTTCCTATTCATAGTTACCTCTTGCTGATTACTGCTCATATTCACAAGTGTAACATCCATTATCAATTTATTTATAGAAGTCTGATATATATATTGTTTAAATTTTCAAATAAACCTTTTAATTTGCAAAACAAACCTACTTCTTGGCTCAATGGGGTCAGGGGGTTTCTAAGAGGGGGGTGTTATACAAGGGTTGTCATCCAGAGTACTGAACTGGATATAAAAATACATCAATAAGGGTTTTCCTCAGCATCCCAGACTAGGCATTGACTTAGCTGTAGTGTTGATTGAATATCGCTTACAGTTACCATGCCTACTCAGGCACCGACAGTGGCACAGGCAATGGAGGGACAACAGGCTCCTCAGAGCAGCGCAGGTGCAGTACGCCTTCAACAAACATTATCTGGTCAGAGGGCATACCAACGGAGCATGCACGGGGCACAGTGGCAGCAGATGACAGCAAGAAGGAATCGGTATGTTGCAGGGCAGACAAGACCAAGGAGGCAGGTCACAACTTTGGGGCAGGAGGACCATGTGGGTGCACTAAACACTATTTATTCATGTTCCGCAATTAGGAAAGGCAGCTGCTGGCAGAGAGGCAATGGGCACTGGAGCCACTTGTGATGGTGGCCAGGGCTGAGGTAGCGATGCATCGGGCGAGGAGACGGGCTGCCATCCTGGAACCCACTTGCAATGCAGCGCAGGAAGTTGAACTACAGATGCTGCCCACCCTGCAAGTCCTCCAGGAATCATCAGAGGCCCACCTGATGGAGGAGGACGTGGCATGTCACTCAGCCCTGGTTGAAATTCTGGGTGACATTGGTGATTAGGTCTCGCCCGCTGCCTTTGTATGTAGTTATTTAGGTATAGGTTTAATTTTGTTCTTTTTTCGTTTTGCCCCAGATTATGATTCCTTTCCTTCCCTGTTTTTCATATACATAGGTATTTAGATATAGAGTTCTTTTCATTTGTCATCATTTACCTCAGAATTAATGAACCTTTCTTCCCAGTTTTTGTTGTATTTAGTTTTGTTTAATACAGGTTTTATATGGTTACATTCCATGCTTCATGCAGTTCATTTGTGTCTCTGCTACTTTGATTGTTGACATTTCACCGAGTGCATTTCTCCATTGCAGGTCATGTTCATTGTGCTGTACATGAGTGATGTAGCTGATGTGATGGTTGCAGGTGGAGGAATGCACAGGTGCCTGACATGTGGAGATGGGTCCATCAGACAATTAGGGCCTGCACTGGATGTTTTAAATTGCATTTACATGTGCAGCAGCACTGTGTGTTTAGAGTCAGTGTGGTTGGGGAGGGGAGTTCTGGTGTGTATGAGATGATGTACATCCGGGGATGGTTGCATTGATGTGTGTATGCATTTTATATTTTTTCTTTGACTCTGATTTTGGATGTAATGCCACCTGTTCCTGTGTGTTTGCACAGTTTCACATTGTTTTCATTTCAGGGCCACTGTTATTCATGTGTCCCCTTTGCACAACCTTTGGATTGTGCATTTGTCCACACTCTGTTCACTGCATTCTGTATTTCACATTGTGGTTGCTGCGGTGGGAGATGGGCTCACTGTGGATGGGTTACGCTCACTGTGGATGGGTTACCTGGTCAGGTCACTTGCACATTGGTTTATCATTGTTGTGTCACTCCAATGTCATGCGCACACGCCCACCAACATATGCAGTCACACTCTGCCTACTCTCATGTCTTGCTCCACATCTGCCACTGGAATGCAGTTGTGACCCAAGTTTGCTAATTATGTGTGGCAGCACACATTTCCTTTCTCAGTAAGTCATGCACTCTTTGACTGCACTCCCATCCCCCATGTATGGGCCCGCCATGTTGTGCTCCCTGACAGCGACTTTGCAACCCCTTCCACCCGGCTGTCTTATGCTCAGGCTGTGACGTGCATGGTCATTATTTGTTCATCTGGTCGACGTTTGAATCAGTTTAATTCTGTCCTCAGGTCACATTCAGTTGCTGTACTTTGGTGCCTTTGCAGTGGCCCATGGCCAATATGCACATGCCACTTTGCATTGCATGCACTTGTCACATGTGGATGGGGTGGCCACAGGGTTGTTGGTGCAATATAGTGCTGTCTGGCTGGGGTGCTGCAGATTCAGTTCTGCCAGCGAGTGACAGAGGATTCTCCAGTGCAGGAATGATGTTCAGTGCTTCCTGTTGATCATATTGGCAGTGGACATGTTGGGGCTCTGCTTCATGGTAGAGGCAGACCACAGAGGTTAAGGTGAGTTGCAGCCATGCATTGTACTGGTTGTGTGTGAGACTGTGAGGGGGCGGGATGGGGTAGTGACAGAGGTGAGGGGGGCTGTTGGGTGGTGTGTGAAGTTGAGGGGGTAGCTGTAGTAGTGTCAGAGGTGGGGGGGCTGGTGGGTGGTGTCTTGACTTAGGGATGCTGCCTGCAGTAGTTTCAGAGGTAAAGGGGCTGGTGGGTGTTGTCTGGACCTGAGGGTGCTGCCTGGGGTAGTGTCAGAGTTGATGGGGGCTGGTGGGTGGTGTCTCGACTTGAGGGTGCTGCCTGGAGTAGTGTCGGGGGTGAGAGGGGCTGTTGGGGTGTCTGGACTTGAGGAGGCTGTCTGGGGACAGTGTCGGAGGTGAAGGCATGTGGGGAGGGGGCAGTACTGTCAGGGGGCTGCATGGGGTAGTGTCGGAGGTGAGGGGGCTGGTGGATTGTGTTGGGAATTGAGGGTGCTGCCTGGGGTAGCATTGGGGGTGAGGGGGCTGGTGGGTGGTGTCTGGATTTGAGGGTGCTGCCTGGAGTAGTATCTGAGGTGAGGGGGGTGGTGTCTGAACTTTACAGTGCTGGCTGAGGTAGTGTTGGTGGTGAGCGGGGCTGGTGGGCGGTGTCTGAACTTGATGGTACTGCCTGGGGTAGTGTCGTAGGTTTAGGGGTCTGGTGTGTGGTGCCTGGACTTCAGGGGGCTGCCTGGGGGCAGTGTCGGAGGTGAGGATGATGCGGGGAGCGGGAGTACTGTCAGGATGCTGCCTGGGGTTTGAGTCTGAGGTGAGGGGGTTGGTGGGTGGTTTCTGGACTTGAGGGTGCTGCCTGGGGTAGTGTCAGAGGTGAGGGGGGCTGGTTGGTGGTGTCTGGACTTGATGGTGCTTTCTGAGGTAGTGTCAGAGCTTAGGGGGGCTGGTGGGTGGTGTCAGGACTTGAAGGTGCTGTCTGGGGTAGTGTTAGAGGTGATGGGGCGGGTGGGTGGTGTCTGGATTTCATGGGGCTGCCTAGGTTATTGTCAGAGGTGAGGGGATCTGGTGGGTGGTGTCTGGACTTCAAGGGGCTGCCAGGGGGCAGTGTCGGAGGTGAGGGTAATACAGAGAGAGGGAGTACAGTCAGGGTGCTGCCAGGGGGGGGGGGGTTTGAGGTGAGGGGGCTGGTGGGAGGTGTCTGGACTTGAGGATGCTTCCTGAGGGCAATGTTGGAGTTGAGGGTTGTGTGGGGATGGGGGAGTACTGTCAGGGTGCTCCCTTGGGTAGTCTCAGAGGTGTGTGCTTCCTGGGGGCACTGCCGGAGGTGAGGGTGGTGTGGTGGGGTGAGTGGGTGGACTTAAACATGTTGCCTGGGGTAGTATTGGTGGTGATTGGGGCTGGTGGGTGGTGGCCGGACTTGAGGGGGCTGCCTGCGGTAGTGTTGGAGGTGAGGGGGCTGATGGTTGGTGTCTGGATTTGAGGCTGCTACCTGGGGTAGTGTTGGAGGTGATTGGGGCTGGTGGGTGGTGTCTGGTCTTGACGGTTTGATGTGCAGCATGGGTGTATGGATGCAGTTTGGGTGCTCTTGGAGTATAGGGTTGTACTTGCATTTTTGGAGGGATTCTGCCTTCATTTATGAGGGATTGTGTTTATGCTGGAGGTGCAGCCTTGATTTACAAGTGTTTGCCTGTGTTTTCGCAGGGGTGCAGCCTTGACTTACGAGAGAATTTGTGTGTTTTTGCAGGGGTACCACCTTGACTTACAAGGGAGCACCCAGGTTTTCATGTTGGCACTCGCTTCAGTTACAAGGGAGCTCATGCCTTTTCGCAGGCTTACTGCCTTGACTTACGAGGGTGCGCCCACATGTTTGTAGGGGTGCAGCCTTAAGTTACGATGGAGCTTGCATGTTTTTGCTGGGTCGCCGCCTTGACTTACAAGGCTGTGGCCGTGTTGTCGTAGGGGCGCAGCCTCGAGTTACGAGGGAGCTTGTGTGTTTTCGTAGGGGTGCTGGATGGTGGGTCAGGGGGGATGTATAGGGTTGCGCTTAGGTTGGGATATTGCTTGTTGTTTGGTTTGCATGGGGGTGTGTTCTGGGCGTTCCTTGCACAGCTTGTTTTGATGTGAGGATCGGGTTGTAATGCATGTTTGGGTCCATGAATACGTGGATCGAGCAGAAAAAAGTCTGTGCTTAGGCTCACGCAGAGTTGTTCTCGGCGTGCAGCCTTTGTGGGATAAATGCGCACTTTTCCATGAATCGGCCCCTATGAGGGCAGTTACAGGAGTTTTAGTACCCTTTCAAGAGTCCATGGGGATATTGTATGAAATTCACTCACAGTAATTTCACTACATTTTGTTTTAACGTGGAGGGTTCATCTACAGTACTTGACGCAGGTATCTCACCCACTTTAATTGCTAACCTAAAATTTTGCAATGCAGAATAAGTGAGATAGCAGCATTACTGCCATGTTTGTTACTGCACCACCGAACTCTTAATGCACCCATCTGTGCCAGTGCTCAGCCAGAAAGCTGGCTTTTTTTCTTGTATTTGCCATTGAATTTCATAATGTTTCCCATAGCAGGTATTTTTTCTGCTTTCAGTTTATTTTACTCAGTTGAGCTTACTTAACATTGTTTAAATCAGTAGTTTCCATGGAATAAAAAAAGACTATATTCATTCAAATCAGTAAAATCAGTATATATCCGGGGGTCTGACTTGGGCAAAACATTGTCTCGGTACCAATGAAAAAGTGGCCCACATTCACGAATGCCAATTCATTTATTTTGTGACAGACTGTTTGAGTAGTACCTAAGGCAGAGGTTTTCGTTAAAATGCAATGCAAATTGTGCATTTTAAATAATATTGATTCAGTAACACTGGTCAATACTACCACCGCATGGTGATGTTACTTATCCGACTGGCCCACATGGCCAAAAACCTTTTTTATTTTTGGTTCAGTCATTGCCCTCTTGCCCTATAGGTGAGTCGGAGCTTATCAGGCCGATTCATGGCGCAAGTGGGCAAAAACGTGCGAATCGCAGTGGAATAGCGAAAATCGCAGTGAACGTGCGAAAATCGCACGAAAAGCAGCGCACGTCGATTCATGGAAGGCCGTGCGCGAGAAAACCAGCGGATGTGCGAAAAAAAAGTGCGCGGCGCACGTTGGCGCACGTTGGCGCACAGGCCATCTAACAGCGTGCGCCAGGTCACAGCGAAAATCGCACAGGCCACAGCGAAATTCGCACATAGCGCGGCGCACGCAATAAAAGTAGGCGGAACACGGGCGTAACACTCGGAATGGGGAACAACTTGCCAAAACGTGGGCGTCACGGGGGAAGTACAGGGTACAAGTGCGCGGAACGCCCACACGCTCGCCTACAACACGTATTCATGGAATAGAATAGGGGAAAAAAGCGCACGCTCAAACCAGCGCACAGGCACAAACACGACCGCCACAAGAAAGGAGGCGGTAGCGTCTCTGCGGCTGTAAGAAATGTGCGCCAAAAGGTGCGCCAACAAATAGCACCTATATACTGCCATGATGAATGTCCCATACTGTGGCCCTCCAGGAAAAATGACGTGCAAAGGGGTACCCACAAACACGGACACCCGCTGACAAAAAATACGTGTGCATGTATACCGGGGTGCGCGGGAAGTGTCACACGCGATTTGCAGGGTACGTGCATCACAGGGGTTCGCGTGAAGTTATTCACACGATCGGGCCTGGGGGAGCGGGCTACGTGTATTACAGGGGTTCGCGTGAAGTTCCTCACGCGATCGGGCCTGGGGGAGCGGGCTACGTGTATTACAGGGGTTCGCGTGAAGTTCCTCACGCGATCGGGCCTGGGGGAGCGGGCTACGTGTATTACAGGGGTTCGCGTGAAGTTCCTCACGCGATCGCGCCTGGGGGAGCGGGCTACGTGTATTTCAGGGGTTCGCGTGAAGTTCCACACGCGATCGGGCCTGGGGGAGCGGGCTACGTGTATTACAGGGGTTCGCGTGAAGTTCCTCACGCGATCGGGCCTGGGGGAGCGGGCTACGTGTATTTCAGGGGTTCGCGTGAAGTTTCACACGCGAATAGCCTGGGCGCGTGAATTTGAGGGGTGCGCGGGAAGTTCCACACGCGATCGGGCCTGGGGGAGCGGGCTACGTGTATTACAGGGGTTCGCGTGAAGTTCCTCACGCGATCGGGCCTGGGGGAGCGGGCTACGTGTATTTCAGGGGTTCGCGTGAAGTTTCACACGCGAATAGCCTGGGCGCGTGAATTTGAGGGGTGCGCGGGAAGTTCCTCACGCGATCCGGCCTGGGGGAGCGGGCTACGTGTATTACAGGGGTTCGCGGGAAGTTCCACACGCGAATAGCCTGGGCGCGTGTATTACAGGGGTTCGCGGGAAGTTCCACACGCGAATAGCCTGGGCGCGTGTATTTCAGGGGTTCGCGGGAAGTTCCACACGCGAATAGCCTGGGCGCGTGTATTACAGGGGTTCGCGGGAAGTTCCACACGCGAATAGCCTGGGCGCGTGTATTTCAGGGGTTCGCGGGAAGTTCCACACGCGAATAGCCTGGGCGCGTGTATTTCAGGGGTGCGCGGGAAGTTCCACACGCGAATAGGCTGGGCGCGTGTATTTCAGGGGTGCGCGGGAAGTTCCACACGCGAATAGCCTGGGCCCGTGTATTTCAGGGGTGCGCGGGAAGTTCCACACGCGAATAGCCTGGGCGCGTGTATTTCAGGGGTGCGCGGGAAGTTTTACACGCGATCGGGCCTGGGGGAGCGGGCTACGTGTATTACAGGGGTTCGCGTGAAGTTCCTCACGCGATCGGGCCTGGGGGAGCGGGCTACGTGTATTTCAGGGGTTCGCGTGAAGTTTCACACGCGAATAGCCTGGGCGCGTGAATTTGAGGGGTGCGCGGGAAGTTCCTCACGCGATCGGGCCTGGGGGAGCGGGCTACGTGTATTACAGGGGTTCGCGGGAAGTTCCACACGCGAATAGCCTGGGCGCGTGTATTACAGGGGTTCGCGGGAAGTTCCACACGCGAATAGCCTGGGCGCGTGTATTTCAGGGGTTCGCGGGAAGTTCCACACGCGAATAGCCTGGGCGCGTGTATTTCAGGGGTGCGCGGGAAGTTCCACACGCGAATAGGCTGGGCGCGTGTATTTCAGGGGTGCGCGGGAAGTTCCACACGCGAATAGGCTGGGCGCGTGTATTTCAGGGGTTCGCGGGAAGTTTTACACGCGATTTCTGCACGGTACGTGTATTTCAGGGGTGCCGGGGAGTCCCACATGTGATTTGACAGTGTGGGTCCTCCCAGGTGTACCCTGTACACCCTCCACGGCCCCTGCAGGCAGCCCACACCACAGGGGACTACCCTGCATCCCTGGTCATGTCCCGCAGGCAGCCCACCCAACATGGGCATGCCCCCCAGCAAAGGCACATGTCTCCTTGAACACCAACACATGTCCCCTTGCACCCCCACCCCCCAGCACTGTGGGGCACCTGCCAGTAGGCCCCCACCCATGTCCAACTCATGTCTCCCACCACCCCCACCCCCCAGCACTGTGGGGCACCTGCCAGTAGGCCCCCACCCATGTCCAACTCATGTCTCCCACCACCCCCACCCCCCAGCACTGTGGGGCACCTGCCAGCAGGCCCCCACCCATGTCCAACTCATGTCTCCCACCACCCCCACCCCCCAGCCACCAGGGTCACCCTCCAACAGGGCCCCACTCATGTCTCCCACCACCCCCACCCCCCAGCACTGTGGGGCACCTGCCAGTAGGCCCCCACCCATGTCCAACTCATGTCTCCCACCACCCCCACCCCCCAGCACTGTGGGGCACCTGCCAGCAGGCCCCCACCCATGTCCAACTCATGTCTCCCACCACCCCCAACCCCCAGCACTGTGGGGCACCTGCCAGTAGGCCCCCACCCATGTCCAACTCATGTCTCCCACCACCCCCACCCCCCAGCACTGTGGGGCACCTGCCAGCAGGCCCCCACCCATGTCCAACTCATGTCTCCCACCACCCCCACCCCCCAGCACTGTGGGGCACCTGCCAGCAGGCCCCCACCCATGTCCAACTCATGTCTCCCACCACCCCCACCCCCCAGCACTGTGGGGCACCTGCCAGCAGGCCCCCACCCATGTCCAACTCATGTCTCCCACCACCCCCACCCCCCAGCACTGTGGGGCACCTGCCAGCAGGCCCCCACCCATGTCCAACTCATGTCTCCCACCACCCCCACCCCCCCAGCCACCAGGGTCACCCTCCACCAGGGCCCCACTCATGTCTCCCACCACCCCCACCCCCCAGCACTGTGGGGCACCTGCCAGCAGGCCCCCACCCATGTCCAACTCATGTCTCCCACCACCCCCACCCCCCAGCCACCAGGGTCACCCTCCACCAGGGCCCCACTCATGTCTCCCACCACCCCCACCCCCC
Organism: Ambystoma mexicanum; assembly: GCF_040938575.1. Taxonomy (NCBI): domain Eukaryota; kingdom Metazoa; phylum Chordata; class Amphibia; order Caudata; family Ambystomatidae; genus Ambystoma; species Ambystoma mexicanum. Next base: position 971,969,046 of record NC_090933.1, on the reverse strand, counting down.
AGCACTGTGGGGCACCTGCCAGCAGGCCCCCACCCATGTCCAACTCATGTCTCCCACCACCCCCACCCCCCAGCACTGTGGGGCACCTGCCAGCAGGCCCCCACCCATGTCCAACTCATGTCTCCCACCACCCCCACCCCCCAGCACTGTGGGGCACCTGCCAGCAGGCCCCCACCCATGTCCAACTCATGTCTCCCACCACCCCCACACCCCAGCACTGTGGGGCACCTGCCAGCAGGCCCCCACCCATGTCCAACTCATGTCTCCCACCACCCCCACCCCCCAGCCACCAGGGTCACCCTCCACCAGGGCCCCACTCATGTCTCCCACCACCCCCACCCCGCAGCACTGTGGGGCACCTGCCAGCAGGCCCCCACCCATGTCCAACTCATGTCTCCCACCACCCCCACACCCCAGCAGTGCAGGGTCACCCTCCACCAGGCCCCCACTCATGTCTCCCACCACCCCCACCCCCCAGCAGTGCAGGGTCACCCTCCACCAGGCCCCCACTCATGTCCCCCTGCACCCCCACCCCCCTGCCACCATGTGCAGCCCCCACCAGGTCCTCACAATCCCCAATCATGTGCGTAATGGTCATCCTCCACAGCCAAAAAGACCTACCAAGTAACCCATTCACCCACATGGAAATGGAAATCACATGTTACACCCCCAATGTACATGAAGCAAATGAACCCATGTCCGTCACACACATATTTTCAAATTGAATGGGAAAACACACAACATGACATGCATGAAACCAATGAGATGAAACCACACAGTGAACAATGGAAAAAAAAATGTATTGAAAAAAATACAAATGCCAAAGAAAGAAAACTAACTACAATGTAAATGTGAAAAAATAAGCTGCATGTCCGCATAAAAACACAAAACTAGAAAATCAAATCCAAAAAATTATGTCCAAAGTGAAATGTAAAAACTCTCCATGCAACAAAGAACTATGTACAAAAATAACAAGGGTCCATCATCACAACTGAACTAAGGAAACCTCCTAAAAAACCTACCTAAATATCAACTATATACAAAAAGTGGAGCAGTGTCCGTCGACTCCAAATAATAATAAGAACGAAAGGAAACCTAAAACTAAAGAACTATATACAAAGGCGGCGGGCAAGTCCAGCGGCTCACTCTGTGGTGTTCCGGGCCAGGGCATCATCGAACTCCTGTTCGATGTCCCGGAGGCGGTCCAGTTCCATGGCCCCGAGGGTCCGCAGGGACGACGCCGTGTCCTCCTCCAACCCCCTGCGGATTGCCTCGAGGCACTCGGCCCGCCTCAGGGCCCTCCGCATGGAGTTCTCCGCCCTGACCATTGTGAGCCGCGCCTCTTCCGCCCGCCGCCGCTCCGCACCTATGGCGTGGCCCAACCGCTGCCACACGGAAGACACTCTCTGTCCTGGGTCCTCCTGCCCTCCGGCCGATGCCTGCCCCTCCGATGTCGAAGGCCCCGAGCCTTCATGGCTCCCACCATCTTGCTGCTGCTGCTGCTCTGCCTCTGCCCGTGCGCTGCCTCCTGCTGCCTGCACATCCTCCGCCGGCTGGGGTGCACCTGTTGATGTGGCCACCCCTGCTGGACGTCCGACTCCCGACTGTGGCAGGGATGCCTCCTCCACCAGCCTGGCCGCACTGTCAGAGGCAGCTCCACAGGGCACCCAGGTGACTGATGGGTGGGAAGATGGCACAGAGGACGACTGGCGCGTAGGGGGTCCAGTTGAGGAGGGGGTCGGAGCAAGCCCCATCAGACAGCGGAATCCGGCCTGGGTGACCTGTCCCAGCAGGCTGACGTGGTCAACGAGCCATTCGAGATGACGTGCAGTCTCTCCATGAAAAGACTGCAGGTCACCTCGCATGGCCCGTTGACGCAACGCCACGCCAGCCAGGACAGGCTCAACCCGGTCCTGGATGGCCACGTCCGCAGGCAGAGGAAGGCCAGTTGACGTCAGCTCATCCCCTGCCTGAAAACGGGTCTGGACGTAGGCATCCCTGCTGGTGCAAGATGATGCAGGGACAGGATCGGGGACAGGATTGCACACAGGCACCTCCGCGGCCGCCTGTGCTGCCTCCTGTCCCTGCTCCTGCACTGCACCACTAGCACCAGTGGGATCCCCACCTCCAGACCCTGTCTCTGGTGCTTGCGCGGCCCCCTCCTCCACCAAACCCCCCACCAACCTGGATGACTCTGTGCCATCTTCCCCTGTTGGGCCCTGTGGGGTCCCAGCTGCCCCTTCTGCTGCCGAGGAGTCCAACTGCAACCTCCGCCTCTTGGACCTCCCCCCGGCAGCTGCGGCCTGGGACGCGGCACCGGACTCCTCACTCCCCGACGAGATGACAACACGGGAGGGGAGCCGGGCCTTGCGTCTCCGGCTGGCGGTCGGATCCCCGCCGCTGTGCTCCACAGCACCTTCTCCGCCCTCTTCATCAGTTGACGCTGCAGACAGGGAGAAACAAAACACAGGCATCAGGGCACTGTACAATGGACACATACACGCATGACAGTTGCACATGAGTGGCATTGGCAAACCTCAGACATGTCATCACAATCCCCAACACACATGTCATTGCAACTGGCACACATGAGCCATACCACAGCCATATCGCAACTGCCACCACCATCCCTACACATACAACAGCATCAGCAGCCAAAGGGGAGCCATACATCACATGCAACACAGGAAGTGCACCACACATGTACACACACCACCACACTTGCATGCATGTCTACACCTCTGCCAAGTGTCGCACTGTTCAGACGGGCATCCATGTCACATCTGCCAATCAGGCTTCCACATACCGCTGTCACATGCATCCATGTAGCATCACTGTTGCACCTTTGACAAATACACACACATGCACATGTACACAGTGCTCATACATGCAGCCGAAAACAACATACATGCCTGACATCACGGACATGTCTACTTACATACACATTCATCCAAACATGTGTGCACGCACAACTGCATTTGCCATGCAAGCCCACACACACAAGCACCATCCATGTCTCACACATTACAGCCCTCGCATGTGTCAGCCCCACGGCCCTGTACACCCCCACCCATACTCCACCCCATACAAACAGATGTGCAACCGGCACAATGGGGAATGATCACCACACGCCCTGCTCACAACCAGGATGCATGTACACTCACCGCTCGACTCCAGACGGCTCTGCTTCTCTAGGACCTGGACGTGGAGCGCTGGGGATATGCGTTCCAGGACCCCCATCTGTTCTTCCGACAAGTGGCCCCGGCGCCCCTTGGCATCCGCTGCCTTCAAGAGGCGCCGGGCCTTGTTCAGGGTCCTGGACCTGAAGTCCTCCCAGCGCTTCCTGACATGTTGTAAGTCCCGGACTGCCACCCCCTCCGCGTTGATGGCAGTCACGATGTCTGTCCAGATCCGAGTCCGTCCTTCCTTGTCGGCGCGGGAACTTCCAAAGAGGGCATCATACTGCCCCAGGACTTGCTCCACCAGGACACCAACTTCGGTGGCACTGAAGCTGGTGCCCCTCTGCCTCTCTGGCCGGGGGTTGTCAGTGGTCACAGATGGTGTTAGCCCCGACATGACAACCCCAGAGGCAGGAGTGGGTGGGCAACTGGGTCCTGGGGCTGGGCTGTGGAGCGATGGAATTCCAGTCGGGAGTCTTCTGTTCCAGCAGGGGTGGTCACAGCAACAGCACCCCTGGCTGATGTGCAGGCAGCAAATGGCAGTGCACGTGGGCAGCAGGCAGTCAGGCAGCAGCAGATAGCAGGTGGGAGCGTGCTCGGGGCTCTGGGGGGCAGTAATTCGGCCTTCTGGGCAGGAGCGTGGTCTCCCGTGTGCTCACGCGTGGCCAGCTTGGTACGGAGTGAATTGGCACGTGAAAATCCTGCACGTCAGCGTGAAAACCGAGGAAAGGCCCTTAGCGCGTAAGCGCGTCAGCACGCATACGCGATTCCATTGGACCAAAGGCCCTCAGCGCGTAAGCGCGTCTGTGACGTGACCCGCACGGGTGTTTCCCACACAGCACGTGATGACAGAGCACACGTGGAAAGACTGCACGTCAGAGTCTCATCGCGTGTAATTGGACAAAAGTGCGTGTACACGCGATTGGCCTATGTACGTGTATATGAGGTGTGCGCGGACACTTACACACGCAAGTACGTCAGCGCACCTGTATCCCGGTGTACGGCCATTTCCACCAATCACACGCAATGAGACTCTGACGTGCAGTCTTTCCACGTGTGCTCTGTCATCACGTGCTGTGTGGGAAACACCCGTGCGGGTCACGTCACAGACGCGCTTACGCGCTGAGGGCCTTTGGTCCAATGGAATCGCGTATGCGTGCTGACGCGCTTACGCGCTAAGGGCCTTTCCTCGGTTTTCACGCTGACGTGCAGGATTTTCACGTGCCAATTCACTCCGTACCAAGCTGGCCACGCGTGAGCACACGGGAGACCACGCTCCTGCCCAGAAGGCCGAATTACTGCCCCCCAGAGCCCCGAGCACGCTCCCACCTGCTATCTGCTGCTGCCTGACTGCCTGCTGCCCACGTGCACTGCCATTTGCTGCCTGCACATCAGCCAGGGGTGCTGTTGCTGTGACCACCCCTGCTGGAACAGAAGACTCCCGACTGGAATTCCATCGCTCCACAGCCCAGCCCCAGGACCCAGTTGCCCACCCACTCCTGCCTCTGGGGTTGTCATGTCGGGGCTAACACCATCTGTGACCACTGACAACCCCCGGCCAGAGAGGCAGAGGGGCACCAGCTTCAGTGCCACCGAAGTTGGTGTCCTGGTGGAGCAAGTCCTGGGGCAGTATGATGCCCTCTTTGGAAGTTCCCGCGCCGACAAGGAAGGACGGACTCGGATCTGGACAGACATCGTGACTGCCATCAACGCGGAGGGGGTGGCAGTCCGGGACTTACAACATGTCAGGAAGCGCTGGGAGGACTTCAGGTCCAGGACCCTGAACAAGGCCCGGCGCCTCTTGAAGGCAGCGGATGCCAAGGGGCGCCGGGGCCACTTGTCGGAAGAACAGATGGGGGTCCTGGAACGCATATCCCCAGCGCTCCACGTCCAGGTCCTAGAGAAGCAGAGCCGTCTGGAGTCGAGCGGTGAGTGTACATGCATCCTGGTTGTGAGCAGGGCGTGTGGTGATCATTCCCCATTGTGCCGGTTGCACATCTGTTTGTATGGGGTGGAGTATGGGTGGGGGTGTACAGGGCCGTGGGGCTGACACATGCGAGGGCTGTAATGTGTGAGACATGGATGGTGCTTGTGTGTGTGGGCTTGCATGGCAAATGCAGTTGTGCGTGCACACATGTTTGGATGAATGTGTATGTAAGTAGACATGTCCGTGATGTCAGGCATGTATGTTGTTTTCGGCTGCATGTATGAGCACTGTGTACATGTGCATGTGTGTGTATTTGTCAAAGGTGCAACAGTGATGCTACATGGATGCATGTGACAGCGGTATGTGGAAGCCTGATTGGCAGATGTGACATGGATGCCCGTCTGAACAGTGCGACACTTGGCAGAGGTGTAGACATGCATGCAAGTGTGGTGGTGTGTGTACATGTGTGGTGCACTTCCTGTGTTGCATGTGATGTATGGCTCCCCTTTGGCTGCTGATGCTGTTGTATGTGTAGGGATGGTGGTGGCAGTTGCGATATGGCTGTGGTATGGCTCATGTGTGCCAGTTGCAATGACATGTGTGTTGGGGATTGTGATGACATGTCTGAGGTTTGCCAATGCCACTCATGTGCAACTGTCATGCGTGTATGTGTCCATTGTACAGTGCCCTGATGCCTGTGTTTTGTTTCTCCCTGTCTGCAGCGTCAACTGATGAAGAGGGCGGAGAAGGTGCTGTGGAGCACAGCGGCGGGGATCCGACCGCCAGCCGGAGACGCAAGGCCCGGCTCCCCTCCCGTGTTGTCATCTCGTCGGGGAGTGAGGAGTCCGGTGCCGCGTCCCAGGCCGCAGCTGCCGGGGGGAGGTCCAAGAGGCGGAGGTTGCAGTTGGACTCCTCGGCAGCAGAAGGGGCAGCTGGGACCCCACAGGGCCCAACAGGGGAAGATGGCACAGAGTCATCCAGGTTGGTGGGGGGTTTGGTGGAGGAGGGGGCCGCGCAAGCACCAGAGACGGGGTCTGGAGGTGGGGATCCCACTGGTGCTAGTGGTGCAGTCCAGGAGCAGGGACAGGAGGCAGCACAGGCGGCCGCGGAGGTGCCTGTGTGCAATCCTGTCCCCGATCCTGTCCCTGCATCATCTTGCACCAGCAGGGATGCCTACGTCCAGACCCGTTTTCAGGCAGGGGATGAGCTGACGTCAACTGGCCTTCCTCTGCCTGCGGACGTGGCTATCCAGGTCCGGGTTGAGCCTGTCCTGGCTGGTGTGGCGTTGCGTCAACGGGCCATGCGAGGTGACCTGCAGTCTTTTCATGGAGAGACTGCACGTCATCTCGAATGGCTCGTTGACCACGTCAGCCTGCTGGGACAGGTCACCCAGACCGGATTCCTCCGTCTGATGGGGCTTGTTCCGACCCCCTCCTCAACTGGACCCCCTACGCGCCAGTCGTCCTCTGTGCCATCTTCCCACCCATCAGTCACCTGGGTGCCCTGTGGAGCTGCCTCTGACAGTGCGGCCAGGCTGGTGGAGGAGGCATCCCTGCCACAGTCGGGAGTCGGACGTCCAGCAGGGGTGGCCACATCAACAACTGCACCCCAGCCGGCGGAGGATGTGCAGGCAGCAGGAGGCAGTGCACGGGCAGAGGCAGAGCAGCAGCAGCAGCAAGATGGTGGGAGCCATGAAGGCTCGGGGCCTTCGACATCGGAGGGGCAGGCATCGGCCGGAGGGCAGGAGGACCCAGGACAGAGAGTGTCTTCCGTGTGGCAGCGGTTGGGCCACGCCATAGGTGCGGAGCGGCGGCGGGCGGAAGAGGCGCGGCTCACAATGGTCAGGGCGGAGAACTCCATGCGGAGGGCCCTGAGGCGGGCCGAGTGCCTCGAGGCAATCCGCAGGGGGTTGGAGGAGGACACGGCGTCGTCCCTGCGGACCCTCGGGGCCATGGAACTGGACCGCCTCCGGGACATCGAACAGGAGTTCGATGATGCCCTGGCCCGGAACACCACAGAGTGAGCCGCTGGACTTGCCCGCCGCCTTTGTATATAGTTCTTTAGTTTTAGGTTTCCTTTCGTTCTTATTATTATTTGGAGTCGACGGACACTGCTCCACTTTTTGTATATAGTTGATATTTAGGTAGGTTTTTTAGGAGGTTTCCTTAGTTCAGTTGTGATGATGGACCCTTGTTATTTTTGTACATAGTTCTTTGTTGCATGGAGAGTTTTTACATTTCACTTTGGACATAATTTTTTGGATTTGATTTTCTAGTTTTGTGTTTTTATGCGGACATGCAGCTTATTTTTTCACATTTACATTGTAGTTAGTTTTCTTTCTTTGGCATTTGTATTTTTTTCAATACATTTTTTTTTCCATTGTTCACTGTGTGGTTTCATCTCATTGGTTTCATGCATGTCATGTTGTGTGTTTTCCCATTCAATTTGAAAATATGTGTGTGACGGACATGGGTTCATTTGCTTCATGTACATTGGGGGTGTAACATGTGATTTCCATTTCCATGTGGGTGAATGGGTTACTTGGTAGGTCTTTTTGGCTGTGGAGGATGACCATTACGCACATGATTGGGGATTGTGAGGACCTGGTGGGGGCTGCACATGGTGGCAGGGGGGTGGGGGTGATAGGGGACATGAGTGGGGGCCTGGTGGAGGGTGCCCCTGCACTGCTGGGGGGTGGGGGTGGTGGGAGACATGAGTGGGGGCCTGGTGGAGGGTGCCCCTGGTGGCGGGGGGTGGGGGTGATAGGGGACATGAGTGGGGGCCTGGTGGAGGCTGCCCCTGCACTGCTGGGGGGTGGGGGTGGTGGGAGACATGAGTGGGGGCCTGGTGGAGGGTGCCCCTGCACTGCTGGGGGGTGGGGGTGGTGGGAGACATGAGTGGGGGCCTGGTGGAGGGTGACCCTGGTGGCGGGGGGGTGGGGGTGATAGGGGACATGAGTGGGGGCCTGGTGGAGGCTGCCCCTGCACTGCTGGGGGGTGGGGGTGGTGGGAGACATGAGTGGGGGCCTGGTGGAGGGTGCCCCTGGGGGGTGGGGGTGGTGGGAGACATGAGTGGGGGCCTGGTGGAGGGTGCCCCTGCACTGCTGGGGGGTGGGGGTGGTGGGAGACATGAGTGGGGGCCTGGTGGAGGGTGCCCCTGGTGGCTGGGGGGTGGGGGTGGTGGGAGACATGAGTGGGGGCCTGGTGGAGGGTGCCCCTGCACTGCTGGGGGGTGGGGGTGGTGGGAGACATGAGTGGGGGCCTGGTGGAGGGTGCCCCTGGTGGCGGGGGGTGGGGGTGATAGGGGACATGAGTGGGGGCCTGGTGGAGGCTGCCCCTGCACTGCTGGGGGGTGGGGGTGGTGGGAGACATGAGTGGGGGCCTGGTGGAGGCTGCCCCTGCACTGCTGGGGGGTGGGGGTGGTGGGAGACATGAGTGGGGGCCTGGTGGAGGGTGCCCCTGGTGGCGGGGGGTGGGGGTGATAGGGGACATGAGTGGGGGCCTGGTGGAGGCTGCCCCTGCACTGCTGGGGGGTGGGGGTGGTGGGAGACATGAGTGGGGGCCTGGTGGAGGCTGCCCCTGCACTGCTGGGGGGTGGGGGTGGTGGGAGACATGAGTGGGGGCCTGGTGGAGGGTGCCCCTGGTGGCTGGGGCGTGGGGGTGGTGGGAGACATGAGTGGGGGCCTGGTGGAGGGTGCCCCTGCACTGCTGGGGGGTGGGGGTGGTGGGAGACATGAGTGGGGGCCTGGTGGAGGGTGCCCCTGGTGGCGGGGGGTGGGGGTGATAGGGGACATGAGTGGGGGCCTGGTGGAGGCTGCCCCTGCACTGCTGGGGGGTGGGGGTGGTGGGAGACATGAGTGGGGGCCTGGTGGAGGCTGCCCCTGCACTGCTGGGGGGTGGGGGTGGTGGGAGACATGAGTGGGGGCCTGGTGGAGGGTGCCCCTGGTGGCGGGGGGGTGGGGGTGATAGGGGACATGAGTGGGGGCCTGGTGGAGGCTGCCCCTGCACTGCTGGGGGGTGGGGGTGGTGGGAGACATGAGTTGGACATGGGTGTGGGCCTACTGGCAGGTGCCCCACAGTGCTGGGGGGTGGGGGTGGTGGGGGACATGAGTTGGACATGGGTGGGGGCCTGCTGGCAGGTGCCCCACAGTGCTGCGGGGTGGGGGTGGTGGGAGACATGAGTGGGGCCCTGGTGGAGGGTGACCCTGCACTGCTGGGGGGTGGGGGTGGTGGGAGACATGAGTGGGGCCCTGGTGGAGGGTGACCCTGGTGGCTGGGGGGTGGGGGTGGTGGGAGACATGAGTGGGGGCCTGGTGGAGGGTGCCCCTGCACTGCTGGGGGGTGGGGGTGGTGGGAGACATGAGTGGGGGCCTGGTGGAGGGTGCCCCTGCACTGCTGGGGGGTGGGGGTGGTGGGAGACATGAGTGGGGGCCTGGTGGAGGGTGCCCCTGGTGGCTGGGGGGTGGGGGTGGTGGGAGACATGAGTGGGGGCCTGGTGGAGGGTGCCCCTGGTGGCGGGGGGGTGGGGGTGATAGGGGACATGAGTGGGGGCCTGGTGGAGGCTGCCCCTGCACTGCTGGGGGGTGGGGGTGGTGGGAGACATGAGTGGGGGCCTGGTGGAGGGTGCCCCTGGTGGCTGGGGGGTGGGGGTGGTGGGAGACATGAGTGGGGGCCTGGTGGAGGGTGCCCCTGCACTGCTGGGGGGTGGGGGTGGTGGGAGACATGAGTGGGGGCCTGGTGGAGGGTGCCCCTGGTGGCTGGGGGGTGGGGGTGGTGGGAGACATGAGTGGGGGCCTGGTGGAGGGTGCCCCTGCACTGCTGGGGGGTGGGGGTGGTGGGAGACATGATTGGGGGCCTGGTGGAGGGTGCCCCTGGTGGCTGGGGGGTGGGGGTGGTGGGAGACATGAGTGGGGGCCTGGTGGAGGGTGCCCCTGGTGGCGGGGGGGTGGGGGTGATAGGGGACATGAGTGGGGGCCTGGTGGAGGCTGCCCCTGCACTGCTGGGGGGTGGGGGTGGTGGGAGACATGAGTTGGACATGGGTGTGGGCCTACTGGCAGGTGCCCCACAGTGCTGGGGGGTGGGGGTGGTGGGGGACATGAGTTGGACATGGGTGGGGGCCTGCTGGCAGGTGCCCCACAGTGCTGCGGGGTGGGGGTGGTGGGAGACATGAGTGGGGCCCTGGTGGAGGGTGACCCTGCACTGCTGGGGGGTGGGGGTGGTGGGAGACATGAGTGGGGCCCTGGTGGAGGGTGACCCTGGTGGCTGGGGGGTGGGGGTGGTGGGAGACATGAGTGGGGGCCTGGTGGAGGGTGCCCCTGCACTGCTGGGGGGTGGGGGTGGTGGGAGACATGAGTGGGGGCCTGGTGGAGGCTGCCCCTGCACTGCTGGGGGGTGGGGGTGGTGGGAGACATGAGTGGGGGCCTGGTGGAGGGTGCCCCTGGTGGCTGGGGGGTGGGGGTGGTGGGAGACATGAGTGGGGGCCTGGTGGAGGGTGCCCCTGCACTGCTGGGGGGTGGGGGTGGTGGGAGACATGAGTGGGGGCCTGGTGGAGGGTGCCCCTGCACTGCTGGGGGGTGGGGGTGGTGGGAGACATGAGTGGGGGCCTGGTGGAGGCTGCCCCTGCACTGCTGGGGGGTGGGGGTGGTGGGAGACATGAGTGGGGGCCTGGTGGAGGGTGCCCCTGGTGGCGGGGGGGTGGGGGTGATAGGGGACATGAGTGGGGGCCTGGTGGAGGCTGCCCCTGCACTGCTGGGGGGTGGGGGTGGTGGGAGACATGAGTGGGGGCCTGGTGGAGGCTGCCCCTGCACTGCTGGGGGGTGGGGGTGGTGGGAGACATGAGTGGGGGTCTGGTGGAGGCTGCCCCTGCACTGCTGGGGGGTGGGGGTGGTGGGAGACATGAGTGGGGGCCTGGTGGAGGGTGACCCTGGTGGCTGGGGGGTGGGGGTGGTGGGAGACATGAGTGGGGGCCTGGTGGAGGGTGCCCCTGCACTGCTGGGGGGTGGGGGTGCAGGGGGACATGAGCAGGTGTGCAGGGTAGTCCCCTGTTTTGTGGGCTGCCTGCAGGGGCTGTGGAGGGTGTACAGGGAACACCTGTGAGGACCCACCCAGCCTAATTGCGTGTGATAATTCCCGCACACCCCTGTAATACACGTACCAAGCCAAATCGCGTGTGATAATTCCCACGCACCCCTGTAATACACGTACCTGGCCAAATCGCATGTGAAACTTCCCGCGTACCCCTGTAATACACGTACCCTGGCCAATCGCGTGTTGAACTTCCCGGGTACCCCTGTAATACACGTACCCTGGCCAATCGCGTGTTAAACTTCCCGCGTACCCCTGTAATACACGTACCCTGGCTAATCGCGTGTATAACTTCCCGCGTACCCCTGTAATACACGTACCCTGGCCAATCGCGTGTTAAACTTCCCGCGTACCCCTGTAATACATGTACCCTGGCCAATCGCGTGTTAAACTTCCCGCGTACCCCTGTAATACACGTACCCTGGCTAATCGCGTGTTAAACTTCCCGCGTACCCCTGTAATACACTTACACTGGCTAATCGCGTGTTTAACTTCCCGCGTACCCCTGTGATACACGTACCCTGGCCAATCGCGTGTTAAACTTCCCGCGTACCCCTGTAATACACGTACCCTGGCCAATCGCGTGTTAAACTTCCCGCGTACCCCTGTAATACACGTACCCTGGCCAATCGCGTGTTAGACTTCCCGCGTACCCCTGTAATACACGTACCCTGCCTAATCGCGTGTATGACTTCACGTGTACCCCTGTAATACACTTACCCTGGCTAATCGCGTGTTAAACTTCCCGCGTACCCCTGTAATACACGTACCCTGGCCAATCGCGTGTTAAACTTCCCGCGTACCCCTGTAATACACATACCCTGGCCAATCGCGTGTTAAACTTCCCGCGTACCCCTGTAATACACGTACCCTGGCTAATCGCGTGTATGACTTCACGTGTACCCCTGTAATACACTTACCCTGGCTAATCGCGTGTATGACTTCACGTGTACCCCTGATATGCACGTTACCCGCTTTGCGTTCCTTGTTTGGCTGCCCTGTAAACTGGTCCAGGGTTAGCGCAGCCCTTTGCGATGATTTAGCGATTTTGCTGGCTTTTCCTTGCGCGACGGCGTTCTTGGGGGCGTTACTGGCGCTGCTGCAGGGTCGCTGCGATACTCTGCGCCACGGCTGGTTTGGGAGCATGAAATCCATGAATACGCTGTGCGCGGAAATCGGTTTTAGCGCACGTGCCTGGCGCAGTCAATCGCACGCGGACACTCTGCGCCAGCCGCTTGCGACACTTTTCTGCGAAATTCTATGAATTACCCTGTGTATATGTCTATAGTTCAAAAAAGCTTTGACCCAGTTAGAGAAATAGGGCCTCATTACAAGTGTAGCGGTCCGGAAATAAGGGTGCTCATCCTTGTTTCCGTACAACCACACTATGAATCTGCGTGCTGGGGCCGCTGCGCCCGACCCATCTGACCCTGGCAGGCGCAGCGGTCCTGGTAAGCAGGTTCATCACGGAAGCACCGTTACCGTTATCAACAGCGCTGGTGCTTCCGTCTCCCCACTACCATGGAGTCCTATGTCACTCCATGGGAATGGGGACTTATAAATTACAGCGCCTGACTTCCCGCGCCACCGGGACGATGTCCCGGTGGCACCAGGAAGTCAGGCGCCAGATTCGGTGTTAAGGGGTTACCACCAACTTTGTAATGAGTCCAACAGTGACGTATTGGCTCAAATTGAATGAATCTGATCCGAGACGTGTATGCTTCGAATCAGTCTTGTAGTGACTCAGCTTGATTCCACTCAAAATGGCATCTCTGAGGAGGTTTGAATGGCTCGAGGCTAACTGAATCATTTTTTGCAATGTTTGCACCGTCATTCAAGTTGAGCCGTTAAAGGCTCACCCATCCCTAGTTTGAACAGCAGGCTTGCCTTATAAAAATACATGTAAGCATGTGGACCAGTCAAGCTCGAACCTTCATATCTCTTAATTCACGTCTACCCATGGCTTACTACTCACTCTACATCTGTGATTCATCTTTATCCCTTCCTTTTCCACCACCAGATTGTTTTCTGAACTTCTTTTAAAAATGTATTTTGACAGTAACACACATCCTACCTCTCTGTCTACTCGGGGTCAGCTGTGGTATCCTCTTCTTGCTACGCAATGACCTTGCTTGCCCACTCTGGCCCACTGAACACTTTAAGCAGGGTACAATTGTTCTTCGAACAACCCACCGAAAAATGTATTCTCTTTTGTCTTTTTGCGATCAAATGTTACCATTTGTACATTCATCAACATACACTAGTCATTTGATTGAAACTCATCATGTACATGGACATATATTATGTTGCAAGGTGGAACATTTAAATGGCCATTTCGTCGTGTGTTTAGTTTGAACTATTTATAATTTCATATGTGTCAAATTTGATGTATGGAACCTGATATGTTAAAAGAGGAGTTAGGTGGCAACTGACACTTCACTTTATTATAATGACTGACCCTCTGCCTTCATATTAAAATGAGGTCCCTCCTGACCAATAACAATGACACAACGTTTCAAAATAAGAATACAGCTGTTTTTAGTTTTCATCTGGACTATTAATTATATAAAGGCATTAGATTGGAATCGTTTCCTCCCTTGAGTATATTTTGGAAAGATAAATAATTAGAAGTGGACTTTTACGATTAAGGCAAATCACAAAAATGTGTTCCGTTATATCAATGAGCCTTAAGTGAGATCCTGCTTTTTTATATTGCATTCGATTCTTATTGCAATGTCTGTCTTTCTTTTTGCTTTAGCAATAAGTGGCTGTTCACACAATTGATTTAGCAAAGAAGAGCATTACAGAAAGCGTTGATGTGAAGTTTCAAGTTTCCTATTCTTATCAAAGACTATTTGCACCGCAAGAACATCATGCCTTCGTCGTTTGTGTGTTGTGAAATCGACACCTCTAGTAGTCACAGACCTATGAGCAAGAATGCCATGCTCAGTTTGGATCAATTCCAGTGCATTGGCTACGCCCCCGGGGTCTCTCTCCACTCATGCCACGCGGGCACTGGCGGCCCAAGTCACAACACGACATGGGAAGAATCTGCCAAAGGCCCTTCAGTGCTGCCACTCAGAGTTTACAAGTGCAAGCTAGTGAATGAAGCTGCGCAGGTGACGCGAACCTTCTCTTGCGACATTGAATTGATTTGTTTCAAGTTGAATGAGGCTTGGTACATTTAAAATATCTGAAAAGTATTATTTTTGTATATACTCTTAACTTAATTTCCATTTCTGATGATTGTTGTAATTCGTAATTTGCTGCTGCGCCAGTGTATAATGAATACAATAGAGTAAATTGGAAAATAATCACTGTGCATCACCAAAGTGCCTATTAATGTTCTAAGCAGCAAACAAATTAACTGATGACCATTTGAGGGCATGCTGTTTTTTGTATTCATTAGGAAATCATAGATAAAATTGTCTGTGGTAAAAACATATGTATATATGTAAAATGTTAGTATTTTATTAAATGTATTCTAAGGTGCATGGAAGAGTGATTGTTTATATTATATCAATGACAATGGACATCTCCTTGTGTACAAGTGCATTTACAGATATGGCTATATCCGTGATCGGTGGTTAATAAACTAAGCATTATTGTTACATATTGCATAATGTTGATGATGTTACATAAACATGTGTCCATTTATTTCCTTTCCTAGCATTTTGCATAGATTTGGTGATTGTCGTTACAAAAGTATATACGATCAACTGGTTCTGGCAGACACCACTTTCAGTATGCCCTTTTTACATAACCAGAATAGCTGTGAAGGAAATTAAATCTTTTCTGAACACATTTAATTGTATTTGCTTATCAGCTCATATTACAGAGATGGTGATGGCAACTCTGTAGTTAGGTGTCACTTTTTCTGATGCTTAACACTCGTATACTGTTTAAACTTTCTAAAAAAAATAAAAACATCCAACTGTTAAATTTACTTGAAAGTTCAGTAACATGTTGTCGTGGGTGCATAGTTAGGAACGTCCCAAAACATGCATTTCTCCTACATTTCCACCAGCATTTTATGATACGTTTGGATAATTTACACTGTTTTGCTTTACATTTCACCCAACGATTTCCAACACTGATGATTCATGTGTTAGAAGGTCGTGAATCATTCATTATTGCCTTTATTTGGGATTTTAAAAATCCATAAAACTCACACACAATTAAACATAAACAATCTTTCAAATTGTTAACCCGAAAAAGTGAATGACAAATATACGAAATAATACCCTATACATTGATAACAGCCACAGGGCCAGGTTTTAAGTCTTGATTGGCAGTGGCAGAGCCAGTGGGGGATCAGGGGGTGCGCTTGCCCCCATGGCTGCACTCTGGTACCTGGTGCGCCCCCTTTGGCTCCCGCTAGGCCTGGGACTGTGCAGTATATTCATTGCATAGCCACATGGTGCATGCAGTGCACGTACACAGCCACACACCATCTGCCAATGACATGTCCCACCTGCGGAAGCCCACGTGGCTCAGTCTCATCTCGCCTGAGTTGCTGGCATGATGGATGAGACGATATCATCATCCAGTGCAGGCAGGCCATATGTCTAGTATTTGATGGCAGTGGGCTGGGTCAGGAGGACAGATGCTGAAATTGTAAGGATGACTATCTCACTACGGTCTGAATGAACATGACACTCTGCAGTGCTGCAGTTTGGATTTCCCAAATGAATCCCTGGGCCTTTACGGCCCAGACTATCTGGAGCTGGACACACGGGCAGGCACCGGGCAGCCGGGCACATTTGCTAAATGTACCAACACCCCCTTAAATAATCGTGCATGCTGTGTGGACATGGATGCACTATTTAGCCAGAGTGTCTCAGAAAGCCCGAGTGTGCGGCCACACCTGTCCTGACCTCGTGTCCATGCCATGCCAGCCGCAGTGTGTGAGAGTAGGAGCAGGACCTGCTGCTCTAGGCCCACAACAACGTGAATGCAACTCCTTTCCGACTCAATGTTGCAAGACAGGTAGGAGAGCAAGTGCACCCTGGCATTCAGCAGGTTGCAGACTGAGCACGTTACAGGCTGGGCGACACCCTCTGTGGGCAAGGATTCGTGACAGGGCATGTATTGAGTGCACAATCGGCTCAACCTTGGGATGCAATTTATCTCCCCACCTCATTTCCTAAAGAAAGGAACCGGAAAACCCACTTGCCCTTTGCAGATGTCTGGAATAGAAGAATGGAGGATGAATCACGGGGGTCAAGAGTTAGATTGCTCAGTGCTGCATACAGGCAGCTAGCTGGTCTTCAGGGTTGTACTGGAGTGTCCTGTTTTAAGAATTGTTGTTACTATTTCCAGGGTGCTGCATTAGAGGACAGGAGGTCTACTGTCACTGAATCATTTTCTGTACCCCCTCAGTGTACCTTGTACTGCCCTTTCACCAAGTCTGTTGTGGTGAGATATAGGAAGAGGACGGGAACACCGTCTGTGTTGGCGCTGGATTCCAATAGTTATCAACAGATAAGGTAGTGCATCTAGCATGAGCAAATGATGTGTCTGACTACTTGGTCATGCGTGCAGTGTTGATTTAATTAGCATAAAGTTGCCACAGTCTTTAGAGCACATGTAGTGCCAATCACATGGAGAAAGCTGACACGTGTTTCAACACGTGTTTCGACCAGAAGATCTGTATCAAGGCTGTGATGGTGTGGCATAGAGAAGGTGCCATATTTGTGATGTGATCAGTGGCGAGTTGCTATGAGTAATAATGTGAGTTGTGACAAAGTACATTGCCAGGTGACATGAGGACATACATATGTCATTTGAACAGTATAGTGACGCAAAGTGAGTGTGATGTGACAGACATATACATGTGAACTGGATGGTCCCCCGCTGGCCCATAAGACTGGGGGTATCCAAACAGCCCTTTAAGAGGAGTAGTAGCACCCTCGAGATAGATGGGGATGCAGGTACATACTCCCGCATCAAATAATAATGACAATTCAAAAGTTTGGCAAAGGAAGTCCATTTAATGACAAGTACAGAAAACAGTGAGTTCAATGAACATCAGCAACCGCTCGATCTTCCTTCTCGCTTCAACTCCAACTAATTTCAGAAAAACAACATCATGTATACCAAAAACTCATCATCATTGATGTGTAATCTTAAAAACCTAACATGCAACTCGATTGGTTATAGGAAAGTAACTTTAATATAGGTACTATATCTGTATATGATAATGGGGAGAGGGAATTGGATAATAATGTCAGGTGGGCAACTAAGCCCTTCCTTCAAACTGGACACTGTAAACGTCACAAAAAGTACAAGGTCCTATAGGCCCTATTCTCTATAGGATCCTAGATTACATGGTCCACTATGATTGGGTTGGCATTGAGCCCACACATACTTTTCCACTTGCGCTAAGCAGCATGCAGAATAATGAGACCATGTGCAGAGAGTAAGTCTGTACCCCAGCTTCCCTCCAATTTATGTTACAGCTGTAAAGGCCCATCCCCGTCTTGGCACGTGCAATACAAATAAAATAAACACACCCCAACGGGGAATGAGACTAAGAGAACAGGCTGCAAGATTTAGTCTTTCTTAATAGAATTGGCATCCAGAGAACTCTGCTGCCCGAGAGCGCTCCGGCAAACAATACACTTACAATTGATTATAAGGGCAGAAAGCGTCATAAATTATGTCAGACATGAATGTTGCAAAGTTCATTATGATTTGACACAAGCTCGCGTTGTATAGGCGCATATAGGTGCTGCTCCTCCGTGGTTGCCTGCTGGGTTGGCGGGTGGGTGAGCGTCACGAGGTCCATCTTTCTGTGTCCAGGCGGGGTGAGGCTCAGGTCGCTGTGAAGCAGGGTGGCCGCTAACTAAGCTAACATAATACACTATTATTAAACATGCACTAAACAATAGTAATTACCACTCCTTTGAGCAAATCATCATAAACCTATAAAGTGTATTCATGTAATCGCACCATTACTTATTGGGACTTATATGGCGTACCAGGGTAAGGGTCTTGACCAGTATGATAACATCAACTGCGGAGTGGGTCTGGACTTATCAAAGCGGCTGGGGGCAGGTTGACTTTTTTAGTTACAAAGAGCAATATACGGTGACAGAGGTCTGGATTTAGCTAAGGGCACGCTGGGGTGGGCTTCATGGCAGCGTCACATATCTGGTACATCAAGAGAATACCTTGCAGGGACACAGGGTTACACTGGCAGTAATTTTCCAACAGCGAGGGTGGGATGGCACGGGCAGGTTTGTGGAGATGGATGAGCTACAAGGCCTGGCTCAGGCCATTTCACACACAGGACATTGATCTCAGAGGAAGAGCGAGATGTTACATTTGTTGTTGTTTTAATTTCCTCCGGCGCGAGCGTGAGAATGGAGCTACGAAGCTTTCAAACACAGTGAGAAAGAGTGGGGGCTATGTGCACGATACGTGTGGCATTGCACAGGGCAGAGAAGCCTTGTTGTATTATCACAGAGAGGCCTAGTCCAAAAATATGGAGTCGAGGGTGTACAAAATGGATGCCAAGTGTCTCTTGCAACAGTCCCATCTATGGCAATGCCAGCATAAGGCTGATGTTAACATAAGGGCAATGGAGGCATCCTCCACCATTTGAAGAGCAAGTGTACTGAATGTATGGCGGGGGGCCGAAACAACCCCTCACTCCCACACATTCCCCCCTTTCATTACATCTAAAGTAACAAACTATTTACTATTCTTATTCTCATTTTGATAATAATCCGCTTCTGCAACCGCTTCATCCCAAGCAGGTGTTCCTTTTATTGGCATCCAAGCCCTACACACGCTTCTTAAGCTATCGCCCTTTCTTGAATATTCATCTGGGGTGCATGTCATGTATATTCCTCCATCCCCATCCAGGTCCACCCACACTTCCCTGTAACATTGCAGCTCCCTTGGTTCTTTTATGGTCCCTGTGATATCCCTGTCTCCAGTCTTGGCGACATACAGCTGTCATGCGATCATTTTGTGGGTTTGGCTCTCCAGTTTGCATCTGTGCATATATCACAGTGGCCACTATTGTCTGTCGGCCCATTGTTACCATCATCATTGTTGAGTTAGGCACAGACTTTGCACAGCATTGGATACCTAGTTGGCACACACAGAAAAATAGTAAAATAAAAACGATGACAGGAACAAACATTTCCATCACAGTGTTGAACCAGGATGGTATCCAGTTGAACATATTGTCAAACCAGTTGCTTGGCTCTATTCCTCCTTCTCTTGACATCCTCTCCCCCAGACTGTGTACTGCTGAGATTACGTGGGAAAGAGTCCCATTATCTGCATCTTAAGAGGGTGTGAATGTGCAGCATACACATCCGATTTTTCGGCAAACGCCGCCATCCATTGCTGTGAGAAGGTCTAGGATGTACCGGTTCTGCACTGTCATTAAGCGCAAGGCGCGAATTTCCACCTTGATCACATTGAATCCCTCTTCAGTGTCGTTGGCCAGTTGGATCAGCTCCCAGCAGATGATCTCTAACCATTTGGCATTTGTTCACGCCTTGAGTCCTGGTGTTAGGAGGGAAGCAAAGAATGTCTCTGCAAAATTGAAGAGTTTGTACTTTGATGGGATCTCAACAAGAAGCACAGATGATTCGCTGGAAATGAAGTTTGATGATCACTTTTTGTGGGAGAGTCTGTCCTTTAGGTCATTTTCCGACAAGATGTCATATGAAGGAGGTTCTGTTATTTCTAGTTGGGGTGCTGCCGATGTGTCAGCCGATTGCCCTGCTGCCGATATGCCAGCCAAACCTTTTCCTCCTTGGATGTGGCTTTCTGGGATTACCATCACAGCTGAAAGCAGGGTGGCCATGGCGTAAGTACCTCTCCATGATGCCAGTAGATGCAGGTAGGCTTGTTTGCCACAGATCCAATACATGTCCATCAATGCAGCTGTATCTTTTGTCATATCCGGGATAATGATTGTTTTGTTACACTGCTTGTTGGCACCCATTTGTACCTTCCCTTCCCAGTGGAAACAAAGCTCATGTGGTATTTCTTTTTGGGCCTTGATAGTTTTTTCTAGCGCAGGAACCCCGATGAGTTTTGCTATGTGCTGGGACCAGACAGGAGCACATGTTTCTTTGACCAATTGAAAGTTTTCTTCAGTCAGTCCCCTAAGTGCTTCAGCATTGCACTCGATCGTTTCGTCATGCCACTTGTTTTCTGTGAATCTTGTTCCTTTTATGATGAAAAATGGTTCTTTAATGCAGATTACTCCTTGGCGCCTGCTTGTGCATGTTTTCTCATTCTGCAGCAGTTCTATTGTAACCGTGTGTGCCTGGAAGGTGCTCCAAATTCTACATAATACAAGATGAATTAAACACTGGGCGCCTGACAAGAGTACTTCTTGTGGTACTAGTATTTTGGGTGTGCCTGATGCGTGCGGTATGAGAGAGCAGATGTAGCAGCTCTTGCTCTTGGCTTGTTTTGCTGTAGCACTCATGTCTGAGTACCATTTATTTGATGGGTCTGGGTGGCGGGGGTCTTAAATTTCATCTAATCCCAAGCCATGGTAGATATCATATCTTTTCCCTCCCGCCCCCCTTTTCCGTCTCCTCCTGCCCCCTTCCTGGTTATTCATTGTCTTTACTTTTCGATATTTTATGGGAAAAACTCCTGCCCATGCTGTGTCATTGAATTAATTCAGAGTGTACCTGGCCTGTATTTCTGGTGTCTCATAAAAGTGCATTATAGTTCCTTGTTAGGTAGGTTCTGTGGTTGTCTGAACATCAATATTTATCAGTTTAGATTCATTCTCCCAAAAGTAATCACCATCATACTGGTTGGTCTCATTGTCATTGCTCAGGCTCATAGCAGCAAGTGGAAGGAGGGGGGCTGTTGCTATCTGATTTATGTACAACGTAGTGAGGTTTGTATTAGCAGAATAATTATTAACAGAATAATTATGTTTCCACATTGTTTTCACACCTGCCCATATAAGTATTGATCCTTCTCGTATCAGCTTTGCCCCGCTCCCCCCTTTTTCATGTCATCAACAATGAAAAACACAGTATAGTACCATGCCATGAAAAATAGCATAATCAAAAACAATATTGCAGAATATTTCACGTCACACTCCAAATTATAATATTTATTAACTCTATTAACTACCCTATCACTGACTGAAACTGTGTTGTCATCTGTGAGTGTACTCCATTCAGCCATTTTGTTACCTGGAAGGGCGATATAAAATTGTTAAGTGACAGGCATACATTATTTATTTCATTACATTGTCATTTTGTTGTTGACATATCTACTACTGCTAAATGATACTTGTATGGTGTGCACACCTAAACGCTATTTTTCTATTTTGCTCGTGCATTTCATTTGTATTATATAATTTCATGATTAACATAATTTTCTTTCAATAATAATCATCATTTTTCTATACAAGATGTCTATTTAATTTCGTGATAATGATAGAAAGTGAAAGAGAGAGAGAGAGAGAGAGAAAGAAAGAGAGAGAGAGAGCCCTAAATAATTTTTACTCAATGCTTTTCAATTTTTCATTTCCGTTACTTTGTGCCTTTTCCTAGTTCCTCTATTACCCACTAGCAACTTCATTGCTATTAGTTTGTTCGCATTGAGGGATTGCACTATCACATACTCTTCTCACATCTGACAGATGCACCCAATATTTCAATCCCTTAATCTTTACAGCGCTAGGTGTGCAGTATATTACTTCGTAAGGGCCATGAAATCTTGGAGAGTTCCACCTCCGAACAAAACCTCGTACATACACATTTTCTACTGGCATTAACTGACCCTTTGGGCTGTCTTGGGCTGACATTTCAGTGTCTGTCGCAGCATTTTCAGTAAATGGTGGTGCAACTTGTCCTGCTATGCTATGCACTGCGCGTGTTAACTGCATGAGATATTCCTTGAATTCTTCCCCCAGCACTGTGGCAGCTCTATGAGCATCTGAAGCTTTCCTTACTGGGGAGAGTGGCGTATGAATGCGCCTGCCCGTCACTATTTCGTGCGGCTCAAATGGTGGTCTTTACTTGGCTGCGTTCTGGGTTGGAACAGTGCTAGGGGCAAGCAATACACCCAATTATTTTTAAGTGTGTTGCACAACTTTGATAACTTACTTTTGAGCAGGTGTTGAATTTTTCCACCATCCCATTAGCCATTGGGTGATAAATCAAATACAGTTTGTGCTTGACCCCTAGTAATGACGTTACTTCCGTGAAAAGGTCATTCACAAAGTGTGTGCCATTATCCCATTATGCATTGCCCCACCTTGAGAACACCTCTCGTACTAGGAACTCCGCGGCGCACTTCGCATCCCGGTGGGGGCATGGTCCAGCTTCCACCCACCGTGAGAAGGGACAAACTATAACAATTAATATCTTGCTCCATTACATCTTTCTCCCATGTCCGCATAGTCAATGTGGAGCTCTCTGAAAGGTTCCCACAGGACGCAGTAATGTTCCTCGCAATGTCCTCAGTGTCATTCCTGAAATGTATTTTTGGCATGTGGTGCATTCTATAGTACATTTTGACAGATGTTCCTGTAAGTTGGGAACAAACCAATGTTCCTGTGTGTCTGCTGCAATATGTTGTTTAGTTACGTGCGTCAGTAAGTGTAGTTGTTGGAACGCTATTTCCAGAAACTCTACTGGCATCACCACTTTCCCTGTCAGTTCCTGTCTCCATATTAAATCTGTTGATGACTGCTTGCACTCTCTCTTGGCCCATAGTTCTTGCTCCTCTACCGGTGCGCGTCTTTGAAGCTCTATTATTTGGGATATTGGTCTATGGTTGTATCCCTCTTCTAATGTCTCTGTACTCAGTATTTTGATAATACATTCGATTGCTGGTGGGACATTGAAATACGCGGCGTCTTTCGCTGCTGCGTCTGCTGCCGACTTTCCCAATGAGATTGCATCTGTGTTATTGGTATGTCCTTGGCATTTCACCACTGCTACTACTGATGGTTCTGCTAGTGCTTCTATCAACTCATTTAGTAATGCAGCATGTTGCACTGGTGACACATCTGCCCACCGGAACCCTCTCCGTCTTCATCGTGACAGTCCTGTGTGTACTGTAGTTGTGGCATATGCCGAATCTGAATATATCGTTACTGCAAATCCTTTGGCAGTGTGCAATACCTCAAGTAGTGCAGTGAATTCTGCTGCTTGTGCGGAGTAATGCGAGGGGAGGCGCTTTTGTACAATGATCTCATATCCCTCTTCCTCCATTCTTACAACCGCCACTCACACATGTTTTTCTCCTGTTTCACTATCTATTGATGCTGATCCATATATGAAGTATATCTCTCATTCCTGCAGTGTATTTTCACTCGCTTTGGGAATATCATCTTCTTCTCCCTCATATGTAGCACAATTGTGTTCCTGCGTGTCTCCTATAGTGCATGGTTCAGTAATCAATGTGGCTGGGTTTACTGTCTTACACCAGACCACATGGACATTTGGACTGCATATTATTATCTCGTAGGCTGTTGCCCTTTGTGTGATTAATGTTGATTTGGATCTTTCTAGGATAGCAAAGAGTGAGTGTTCTGCATATAAGGTCACTGAGCATCCCATCACGATGGTGGTGCTTTTTTCGATTTGCGAAGGCCGCTGCAGTGAGAGCTTGTTCGCATGTAAGGTGCCCCTGCATAACTGTATTTAATGTTCTGATGTAATAGGCCAATGGCTTGTGACCTAGCAATGTTTTCTGTGTCAGCACTGCAGTCATTAGAGTGCCATTGCAGTGTGAAAATAAGTAGAATTCCCTATCGTAATCTGGGTTTGCCAGAACGGGTGCGTGTGCAATAAGATCTTGCAGTTTGAAATACTGTGTCATCATCTCATTTGTCCATTTTATTGGGACTTTATTCTTCTCTGCTTCTTTCAGTGCTTGTAGCAGTGGGCGTGTGTATGCTGTGTAATCAAATATCCATGTGTGGCAGTAATTACAGATGCCGAGAAACGTTTGCATGTCCTTTACTGATTTTGGTATTATCATATGGCGTATGGCTGCCGCCCTGTCGGGCAATATCCTCTTACCATCTTTTGAAATTAGCTGTCCTAAGTAGAGCACCTCTGCTAGGCAATATTTCAGTTTGCCTTTCTCTACCTTGTACCCTTTCGTGGCCAACAAATTCAACAATGTTATGGAATCAGCCCTCCACTGTTCTTCACTCGTGCTGCAGACAAGTAAATCGTCTACGTATTGTATTATCGTGCTTTCAACATCAATGTTTCCGAGATCTTCATGCAAAATCCTATTTAAAATGCTGGGGCTTTCACAATATCCCTTTGGTAGTCTGCAATGTTCATATCTGCTCCCCCCTAGCGTGAACGCTGTGAGGTACTGAGAGCTTGGGTCAATCGGAATTGAGAAGAAAGCATTCTTCAAATCCACTACTGTGAAACATGTGGCATCCTTAGGTATGCTACACAATATTGATGCTGGATTAGGAACTAAGGAGAACTCTTTCTGTATGACATCATTAAGCGGGCGTAAGTCCTGGATTATTCTCCAGGCCCCGCCCTTCGCTTTTTTGATTGGAAAAATCTCTGTATTATATGGTGAAGTAGATGGTATTATTATCCATTGTTGTAACAGGGTGTTCATTGTTTCTTGTATTCCTTCCTCTGCTTCCTTGGAAAGTGGGTACTGTTTTACTCTGGGCAGTATGGCTCCTGGTTTTAATTTTATTTTGATTGGTGCAACTGTGTGTAATAACCCTACATCATGGGGGCCTGTGGTCCACATTTCTGGCAGCACCTTCTCCATGTCTTTCTCAAATATGGTGGGTGGCACGTTAACATTAGTCATAGAGGATTGTGTATTTCCCTGTGCTGGATCATGATATCCCAAAGTATACTTATCTTCATTATTATTTCCCCGTCAATCTCACTGTCAGTGAACAATTTTTCATCAGTTAGGTTGCGCAACATTATGTTTGGGTCTATGCACATTACTGTTCTCCACTCGCACCCATGTGTGTCCAGTCCTATTACTGCAATACTTTTGCTCGAGACCTGTACCCCCTCTAGTTCAATATAAACAATTGTTCCTGGTACAATATCTGTATTCACAATTGGGCGGAAGACATATTCTCAGGGTACCTTCCACTCTTTTCTTGTTATCTCTGGCACCACCCGTGCTAACACCTTGATACCATAAATGAACATATCCATGTCAATGGGCACCCCTCTTACCGCAACTTCGTTTGTCACTGTGCTGATTATCAGCATCACCGTAACAGGGCATACTCCTGGGGTGGAACAAACTATCCCCCGTTCAGTGAAGGAGATCGTCATGTTTAATTTACTCAGAAGCTTTCTTCCCAACAAATTTATTGGCGCGTCTTTGTGATACGGTAGAGGTGCGCGCACTGTTTTTCCCCCCACCGTTATATCAAGATCTTTTGTGTAAGGAACTTTTAAAATAGCCCCAGAGAACCCTTGTGTCTCCAAATTTCTTCCCGAGAGCGGGAACCGGCCTTCCATGAGGCATGATTTTTCTGCTCTCGAGTCCACCATAAAGATGAACTGTTTGTTGCCTATCTCTGCTCCCACTAGTGGTTCCTCTTCTGCACGTAGGGTAGTGGATAGGACTGGACACGCAAGTGCTTTCTGTGGGCTGTCCTAATCGGCATATGTCTCTGTTCCTGGAACTGAGAAGACGCTATCTCCCACCACCGCTGCACCGCGAGAGGGTGCCGGCGAGCCACTAGCGGATGTGGCAAAAATGTTATTTGCATTTCTTACAGTATTTTGTCTTGCCATTTGTTGTTGCATACCTCTCTGCTGTGGTTGTTGTTGGTGCTGTCACCTTTGTTGCATTTGGGGCTCATTATAATATTGCTCATTCTGCTCACCCCCTCCCATTGGTAACCCATAGGGACTGCCTGGTTGTGGGTGGCCATACTGTTGTTCATTTCCCATAGGGGGCTGTCCTTGATAATAACCCATAGGTCTCATTCTGCATTCTCTTGAATAATGCCCCCACCTTCCGCCTTCCAACATGACCCTTGTGGTCCTCCCCTCATCCCAGGCCCCCCAAATCCTCTATTTCCCATTCCTCCAAATCCCCCTCTTGGTCCTCTGTACCCACCTCGTCCTCTTGCTGGCCTCCCTTGCCATTGGGGCCTTCCGTACTATTCCCCTCCATCCCACTGCTCCTGTCCACTTGCAGCCCATGTTGCAATCATTCTGGCTGGTGCATTTCCTACTCCCTCTTCTCCTTCGCCATTCCTGTCAGTTGATGTTGAGGTATTCAGCACTGCAACCTTCACCAATTTATTTTGCACTAGTTTCGCCTCGTCTGCCAACCTTCTTTGATCCTCCTACAATGGTGCACAATTATGCTCTGAATTTCAGCCAGCCCTTGGCTTCTATCCCAGCTATTTTATGCAAGGCCTTCTGTACCACCTTTGGGAGCCCTTTTTTGATTATAAAGTAGAACAAGGCAGTAGTACCCGTTTAACTTCTCCACAGGTCTTGCACCCGGAGGATGAATTGCATAGGCTCCTCCTCCTCTCCCATAGTGCACTGCACTGCATTTACTAGGTGTAAATCTGGAATATCTGGAAACGTTCTCAGCAATGGATCCCATACTTGTGCTCTAACGTTGTTAAATGGGGAATCGGTCAGGGCAGTCACAGCTCATTGACACTCCCGGGAACCCCCCCTTCACCCACACTGTGTCTGCTTGATCACCAACAGCGGACACCAGAAAACTTTTCACATCCCCTATGGGCAATGGTACCCCTGCTGTGTTCTTTTCGAATGCATGTATCCATTTTCCCACCCCACGCGAAAGTGGAGGGAGAAGTTTCAACAGGTTATTCTTATCCATTTGTGCCCATGGTATGTAGTAGGGCCTTCCAGCTCCTTTGTGTATTAGGGGCACTTGCAGCTTTGTTTTTCCCCTTTCTTACTTACCATTCCCTTCTTTGTTTTACTTACCAGCATGTTTCCTACTCTTTGGGCCTCATCACGACCATGGAGGTAATGAAAATAGGAAGGCGGAATGGTATTACTGGCATCATTAACAGGTCCGGGCCATTACGACCTGACAACCTGCCAATATTGCCACCACCCGTACCGTGCCCCTACATACCAGCATGTGCGCGTACACACGCCCCTTTTCGGAGGAAATACCGGGATGCCAATAATAGGAGGACATCAGAAGTTACACGGGTATGCACTTACCGGCATCCCGAAGGCGGTCATTTTGGCCTGCATGACGGCGGCTATACAGGCATCGCGTAACACCCGTAAATGGCAACCTGCAGTGAAGGCAACTGCCACAGATGCACACAATCACCACAGGTGGAGTCAATGGAGCCTGTCCCAGTATAAAAGGAGCACACCCACACACCACACCCCTTCCCACACCAAAATTAATGTTGTAATCATGGGGCTGTTGTAATCATGGGGCTGGAGGACATGCCTGTACTGCTACAACTACAGCAACAACAGCAACTACAACAACAACTACAGCCACAACAACAGGCAGCACAGATGAAATGCAGGAGGAGAAGGAGGGTGAGACAGGCCCAGCAAATACCACCAGTGCAGCCAGTAGTACCTCGTAGGCAGCCACCAATCCCATGCATCAGACCCAGTCCATTCAATCTAAACCATGAGCATATCCACACCCTGTACCGGTTGGACCGGGACACCATCACCACCATTGTGGACATGATACATGACGACATTGTCAGCCTCATTGAAATATGCACTGCCATCCCCCCGCTACTAAAGGTGGTGTCTGTGCTCCACTTCCTGGCCACAGGCACCTACCAGCACACAGTGGACCAGCTGCATGGTATATCACAACCACTCTTTTCTCGCATGCTGACCCAAGTGCTGGAAGCCCTCTTGAAGCATGCTAGCACCCACATATCGCTACCATGGACTGACCAGGAGCTTGCTGACACTAAAGTAGGCTTCCATGCACTGACAGGCATGCCCAATTGCGTTGGTGCCCGCGACTGCACCCATGTCAAATTGATAGTCCCTCATGCCATAGAGGTGGTGTACCGCAATCACAAGCAATACCACTCCAACAGTGTGCAGATGGCATGTGACTCCAGCAAGATCATCAAACATTGTTGTGCCCGATTTCCCAGATCGACACATGATGCCATGGTGCTGCATAACTCCTCGCTATCCCGCTACATGGAGCGACATGATGTGCCTCGCTGCTTGGTGAGTTGCCTGACTGGCCCCCATGGCAGTGTATCAGGGTTGTGATGTGGGGGGATGCATACTCCACCTGGGTGGGTATGTGGGGGGGCGGTGCATCCTCCACTTGGGTGGGAATGTGGGGGGGGATGCATACTCCGCCTGGGTGGGAATGTGGGGGGGTGCATACTCCACCTGGGTGGGAATGTGGGGGGTGAATACTCTACCTCGGTGGGAGTATGGGGGGGAGTGCATACTCCACCTGGGTGGGAATTGGCAGTGAGTGGACAATGCACTCAGAGCTAAACACTTCTGACCTGAACCTCCCAACCCGAACATGACACATCACTGCCACACATTAGACCAATGCCGTACATCAATGATAACATGCAAGACGCACAACCAGGCCAACATGGGTATGTCAAGCGATGCATGACTAAACATGATTACAACTGTGCCAATGTCGCTAGTGTGATTAGGCACAGAGTAGCATACACTGCAATTATGGGAGGCAAGACATTGTTCCGCATCCACAGCACATCCGCATCAGCATGCAAGTGAACACCCTGCGTCATCTGTACAACGCTATCCAGACTAGCAGACCATATTGCAGTACACAATGAATCCAAATAATCTGTGTGCATACGTACATGGACATGTGCATGTCAACACCAAATAGCTGCGCCCTTGGCCACAAATCCTAAAGGTGGCAGCTTAGAATGACTCACACAGACCTCTGTGTACTCCCATGCAGGTGATTGATGCTATTCCTTGAAGCTGTGGCTACTTACCCCTGTGCAGAACCCGC